>NW_006921693.1:3057937-3068827 GCF_000298275.1 Orycteropus afer afer
TGATTTTGTTAAGGATTTCTTGGTGTTGTATTTGTTTCCCTCAATCTATTTCTTAATCTGTTGAAGGGTCCTAAATGTAATTCTTTTGAATTCCTTATCAGGTAGTTCCAATACCACTTCTTCCTCCAGAAGATTTTCTGGCCCTGTATTTTGATCACTCACTTGCTTGTCTTGTTGTTTTGTGTGATCTGAAGTTGTCTGTTGTCTGTGAGACATTGTATATAATGTTATTGTACTTATGTGTTGGTTTGCTTCTGATTTATTGTTTTGTTTAATTTTAATATATACAGGCTATGGGGCTGGTATGTACTATTATCACTAGTTTGGCAGCAATGAGACACTCACCACCTGTCTCTGGGTAGATCTGGTAATAAGTAGGAGTGTGGGCATATGTCTCTGACTGCTGGTGATGTAGAGCAGCTGAGGGCAGTCTGGGCAGGTGTTAGCTGCTGTCTGTCATTGATCCAGTGGTGCTGGAGTGGGTGAAGGCACTCACCCAGTGGAGGATGGGGGGAGGATAGGATAGAGTCACTGGCTTCCAACAATGGGGGAAAAAGAAATATAAATAAGTAAAGGGGGAAGAGAGGAAGGGGAAAAAGCAAAGAAAAAAAAAAAAGGCAGGGGAAGTGGAAGAAAGAAAAGAGGAGCATGACAGAAAAAAGAAGGGGAAAAAAAGCTGCATACCACTAGTCCAAGCACTAGCCGTCAAACACTGCTGCAGTAGAAATGCAGCACCTGCTCCACAGGAGCGTCCATCTCTGACTGAGAAGGCGGTGGAGGGCAGGGTGCCTGTTCTGTGTGCCATGTGCCACTGACCCCAGAGGTGGTGAGGGTGGGGCACTCACTCCACAGGAGCTTGCACTGCTGGCCGCAGAGGTGGGTGCTGCCAACTCTGGAAGTGGTGGGGGTGGACACTGCTGACTATGGAAGTGTCCAGGGCACAGCACCCACTCCATAAGGGTGTGCACTGTAAACTGGGGAGGCTAAGGGGTCTGGTGCTGCTGACTGCAGAGGTGACTGTGGTGCTGTGTCCACTCCATGGAAGCACACACTCTGGCCAACTGTGGAGGCTGTGGTTGTTCACTGCAGATGTCTTCGGTGGTGGTGTGCAGCACTCAGTTGGCCAGAGTGTGTGCTGGAGTCAGGTGGGCTGATGGGTGTAGCAGCTGCAGGGATGAAGTTGGTCAAGTGGAACACTAGCTGGGGAAGGAGCCTTGGAGGGAGCTTGACCTTAATATCACCGTAAGCCTAGAGTCAGTATCTTTAACATAACGACTTTTCCAAGAAACCAAAACACAAAACACAAACCAACTGTCATCAAGTTGACTGACTCATGGTGACCCCATGTGTTTCTGAGTAGAACTGTACTCCATAGGGTTTTCAATGGCTGTGACCTTTTGGAAGTAGACTACCAGGTTTGTCTTCCAAGAAACCTCTGGGTGAAACCTCCAACCTTTTGGTTAGTAGCTGAGTATGTTAACTTCTTATACTTTCAGGGACCCCATTACCAAAAAGGAACTTATAAGTATATGCAGTCGTTAGTTTAGAATGGCTGACTTACGGACAACTCCTATGCACCCTTCAATGTACATAAATTTGCTCTCACTTTAAAATGATTAAACCAACTCTCTCTCACAACCAATTCTTCAACACAACCACCTCTACTTGTTTCATGTGCACCTTTCAAATCATTGAAAAGGCTTAAATAAGAACTAAATGCACCTGTTCTGATTTACATACAAATTCCAGAGATACAGGAAGAGATCTTGTTCTTAACCCAAGGACTGCTTGTTATTTCTGAAGCTTCTTATCCATAAAGAGAATTTGATCACTGTTTGGTGCCACAGTGGAGCTCTGGTGGTGCAGTGACTAAGGCATTTGGCTACTAACCAAAATGTCAGCAGTTTGAACCTGCTACCTGCTCCATGGAAGAATGATGAGGCAGCCTGCTTTCATAAAGATTACAGCCTAGTCTGGCCTACAGGGTCACTATGAGTCAGAATAGGAGCTCTGGTAGTGTAATGCCTATGGCACTTGACTGCTAACCAGAAGGCTGGTGGTTCAAACCCACCAGCTACTCCTCAGAAGGAAGGTTGGGCGATCTACTTCCATAGTGATACCGCCTTGGAAACCCAAGGAGGGGTCGCTATGAGTCGGGTCCGACTGCACAGCACATAACAACAGGAGTCAGAATTGACTCAATGGCCATGGGTTTAGTTTGGTTTTGGTTAGTGCCATCCTTTCTGAGGAAAGGAATTTCAATGATTTCCTCCTTCTGGCTGATATTTTCCACACTAGCAGACATTGTAAGGGGCCATAGCAAATTGCACCTGCATTTGTATGAGCCAGAAAGCCCCCATCTCTGGCCTGAACAGGGTACATTTTCACTGCTTCTGAGATGACTGGCTTGAGTTCTGACCAACTGAGGCTCTTCATGCTGATTGCTGCCAACTAAAACAAATCACATCCTCTTTTTTTTTTTTTTTTTTTAAATAGGAGGGTCAATTAGCCCAAGGAGTCCATCTGGAGCAAAGCTGAGTAATATTCCAGGTCTTTTGAAGCCCACACAGCCAATAGTAAGGAGAAGCTGCTACTGCTATTCTAATTTCTCTATCTTGAGCTCCCTTGTTTCTTGAATTAATTTCCTGTTAGTTTAAAGAATCTGTGAAACTCAGGAATCTGTTCAGCTAGACTGGCCCAGTCATATCACTTTGAAGACAGCCTTTTAATAGCATTTAAGGGTAATCTTTAAGCCGAAATTGATAACATCATTAAAACATTTGTGGTTTTGTTCGTCTTGATTTTGACTCTTGATTTTGATTGTGGATTCCCCAAACATCCACGAAAAACTTTAAAAAGCCATGTCAAATCTACGTTCCCAAATTCTGTTTTGGCCACTCCACATGGCTCTTCCATTTCCTACATTCATTCCCAATTGACCAACTGGACTTAGGTGCTGCACGTGTTTGTCCTAGATCTCTAGTGCTGCTATAACAGAAACACCTCAAGTGGATGGCTTTAACCAACAGGCATCTATTCTCTTACAGTTTAGGAGGCTAGAAGTCTGAATTCAGAGTGCTGGCTCTAGGGGCCCCTCAACCTTGAGCTTCAGCTCTGTCTCCTGTTCCAGGCTTCTTCTGACTTACGCAGTTGCTGGCTGCTGAGGCTGATGAACCCAAAACCAACAAGTAAAATGGTATAAGCCTAAGATCAGCAGACAATACAGCATGTCACTGCTTACCTAGAGATGCCAAAAAGCTAGAGACCTTCTTCAAAACTTCCCCATACATACTGGAGGCGGACCACACCCCAAAGGCAACTAAGTAGCTGCTCACAGCAGATTCCACCACGGAGTTGATTCCAATCTCATCATGCGGAATAAATGCAATTCACTGCAGAGGTACCCAAAGCCATGGCCCAGCCATTGACGTGTAACCTTAACTACCACAATGTTCTTTATTATTTTTCTGAAACTGTTACTCTACTATTCTTGTATTCTTTAATCCTCCCAATGTTTCTGCCATATTTCCTCAATGAATTTGTAGTCTCTTATAAGGCTGGCACTGTGCCTTACACTCTGTATCAGTCAATTCCTGATTTGAAGTTGGTACTACAACCCTCCACTGAAGCCTCAGTCCATTCAACTTACTCATTCATTTATTTGCTATTTCATTTGTTCACTCATCCATCCATGCAACAAATATTTATTGAGTACCTATTCTGTGCAACCACTGTTCTCGATGCTGAGGGTCCAGCTTCCTTTGAGTTGGCTCTGACTCATGGTGACTCCATTTGTGTCAGGGTAGAATTGTGCTACACAGCGTTTTCAATGGCTGATGTTTTGGAAGTAGACTGCCAGGTCTTTCTTCCAAGGCACCTCTGGGTGGACTCAGACTTCCAGGGTTTTGGCTAGTAGCTGAATGCTTAACTGTTTGCACAATCCAGGGATTTCAATAGTAAACTAAGTAGACAAAAATCTTTGTCATCATGGAACTCACTTTCTAGTGGGTGAAGACAGTGAGCAAGATGGATAAGTGAAATATATAGGAAACTAGATAGTAATACATGATAAGAAGGAAAATAAGCTGCTCTTGAGATTATCCTGACAAGGTTAGGCTGTCTACCAGGAATCTCCCATCTGACAACAGCCAAGGTCAGGATGGTATTGGCCAATGGCTAGTTCCTGGAATCCTAAATGGTAGAATGTTGACTGCTCTGAAGACCCCTTGACCCTGCCATACTGGCCCAGACAGAATAACTGAGTTTATCTCCTAATCTCTGCTCTGACCAACAGAACTAGAGTTTTGCCTTAAATCTCAGTGCCCTTGACTAGAAACTCAGTTCTTGCCCCCAATGCTGGAGATTTTACCTTGTCTTTCTCCCTGCAGCCCCAATTCTGGCTGAAATACTGCTCCAAAGTAGAACCATAACTGGGTACCATGGCATTTCCATTTCTGTAATTTTCTCAATGATTAATTCTTTTATGTTAACATATAAATGTGCTGCCTGCTACATATGAGACATTTTACTGGGAATTGGGGATCCAGAGATAAATCAGTCTGGTGGAAGAACAGATAGTTTATCAGACACAATTTATCACATTTTTGATGGGATATTTTTCTCATAGCATGTGCTCAGTCCTTTTTTGTCATTGTTGTCAATATAAAATTATTTTTTATAAACTTCATATTTCTTTTCATTTGCCCAAGGATTACTTGTGGTTGTAGAAATTTTAATGTGAATTAATATATATCTCCTTTTGTCAAGCATTATGGTTTATGGAAAGAAGCCATTTTGTAATGAAAACTATCTCTATAATGGTATAGATTTTTGAGTTTAATGTTACCATTATTTTTTGAAATTGTAGTTAAATTAATTATAGTCACTGTATTTGTATACATAAATCATCAGAGATTATGCAGAGTTAATGTGTGTGAAAAAAAAATGCCTAAAATGCTACATTCGCCAGTTGAGTCTCACTAGGAGATGACTGGATGCTTCTTGAGGACAAGAATTGTGGACCTGGAAGGAAAGAGGCTGGAAAGCAAACAGTCTGAAACAAATATAACTTTAGTGGTTTACTCAGACCTGTCTCAAGCCCCTGAACTGTATGTCCTCACTACATTTCTGCAAAAATCCAGGGGTCTATGTTTTTATTATTCTTTCATGCTCTGTGTTCCAGCTTCCAGGTGACTGCCACAAATGCATTTCTTCCTGTAGATGATCTATTCTTGCTTTGTGCTGACTTGGGTGTGGAGATGAGTTAACTAGGTAGGGGTATCACTTGGCCTTGTTCAGAGAGTGGTAGGTTAAGTGCACCAACACACTGTCACCATCATTTGTGCAGCTTCTTAGAAATTCAGGATCTCGGGCCCACCCCTAGGCCTACCAAATTAGAATCTGATTTAACAAGATTCCTAGATAACCCACATGCATATTAACCTTTGAGAAGCACTGACGTATGCTGTTGCTAGTTGCCATCAATTTGATTTCAATTCGAAGTGACTCCAAGTGTGACAAGTAGAACTGCGCCATGGGGTTTTTCAAGGTGGTGATTTTTCAAAAGCAGCCCATCAGGCCTTCTGAGATATCTCTGGGTGGTTTTGAACAGCCAACCTCTTGGGTAGTATTCCACCACTTAACCATTTGCACAACTCCTATGAATGACTTCTACTGAAGTCCTGCGGTTGTTAGGTGCTGTTGAGTCAGTTCTGATTCATAGTGAGCCCGTGTACCACAAAGCAAGACACTGCCCAGTCCTGTGGCAACGTCACAATCATTGCATGTTTGAGTCCCTTGCTGCAGCCTCTGTGTTAATCCGTCTCATTGAGGGTCTTCCTCTTTTTCACCGACCTTCTGCTATAGCAGGCATGATGTCCTTCTTCAGCAATTGGTCTCTCCTAATAATGTCCAAAGTAGGTGAGATGAAGTCCCACTATCCTTGCTTCTAAGGAGTATTCTGGCTGTACTTCTTCCAAGGCAGATTTGTTCATTCTTTTGGTAGCCCATAGTGTATTCAATATTCTTCACCAACACAATAACTGAAAGGCATCAATTCTTCTTCAATCTTCCTTATTCATTGTCCAGCTTTACCATCCATTAGGAGGCAACTAAAACTGCCATGGCTTTGGTGAGATGCACTTTAGTCTTCAAAGTGACATCTTTGCTTTTTAACACACTAAAGAGGTCTTTTGCAGCAGACTTGCCTGATGCAGTATGACTTTTGGTTTCTTGACTGATGCTTCTCTGGGCATTGATTATGGATCCAAGTACAACAAAATTCTTGACAACTTCAATCTTTTCTCCACTTATCATGATGTTGCTTATTGGTGGAGTTGTGAGGATTTTTGTTTTCTTTATGCTAAACAGAAGGCAATGAGGGGAAGATCCATCCTTAGCCTTGTAAGCACGCACAGGTTCCTATCTCTGTGCCCACCTCGATTCTTCCTAAGAGGAGTATTGCTGATGTAATTGGTTTGAGTTTAGGACACTGAGTCACCTAACAAGACTAGGGTGAGGCAACCACGGCTCCTGGAGTGCCAGCTTTCAGGAGGCACTCCCTCTCAGGTGCTGACCCTGCTCTTTTGCAAACTTGAGTTAGCACCTCCTTAAATTTTGTGCCCTAGGAGCCTTGCTTCCCTCACCCTAGAACTGGACCTGTTAACTGGTTGACTTGGCCACTGAAAGAATCACTAGTTGCTGAAAGGTTACTCCTCAGTGTGAGTTTCCTTTTTCTTCTTTCCATTTCTTATGACAAAATCCCCTCCTAAATTGGTTCTTGTACTCCTCCCCTACTGTGTGCCTTTCACCTGTGGTTTGATGGTAAAATTTGAGAATGAGGGTTGGAGAGGCACTTCAGGTTCTAGCTGGGCCTGGCAGTTCCATCCAATTTCCTGAGAGTTCAGAGCATCAGCTCAGCTCAGGATAAACCAGACCTTTCTTTGTTTTTGTTTTTCTCCTTTGGTCTCTGGTCCTATGCATACGTCTTCCTTGATAACCACTTACACGAATGGTAGGGAAATGGGAGAGGATTCCAGGATTCCTGCATTCCTAGTTTCTTACCAGAGAGCCCCATGTTGGAAGATATTGAGACATCTTTTGTTACTTATAAGGAGCTCTTGTGGTGTAGGGGTTAAGGCAGTTGACTGCTAACCAAAAGGTTGGTGGTTCAAACCCACAAGCTGCTCTGTGGAAAAAACATGAAGCAGTCTGCTTCCATAAAGATTTACAGACTTGGAAACCCAGTGGGGGTTGCTATGAGTTGGAACTGACTCATTGGCAGTGGTTTGTTTGTGTGTTGCTGTTATTTTAGAGTGGCAGTTTATTTTCCACTTAGAGAATGCTCTGTGGAGCATAGCTCCCTCTGTAGAGAATTCCAAAGTGAGGATGGTTGAGTGGTGGGGTCATCACCATACCAACACCATGAAAATGCATGTAAGCTTGAGCAGGATACTGCACTTTTCAAGTCTTCCTTTTCCTCATCTGTAAAATGAGAATGACAGTAATAATTCCTACTCTAGGGGATTGTTGAGAAGAATTAAATTAATAAATGCATATGATAAGCATTTCATCAAATACTATGCAGATATGTTTGTTGTTGATTTCTTATTGAGCTTTGTGAGGTATGCAGGAAACACTATATCTTGGATGAAATAGGTCAGAGAACCTAGGGACTCCTCAAAGCCCCTCAGCCTGAAGGTGCTGGAGACATGGTCTGATTGAACTAGAGTGACTAACTTTATTCTTGCTTTCCCATCACACTGCTTCTCAGACATATAGCACAGACATTTCACTGTTTATCTTCTTGAAATCTGAGTGACATCCCTCCACCCTCCATTTACTTTCCTCTTTATGTCAAGACGTCTTTTCAGATTCAGTCCCTTGGAACCTAGTGTCTTATCTCAAATCACTATTGATGGTTTTCTTGCAGTGCTGAAGGTGAGGCAACAGCCGAAGCGAAGCAAGCTCCTGTTATTTGCATTTCAGGTGGGTCAGCAAAACGTGGCAGTGCAGCTGTGCCTGCGCAGTGATCAAACAGCTTGTAGTGCACCTTGTCTTTGGAGGAGACCAGCGGCTCATGTTCAGGATAGCCACGAGGCTCTCCACTGACTGACAGTCCCTCAGACCCCCAAGCAAGGCCTTTCCTGAGAAAACCCAAAGTCAACTTGCAAATGCCTTACATACACTCAGACCTAGCCCCATCCTCTGTATTGCTCATCTTTCCCCAAGGGCATGAGGCCTTTGTATACTACACTGGACACTACTCCCCAAATGTTCTCATGTTAATCCTTATCAGAGGCTGGAAGAAGTTCACAGACTTCAGCACCCTAGAATAAAGCACCCAGCTCCCCATCCTACAGGCTCAACTTGTGGCCCAGCTCTGAGCCTCAGGCTGCTCCCTCAGCCTTGTCCCATTCTGCTGCCCAGAATCTACTCTTGGGCCTTTGAAATTGAGATGCTGACTTGTTCTTCCTGGCCCACCTTCTTAAGTGACTATTAAACAGGCAGATTGCCCTGCCTCACATTCCCAAACCCTTCACTGTATCTTTTGGAATCCTCATCTCATGGTCAATGAGCTATCTTAATCATGCATTCATTCAGTCCTCCACTGACTCATTAATTCAACAATAGCTATGACTGTCTTCTATATGCCAGACTCTCCATGCAACATGAATGCAATGGTGAACAACAAGAGTTTTGTGGAGACATAGCTTCTTGGAGTAGACCGACATTCACTTAAAAATGTCAAATACTTATTTGCACCTTCTACGTTCCAGGGATTGTTCTTGGCACAAGGAATAGAGCATAGAATGAGCAGGTATGGTCCCTGGCCTCACGCAGCTTACAGTGTACTGGGGCAAGATAGGAAGGGAGGCAACAGACACAGAATAATAGTAATAACTTCAGGAAGTGCTAATTTAAAAATTAAGGAGCTCTGGTGGTGTGTGGTTAAGGCATTTAGCTGCTAACCAAAAGGTGGTTCAAACCCACCAGCTGCTCTGTGGAAGAAAGATGAGGCAGTCTGCTTCCATACAGATTTATGGACTTGGAAAGCTTATGGAGGTTGCTATGAGTTAGAATCAACTCAATGGCAGTGAGTTTGGTCTGGTTTGGAATGAGAAAATTAAAGCAGAAGAATGGGACAAAGAGCAATGGTAGTGCTATTTGATGTGTTGAACACCAATGACTGGAAACCAGAGGAATTGTGGGATGACATCAAGAACATCATCCACGAAGAAAGCAAAAGATCATTAAAAAGACAGGAAAGGAAGAAAAGACCAAAATGGAAGTAAGAAGAGACTCTGAAACTTGTCCTTGAGTGGAGAGTAGCTAAAGCAAATGGAAGAAATGACAAGATAAAAGAGCTGAACAGAAGATTTCAAAGAGAAGCTCAAGAAGAGCAAGTGAATTATTATAACAAAATGTGCAGACCTGGAGTTAGAAAACCAAAAGGGAAGAACACGCTCAGCATTTCTCAAGCTGAAAGAACTGAAGAAAAAATGTAAGCCTCGAGTTGCAATACTGAAAGATTCTATGGGCAAAATACTGAATGATGCAGGAAATATTAAAAGAAGATGGAAGGAATACACAGAGTCACACTGTACCAAAAAGAATCGGTCAATGTTCATCCATTTCAGGTGGTGGCATATGATCAAGAATCAACGGTACTGAAGGAAGAAGTTGAGGCTTTATTGAAGGAATTGGCAAAAAACAAGGCTCCAGAAATTGATGGGATACCCATTGAGATGTTTCAACAAATGGATGCCATGCTGGAGGCACTCACTCGGCTGTGCCAGGAGATTGGAAGACAGCTACCTGGCCAACCAACTGGAAGAGATCCATATTTGTACCCATTCCAAAGAAAGGTGATCCCACAGAATGTGGAAATTATCAAACAATATTGTTAATATTGCATGCATGTAAAATCTTATTGAAGATAATTCAAAAACAACTACAGCAGTATATTGACAGAGAACTTCCAGAAATGCAAGTGGGATTCAGAAGAGGACATGGAACGAGAGGTATCATTGCTGATGTCAGATGGATCTTGGGCTGAAAGCAAAGAATACCAGAAACATGATTACTTGTGTTTTATTGACTATGCAAAAGCATTTGATTGTATGGATCATAACAAATTGTGGATAACATTGAGAAGAATGGGAATTCCAGAATACTTAATTGTACTGACGAGAAATTTGTACATAGACCAAGAGGCTGTTGAGATAGAACAAGGGAACACTGCATGGTTTAAAATCAAGAAGGGAGTGACTCAGGGTTGTATCCTTTCACTGTACTTATTCAATCTCTATGCTGAGCAAATAATCTGAGAGGCTGTACTATATGAAGAATATTGGAGGAAGAATCATTAACAACCTGCAATATGCTAATTAACACAACTTTGCTTGCTGAGAGCGAGGATGACTTGAAGCACTGACTGATAAAGACTGAAGACTACAGTCTGAAGTATGGACTACACCTCAATATAAAGAAAACAAAAATCCTCACAACTGGACCAATAAGCAGCATCATGATAAATGGAGAAAAGATTTAAGTTTTCAAAGACTTCATATTACTTGGTTCTTGCAGTGTAGTAAATTACTTAGTATGGCTTTTCTACCCATAAGTCATTGTAAACTCAGTGGTGGAATGAGCAACTGAGGAGTTCCTGATTGTAAATGTTATCCACGTGGAGTATTTCTGTTGGGAGTGGCACAAAACAATGTTCTGGGAGGTTCCCACTCTCTCTGAGGTGCTTAGAGTTCTGGTGCTGTGATTGGCTAGTTTGACCACTCTGCCAGGCTCAAAAGGAGGCCTCCTAGAGGCAGAACTCTCTCTGACTGCTGGTTGAGGAAGATGTGCTGCTGAAAGAGACACGCACTCCTGAGACAC
>NW_006921693.1:3069660-3094832 GCF_000298275.1 Orycteropus afer afer
GATGCTTTTGGGTTGTGATGCTGGCAAAAAATACTCAAAGTATCATGGAGTGCTCAAAGAACTAACAAATCTGACCTGGAAGAAGTGCAGCCAGAATGCTCATTGGAAGCGAGAATGGCCAGACTTTCTTTCACCTACTTTGGTCATGTTGTAAGAAGAGATCATTCCCTGGAGAAGGATATCATGCTTGGTAAAGTAGCGGGTCAACGAAAGAGGGGAAGGCCTTCAACAAGATGGATTGACACAGTGGCTACAATGATGGGCTCGGGTATAGCAGGGATCATGGAGCTGGCACAGGATCAGGTAGTGTTTTGTTCTGCTGTACATAGGGTGACTATGAGTCTAAGATGACTTGATGGCACCTAACAACAACAACAGTGCTATTTTACAGTGTGATCACTAATGTTTCCTCTGATAAAGTGACATTTGAGCTGAGACCTAAATGAAGCTTAAATCTGGTGAAGAAAATTCTGAGAAAGGACAGCAAAGACAAAAACCTGAAGGTAGGGGTATATTTGATGTGTTTGAGGAGCAGGAGAGAAGGCAATGGGCTAGAGTAGAGAGAAGAGGAGAGTGACAGGGATGAAGTCAGACAGAATATGGGAGGAGGGAACAGGGGACAGTGTTATGTGGAGCCCTCTAAGCCTCAATGAAGCCTCTGGATATTTCACTCTAGATGAGAATACACTGGAGAGTCCTGAGCAGAGGAGTGTGTGGTCTGACTGAGCTGTCTAAAGACTCACTGTGGATGGTGTATAGAGTAGACTGTGAGGGGAAAGAGTAGAGACAGCAAGATCATCAAGGAGTCCCCCTCATTGATTCTGGTAAGGTTGGTTGGACAAGATGCTGACAGTAGAACTGGTGAAGATATTTTGAAGGTAGAGCTATCAAGATTTGATGAAACATCAGATCTTGGGTGTGAGTCGAAGAGAGAAGTCAAAGATAATTTGAAGATTTTTAGTCTGAGTCAGACGATGGAGTTGCCATTTCCTGCCATGAATCAAACTCACAGTGGAAGGTACGGTTTCCAACCCAGGTTAGTGCTGTGGCTGAATGACTCTGACCCTGCCACTTCTCAAGCTCACCTCCACCACTTACCCTTTCATACTCTGCTCTGCTACTAACGACGTTCCCTCTCGCCAAAGGGCCTTTGGTCATGTGCCCCATTAAGGGTGTTGGACCTTGTCTTAAGAGCAATGGGAATCAGATGTTAAATGAATCATTGCTGTGATTTGATTTAAAATTTGAAAAGCTCTCTTTGGCTGCATCTATTTTTGTTTTTTTTTTTTAATTTTTGTTTATTGTGATTTGGGTGAATGATTACAGAGCAAATACATTTTCCATACAGCAATTCATACACATTTTATTTCTGTTCTCCCACAATTGATCGCTCCAAGGAGTGTACCTGCCTGATGTAAATGTTCACCCCATATGCCTGTCTATTGTTTGGCTGGAAGCCACAGGAATGAGTTCAGTTCCAGACCTGAAGCGTAACTAGGGGCTATAGTCACAGGGGTCTCACCAGGCTCTATCAGACCAGCAACCCTAGTCTTTTTTTTTTTTTTTTTTTATGATTTTGAGTTTTGTTCCACACTATTCTCCCACTCTATCCAGGATCTTCTACATAGATCCCCCTCTGAGTGGTTGACAGTGGTAGCTGGGCACCATCTAGTTCTTCTGGTCTCATGGTCATACAGGCTGAGAATCACATGGTCTACTAGTTCCTAATTGTTTCCATGCATCTTTGCTTTTCTTCATTCTTCTTTGCTCTGGATGAGAAGAGACCCATCATTGCATCTAGATGGCCGCATGCAAGCTTTTAAGACCCAGTTGCTACTCACCAAAGTAGGATGTAGAACAATGTTTTTGTGTAGTATAATATGCCAGTTGAGCTTGATAGTCCTGAGCACACAGGTCCAACTACTTGCTCTCTCAGGGTAGCTGTTTGTGGCTAAGAAGTCACCACAACCTTGTTCCTTGTCAAGTCAATTCTCCTATATACCTGTACATTCTTACAGAGCATGCAAATATGCTTGTAGAAACACTGTCTATCTTTGGCTGCATCTTAGAGTATAGATTAGAGTGAACGGAGGGAGCCCAATTAAGAAATTATTTTGGAGATCAGAAGATAGAATATGGTGGCTTGGACCAGAGTGGTATTACATTAGATAAAGCCTGATATTGCTGGGCCATTCTGGAGACACTAAGTCCCAGGGTCTTGAGTAACCTAGTTGTTATATGGGCACAGCAGTAGTTGATAGGCCAAAAAATGCTAAATAGGGGTGTAGTAGGAAAAAGGAGGAGGCAACCAGGAAGTATAGATTAAGCACAGGGGGAGGGTACCTGTGGTCTTTTGGGTGGGGCCCTCAGGAAACCATGAGTTATTTCCAGGAAGAGATGGCACATTTCTTTGGTGTCCTAGTGGTTTTGTCTTTTTTTTTTTTTTTCTGCATGAAGTTCAGTACTTTCTACCCATTCACTTCTTTCCCCTTCCTACATCCCTCCCCTCTAGGACTAGTTGAAACACTTCATTTTTGCTCAACTACTAAGCATTGGTCTGCTAACCAAAAGGTCGGTGATTCCAACTCACCAGCTGTTCTGCAGGAGAAAGATTAGTCAGTCTGCTTCCATAGAGATTGACAGCTTTGGAAACCCTATGGGGAAGTTCTACTCTGTCCTATAGGGTCCTTATGAGTTGGAATTGAGTTGAGGACAGTGGGTTTTTTTGGTTGGCTGTTTTTTACTAGGTATTCTATGCACCACTTCAAGCTCCCAACCAGCTTGAAAGTAAGCCAATATTGTAGGATGATTATGAGAACTGGCTTTTGGGTAGGACTGACTTGGGTTTGAAACCCAGTTCTAATACTTACTATGTGGCTTTAGTTAAGTTACTCAATTTCTTAGTTAAGTTATTCAGTTTTCACACCTGCTGAATGATGAAAATAGTAACACAAAACTCATGGGATGGTTATAATAATAATAATAATAATAAATACTCCCTATGAAACACATAATATAACACCTAGCCAATCAAAATAGCTGACATTTTAATTAATCTGTGACAAGCAGTAGTCTGAGTACTTTACCTTATGAGCTCATTTTCTCCTTCAAATGAGCCTATTGTCCCTGTTTAAAAGATGAAGAAATTGAGGCACAGAGGTTAAGTTACTCTAACAAGGTCATGAAACTCTTTAGTGGTAGAGCCCAGATTTGAACCTAAGCGTCTCTCTCAGTCAGTGGTCTATCGGGACTACAGCCTCTCTCAAGTGGTAAATACTCAACAAATGCACTGATCAGTATCCACACTTGAGCAATACCAGAAAAGAAGCCCTGGAGGGTCTGAGTAGGGAAACCAGGGCTGAGTTGCCTTTGAGTCCACTCTGACTCACAGCAACCTGTATGTCAGAGTGAAACTGTGGTCCATGGGGTTTTCAGTGACTGATATTTTAGACGTACACTGGGTCTTTCATCCAAGGTGTGTCCAGGTGGACTTGAACCACCAGCCTTTCAGTTAGCAGCCAAGTGCATTAAGCACTTGCACTACCTTGGAACTCTGGGTAGGGGAAGGGTTTTGGTTAACTGAGAATTAATCCCACACCCCTTCTTGCTTTGTCTTGTTTCCTTGTTGACAATTTCCTAAAATAAATGAATTCACTTAGAAACCTAAGGGAAAGAACAGGCACTTGAATGCTAAATGAATAAATAAATGACCAAGTTGTCTTTATTTAATCTATTGAACAATAAACTCCTTGAAAGCAAGGCCTGGTTTTTCTTGGTAACTTGTTTGCAGTGGGCTCTTAGCAGACAGCTGTTGAGTGAATGAGTGCTTGGGTTGTGTATCATTAATGGGTACAGAGAAGACACAATGAAACTTGGTTTAAAGGGCAATGGATGTGTCTATTATAGCAGTAGAGCTACGTGCCTTAGGATCACATGCTCTTTCACTGTATCTACATTGGTTCAGTGCCTCTGCCAAGTTTCCCAGCCCTTTTGTAGGTGATGTTTGTGGCTAACACATAATTTATACCTACCCTAGTATTTTCATATGGTAGGGTTAGGAGGCCCTGGCACAGTGAGAGGCAGTGCATGTAGGGGCCAAACATCCAGGAGCTGAAGCCAAACCGCCTGATGCTGGAATTCTGACTCCAGCATTTTCTAGCTGTGTAATCTGGGGCAAGCAGCTTAATCTTCCGGTGTCTCTATTGCCCTACCTATAAAATTGGGATCAAATTAGTACTTATACCATTTGACTGATGTGAGAATTCAATGAAATAATGCATACAAAGGACTTAGTGGCATGCCAAGGCCTATGGGAAACACTCACTAATTATTTGTTACTGTTGTTAGAGAATGCCATTGTACGCCATAATCATAACACAGGTGACCCTTGTGATAATTTTAAAGAACAATAACTGAAGGAGGGCTCTCTGAGCTTTTAGGTCTCTAAAACGCTAATTATTTGAGTGGAAAATACAGCAACCATTTCCTGAGCCCATGAATTAGTTTCATGCCAATTAACCACACTGCTTTCCTCCATGTCTCAAAGCATTTAAGGAAAAGCCCATTGCCTTCCATTGTATTCTGTGTTCCATTTCATAATTTTGACATGGTAATCTATGTAATATTCCAATCTATTGTAATCCATTTCATTTTTTTTTTTTTTGCAGTCTGTAGCACATTCCACACACATCCCTCACCACTATTTCATTTTCTGTTCCATTCCACATACCACTGCAGTCCATAGTCCATCTTATCTCATAGCAATCCATTCTTTATTACAGTCTCTGTCAAATTCCGTGAGTTTCCCTTACATACCACTCCACATTCCATTCCATTCCACATTCCAATTCATTCCTTTCTATTCTATCCAGTTCCCTGTTTCTCAATCCAAATCAGCTTCCAAGAATAATTCATGCACTTATTTTGCTCCATCTCCACCTGTTTTCTGTGAGTACACTCACCACTAAAATTCTTCCTGAATATTACATCTGGATGTTCCTTGGAGACTCATGGCCTCAATTAGTAACCTGTTCTTTTTGGTAACTTGCAACATTTTGCCCCTCTGGTTCCAGCTCACCATGGTGGCACCACTGGTCTGAGACAATTATAGTAGTCACAGCTTAGTTAGGGGCAGTGTGGGCACTTAGAATTCAAATATTCTCACTTTAGCATAAGACTCCTCCTACTGCCCAGCACTGTCTCCTGCAAATGCAACCAATTACATTTTCTTCCTCTTTGTACCCCCCCTTTTTGTGTACAATCAGGCCTGTGGCTATCTTCAGTAATTAGGTATTTAAGGGGGGAAAAATACTGGTGCCCCTGGGAGGGCCGTTAAGGCAAGTGGCCCGTGACTTCAGAGCTAACAGACTTGGTTATATCAGGACAGCAGAAGGTTAACCTTCTGACCAACTAGTGTTTTCAGCACCAAAAAGATGGGGGTAAACAATAGGGAGCATATTTTTTACTGCTCAACAGTGACACCTCTTGACCCAGACAGAAACATTTGTATTCCGAGTGGGGGCAGTCATTGGGATTTAACAAAACAGCAACAACACAACACAAATAACATGTGGGGAAGCCATCTGCACCCACGTGAGCTGGTTTTCTTGATGCTCCAGTTGCAAGTTAGCTGGGATCAAATCAGATGTTAAGAGGATTCGGTGAGAAGGCGGCTCTGTAGAATAGTTAACGTTTAGAGACAAGCAAAGCTAATCTGGTCAGTTTAGGGAACCGAGGCCCATAATATCATATGGAGGCTAGATCAGAAATCAATTTGTTAAGTGAAAATCCGGGAGACATTTCACCTCAGAGGGCGATTCCTACTTAAGCTTCTTTGACAGGTAATTATGAAAAATGATTCATATCTGAAAGCCAGACATCCATCCTTTTGTCCTTCCTTCCTTCCATTTTTCCTTATATCCTTCCTTTTACAGTTGTCAAGCAAGTTTACTGAGACCATGAGTTAGGCACTGGACTGGGCATTAGAGATATAGAGAGGAGTAAGCTGTGACCTAGACATGAAGGAGTTCATGAGCTAAGGAGAGCTATTCCTGTCTACTGCTTGGCATGCTCAGCCATCTAGAACATGGTATAGCAGAGGAGGAACAGATGGTCTGGCTGGGCAGTGATAGGTCCATGAAAGCCTTACTGAAGACGAGGTTTTTGAATTCCGTCTTGAAAGATGAGTAGAAGCTTCCTCAATGAAGTAAACATGCTCAACAGTGTGAAAGTGGAAGATGTTCTGGAGAAGGATCCACAGACAGTCTTGTGTCTTTGACACTGGCTGTTTTTTTTTTTCACTTTTTGTGGTTTGACTGAAAGTTTAGAGAAAAATGGTTTTCCATTCAACAGTTCATACACATTTTATTTCATGTCACTGATTGCAATCCCCACAATGTAACAGTACTCTTCCCACTTCCTGCCTGTGTTTCTATTGCCATTCATCTTCTTCCCTGTCCTTCTCTGCCTTCTCAGCTTCATCCCTGGGCAAATGCTGCCCTGTTGATCTCATATCGTTGACAGTTCTAAGGAATCCGTACCTACCTGGTGTTATTGTTCACTTTAGAGGCTTATTATTTGGCTGAAAGTTGAGCCACGGGGTGAGTTCAGTTCCGGGCCTGAAGAGTGACTATGCGATATAGTCTCAGGGTTTCTACCAGTCTCTATCAGACTCTTTAGCCTGGTCTTTTTGTGATTTTGAGTTTTGTTCCACATTTTTCTCCCACTCTATCCGGGACCTGCTACTGTGATCCCTTTCAGAGTGGTTGGCTGTGGTAGCTGGACACCATCTAGTTCTTCTGGTCTTAGGGTCATGGAGGCTGGGGCTCATATGATCCATTAGTCTTTTGGACTATTGTTTCCACATGTCTTTAATTTTCTTCCCCCTTCTTTGCACTGGTTGGGATGAAACCAATGGTTGCAGCTTAGATGGCCACTCACAAGCTTTTAGGAGCCCAGCCGCTACTCACCACAGTAGGATGTAAAACATTGTCCCTGTGCATGATGATATATGTCCACTGACCTCAATGCCCACCAAGACTATGGGTCCTGAGTCTCTAGGCCCAGGATCTTATTCCCTCAAGGTGTTTGATTCCAGCTAAGAAGGTTACATGACTTTGCCGCCTGTGTGTGCTCCATTCATGGGTGTATTTGGAGCACATATAAATACAGATGTAGAAATATTCTCTCTCAAGTCTATATATATTCTTGGGTGTGGTCTCATTTGCCTTTCACACCTGTTACTGGCTCTGCATTTTTGGGAGTAGAAGATGAGTTTAAGGAGATAGGCTAGCAACAGATTGAGAAGCGTCTTGCTGAAAGATTTTCAATTTATCTTGGGGGCAATGGGGAGCTATTCGAAGGATTTTTTTTAGAAGTCAGTGAGTTAAGAGCAAATATATATTTTATCAGGAGAACAATCAAGTTATAGTGTGGAGGATGCTTAGAGGAGAGACTGTTGGTAAGAATCCACTTAGGAAGATGGTGCCCTTATTTGGAGTGTACAAGTCACAATTTCTTTTATCATGTAGCTCTCTTGAAGGTAGCATAAAAGAGGCATAGGCTTTTTCAGAAGCCAGACCTAATTTAAATCCAATTAGTAGCTATGTAAGGAGCTCTGGTGGTACAGTGGTTAAAGCATTTGGCTGCTACCAAAAGGTCAGCTATTAGAATCCTCCAGCCACTCCCTGGGAGAAAGGTGAGGCAGTCTGCTTCCTTAAAGATTTACAGCTTTGGAAACCCTAGAGGCATTTCTACCCTGTCTTATAGTGTTGCTATGAGTTGATCAGCTCACTGGCAGCGGGTGTAGTAGCTACATGGCCATGGCAAATTACTGACTTCTCTGGGTCTGTATCTACCTCTATAGCATGAATTAATAGCATCACCTCGGAGGACTGGCATGAGGACAGATGAGGTAGTGTGTTAAACAGGTCACACAGAAAGTACGAGAGAAATGGAGTTGCCTCCTGACAGTGAGGATCTGGGGCTTTGTTCTTCAGCACTCTCTGTGACCAGAGGGAAGCAGAGTTTGTCATGGGATCAAAGTTCTCGGTAAAACCATGGAATGGAGTCCCTGCATGGTGCAAATGGTAATACGTTCAGGGGCTAACCAAAGGGTTGGAAGTTTGAGCCTACCCCAAGGCACCTTGGAAGAAAGGCCTGACAATCTACTTTGGAAAAATCAGCCATTGGAAACCCTATGGAGAGTGGTTCTTCTCTGACACACATGGTATCACCACAAGTTAGAATCAAATCAACTTGACAACAACTGGTAAACCAGGGTATGCATTTAGTAGGCTGCCTCAGGCTTGTGTAATTTCATGTGAATATCCATTGATAAACACACACACATATACCCACGCAATACAGCTTGAAAGCAGAAATCATTTCTGTGGAATATTACTGAGATAGGTCTGCCAACAGGAGGTTCTTTCATGAACATTTCCAGATACACCAGCTGGTATGTTCTAGAGCACCGGGGATCAGAGCCACATTTCCACCACTCCACTGGCTTCCAGTTTCTGATCATAGATGCAGACATTTTGCCGTCTTCATTTTAAATTTAGATTTTGACATCATCTCCTGGCCAGGACATGGGTCATGGTGGACGGCCAAGTTCACATGGCTGTTTTCTCCAACTTCAGCTTTTCTCTAATCTGTGAACACACTGACACTTTTCTTTCATTCCTACACAGAGGACCTACCACCCCCTATTTTTTTTTTTCAATTCATGGAAATGAATCAGGTCTGTGATGGCGTCATTCAAAAGAGAAAGCTAATTAAAAAGGTCCCCTTTCCTTCCTCTTAGAGACCTTGCAATAGTTTCTCCTTTTAGGAGACACAAGCCAGGAAGGAAGCTCTTCAGAGCAGCTGCGAAAGGAGAAGCCTGGCTGGGGTTTTGGGAAGACCGGGTGATCATTCCCATTTAATGTGTTAGCTTCCTGGGGATGGCTTCTAAACTGCTTTGTCTTCCCAAGGTCAGGATAAACAAAATAAGCTCAGGAATGGACTCCATGGCCCCTAACAACTCCTCCTCTAACCACAAGGAACCTGTGAAAATGTGACACAAACATGAAGTTCAGAGTAAGAGTGATTTGGAGACCTGGGTGGTTCCAAGGGTTAGCATGCTCAGCTGCTAACTGAATGGTTGGAGGATTGAGTCCACTCAGGGACACACTGGAAGAAAGGCCTGGTGATCCAGTTTAGAAAAATCAGCCACTGAAAACCCTGTGGAACACAGTTGTACTCTGACACACATGGGCACAACAAAGAGTCAGAATTGACTTTATAGCAACTGGTTTAAAAGAGAGAGAGACAGACAGACAGACGTGGTTTCCATATGAGGAGATATATTTTCTAGAAGTTGCCCATCCTGGAATGAGTACTTCCATAAGAACTGATGCTTATATAGCTCTTACTATGTGTCAGGAACTGTTTTAAGTGTTTCACATTTATCAATTCATTTAATCATCACTATCTGAACTACCTGAAGGGGTAAGTACTGTCATTACCCCCATTTTGCAGATAGGAAAACTGAGGGTTAGAGAAATGACATGTCTAAGATCATTTAGCCAGTTAAAGTCAGTGTCAGGATTTGAACCCATACCATCTGGTTCCGGAGCATGTGCTTACAACTATAGCTCTTCATTTGTGTCCTTACATGATGATAGCTGTTTGGAACAGTGTATGACAGCAGGATCACACTGTCTCCAGAGCATATGCACCAGAAATATATTTTATTGGATGACATATATAGTGCTGGTCTAAAAATGTGTTTGTTGCATTTGAGTTAATTGCTAACATTTTTAAACAAGCAATTTTGCATAAAAATCTGTGTATAAAGATTCTATTGAAAAAACTTGAAGTTTTGAAAACATTGGACCCAGAGCTCCCTAGCAACAACTGACTCTTTTAACTGAGTCATGCTCTTTCCAGTTTGCTACAGGCCTCACCACTCCCTGTTGCTTCCCCAACACGAGGTCATTTGTCATCTTATTCCAGTTCACTACATTCATTTATGTCACCCATCTGGAAACACACACTCTAAGAATATTTGAGTTTTGTGTCTCCTGCTGTAGAGATAGAAGATATTTCAGTAAATTCAAGGTTAATTTATACTGTTGACCTTGGGAAAATTCCCTTAGCACACCCAAGCTCGTTTTTCCCCTTTTTAAAAAATGAGAGGTAAAAATAACACTCGAATTACCTCATATGTGGATTGGGAGAAAGTCAAGTCCATCCTGATTGGGGTCATTGTCAGGGTCAACTGGGATCGTGACTATGAACTCACTTTATAAGCCACAAAATGCTCTTAAAATTTAAGATCATGTTTAGGTTTGCAGAACACTTTAAAACCACTTTTATCTATAAGGTTTATTGTCTGCCCTGGAAAACTGTCAGGTAAAGTAGGCCGTGTGGCCTTTACTTCTTCTCCAACCTATTCTTATATTCTATGGACTCATAAACTGAAGCCAAAATGGGTCAAATGACTTGGCTCATGGTGCCCAGCCATGTAAGGCCAAAGCTAGGATTAGAACCCCAATCTGATTCATGGAAGGAGGCTCTTCTTCCAAGACACAATGCTGCTTCATCCTAAGTAGATCCATCTTCAGACTCCAAGGTCCCACCTTGAGTTGTAATTTGACACAAAACTTTTATAATCTTGGAAGCAATCTTGGAAATAATTATGGTAGAATGGGAAAAACAAAACAACACTAGACTAAGAGCCAAGAATTCTAGGCTTCATCCTACATTCTGCCACTCACTATCTCTGTGACCCTGGGCCAGTAATGGAATGCCTTGAGATGATGTTACTGTTCACTCTTCCTCATAAAGTTGCTTTCACCTGAGATAATACCAACGACAACATAAGGTCAATGTAAATTAATGTAAGGATGTGTGTATTTCTTAGCCTCTAGCTAAAGATTAAGCTTTTCAAGGGCATTGTTTTTCCTTTTTTCCACAGAATTTTGTAGTCCTCATATAAGGATGCATGGAATGATTAAAACGTAAGACATAAGCCATCAGGGGGCTCCTGTTGCCAGGGCAACAGAAGTAGCATCCATGGAGCAATTTGTTTTGGGGAATGCTGTCAGAAAATGAAGGAAGTTGTTCGAGTTGAGTACTGTTTACTTTCCTTCTGTGGGCATCAGTGCATGAAGTTCCCCTTAGTGCATTTGCCTCTGAGAGAACACTACCTGACTCAGTGGGCAGCAATGTGCTCCATCACAAGCCTAGACTTAGTGTTGCCCAGAAAGAACAGTGGGCTTGGGGTCAGAAGACATGCCTTGAATCTTGACTCAGTTCTTCAGAAACTGTGTGTCCCTGAGCAAATCACTTCACCTCTCTGGGCTTCAGCTGGGTTGGCAATATGAAAGGATGTTTTTGGAAGTGGTAAGCATTCACATTAGCTTCGTCCCTTCTCAAGACCATTGACAACACGATTGTCCCTGGGGAGCTTTTTCTAGGCTTGTATTCGTTTTTCTTTTTTTTTTTTAATTTTCTCATCACTGCCTTCCTTCTCTTCTCTTTCCTCTTCAGGGTGAGCCAAGTTGACTCCTCTCCATCTCACCCCAAGTCACCCTGCCCACATTGAGGGCATTTCTTTCCCTCAGGATGAAAATACTGAATAACTTAACCCAAGATCCGTGATAGCAGGGAGTCACAGCCACTGAGGGTAATGTGGCCTCTGCCTCTGAATTAACACCAGAGGAAGTATCTGGATAAACTTGACTGTCTCTTTTCCTTACAGAGTCTTTCGGTTCCTAGAAAAATTCTAGTCAAGCTAAACAAACAAACAATTCACTGAAGAAAGGGGTTAAAACAAAACAAAAAACTGGCGGCTTGTTGTCTCTTTCGAGTTAATGAATTGAATTGATACAGGAACTTCATCGTGTTCTCAGGGAAATCCTGTTGGCTGGAGCTCATTCCTCAGTGCCACTAAATTTAGGTCACAGCTCAGTGAAGAACAATCACAGATCCTTAATGAAAGATAATTTACCCAGTGACATCAAGCAGGACAGCTGGGCAGGCGTGCTTATTTTCTTGTTAATTTTGTGGGGGTGGGGTGGGGGTGGGGTCATGGTGTGGGGAGACTGTTAACGTAAAGTCATTTTTTGACCTTGCAGATCTGTTGGCTGGCCTGCTTTGTGCCATATGCCAGTCTGTGTTTTTATAGCACATGAAAGCTGACTTTAATGCAACTCCCTAAATTCAGCAAGGAAAAGAGGAACCTGGGAGAGAGGCATATGGGAAGAAAGAACTCAGAAGTCCTGCATTTGAATCCTGGACATTTATGATTTCTCTAAATTTTCTCTATCCTAACCCCTATTCTCTACTCAAGGAGCCTTGGTGGCACAGTGGTTAAGTATTTAGCTTGTAACCAAAAGGTTGGTGGTTTGAACCCACTAACTGCTCTATGGGAGAAAGACAAGGCAGTCTGTTCCCACAAAGATTACACCCTTGGAGACCCTATGGGACAGAACTAGTCTATCCTATAGGGTCGCTATGAGTCAAAACTGACTTGATGGCAATGAGTTGAGTCCTCTATCCATTTCACTCCCTATTCTTCAGTCATGTTTAATTATAGCTCTTCACTAACTATACTTTCTCTGGTCTCTGTGTCTTTGCTCACTCTATTCTTCCCACCTGGAATGTTTTACCCTCCCCTTTAAATGGCTTATTCCTGCCGATCTTTCAGACCTAGTTCAGTTGTCACCTCTTCCAGGAAGCTTTCCGTGACCCTCCAAGATAGGGTAGAATGACTCACTCTGCCTCTTTGGCTGACTTCTTCATTAGACTGAGCTCCATAAAGCATGGACAGTGGCATAGTGTTCTTGGTGCCCCAATTGTCCTAGGTTTCCAAGTGACCTCCTTATTGCTAACCCCAACAGAAATTTCTCAATCCTTCCATAACTTGGACTTTTAATTTTACCTTGCCCTGTTTACAAGTTCCTTCTTCTTAACACCCTCCAAGCCCTTAGCTTTTAGGACAACATTTCACTGTGTCTCTCTGGGTCCTGCTTTTCTCTTTTCCTTTATCTGCACATTTTCTGGGAAATCCACAACTCTGGCTTTGTATTGTACACCTATACTTTTCAGCCCCCGAGTCTCTCCCTGCTTTGTCCCTTTGGGGAGTACATCAATCCATTTCTCTGGAAAATGCTCTCCCTCCACCTCTAACCATGTGGTTCCTGTAGAAGTTTCTGTGCTTCTACATGACTTACCTGTTTGTGCAGGTCGGGAACTATGGCCTGAGTTGAGCAAATCAGAGTGTTTCCCTTGAATGTTTGGCTTGGGACCAGATAAAGCATAATGATCCATTCTTGTGGTAGAATTTGTTAAGATATAAAATTCTAATTTCTTGATGACCATTTTCCACCATGTAGGGAAGGAGCTCTGGTGGTACATTTTACCTCTAACCAGAAGGTTGGCAGTTCAAACCCACTAGCCATTCACTATGAGTAGGAATCAACACAACAGCAGTGAGTCTTTTTTTCTTTTTTCAGTGAAGTCAGTTTCCATTGGGAGAAATTGTAGCTAGCCTATAAGAAAGTAGGAAGGAGTGGATAAGAAAGGGATGGGACTTCTGGCAGGATTGGGGTCCTTTGTTCTATTTTTTCCCAAAGAGTCTACTTGAAGCTTGGTTACTTAAGGCTTCTTTTAGCCACAATTTAGCCTAAATGAGCTTAAGTTGTGTGTCTGTTACCTGTATCCCTAAATTCTGCCCAAGACAGGCTCTGACTACTTCTGTCTACGACCTGATGGCTCCCTAAGTATTTCCTTGGTATTGATTTCTCTACTGAATTCCAGACCCACATTTCCAACTAAACTTCATCTGAATGTCCTGCAGACATTTGTACTCAATGAACTAATTTAAATCTTTATCTTCAGCCTAAACCTGTTTCTCCTCCTCTTTTCCCCATCTTGGTTATTGGTGATATCACCATCCTAGCAGCTGACCAAGTGAGAAATCTAGAAATCATCTTTGACTCAAGTCCACTTCTATATCTTCACTCCTACCATTTCAGGAACCATCACTTCTTAGGAAAATTACTGTAGTAACCTCTGAACTCATCTTGTTTCCTTAAATTGTTTCCTTTACTTACTGACTTTCTCCATTTGAGCCTTCAGGACTTCACAGAGAGGAGATCTATCATGTCATTTGTTTCCTGAAAGTCTTCAATGGAGGCAACTCTTGAAGGATGAGATCTAAACTTTCCACCATTGCATGCCATATTGCCTATGATCTGAGTCGTGTCTAATTCTCTACCCTCACTCTCACCATTCCAACACAAAAATCGTTTCAACCTAATTGATCACGAGTTTCAAAATAAAAGATGCCTTTTCATGCTGGTGGCATACTGTCTAAGGCATTTGACTGCTAACCAGAAGACTGGCAGTTCAAACCCACCAGCCACTCCTTGGAAGGAAGGTTGGGCAATCTACTTCTGTAGGGATACCACCTTGGAAACCCAAGGAGGGGTCACTATGAGTTGGATCCAATTCCCTGGCAGTGTGTTTGGTTTTTGGTTTTGGTTTCATGCTACCAAGTATTTTGTGTGAGAGTCCAGCACCTGAACTCCTTGAATACCTTTCCTATCTTGTCGACCTGCCTAGCTGTGTTTATCTTTCAAGAGTTGACTCAATCACGATCTTCTCTAAGAAGTAGTCTCAGACCCCTGTCCAGATTCAATGAGGGGTCTTTTCTTGGTGCATCTCCAGCACACCTTGCCTGTTTCTAGCCCCTCCTTTACACATTATGTGCAAGGGTCTTCATATTAAATTCTATGCATCTTGAGGGTAGAAATTGAGTCTTAGTTATCTGTCCATAACCAGGGTCTTGAGCGTACCACCTTATAAGTAAAATGTTTTTTAAAGAATGAATTAAAAAATAGGTGAACCAAGTGCTACAGAAGCAGAGAGGAAATAATGACAAACACAAAAATGGCTTCACACATCTGTATATGATTCTCACTCAGAGTCAAGCTAACCTTTCTCTTTTGGTATGTATACTATGCAGTGTTGCATCCAGGCACGTGGATTTAAGAGGATGAAGATGAGCTACATTGTTTGTTTTTAGCTGAATAGCAATCTATACACTCATAGGGTTAAAATCCATGGGGCTGGGCAAGAACAACCTTCTGGAAAGAACAATTATCAGGGAGTTTTAGGCCAAAAAAATCCCCTGAGCTTGCACAGGGCTGGAGAATTGGTTGAGTTCATGCCGGCCAAAGTACAGAGACCTTGTTGAATACACAGGGATTTTGTTGCAAATGCCAGGAAGATCACACTTTTTAGGAGGCTCCAAACTAGCCCTAGAGCAGCGCTACAAAGGCGTAAAAACAAGCTTAGACTAGATCAAGTGGCTCCACACACCTCTTCCACTGACTCTGCACAGGTTAATTAACTTTCTGAGTCTCAGTTTCTTAATTTACAAAATTGGGAGAGTATATCTATCTTTTAGTGTTTCCTGGGTATCAATTAAAGCAATGAAGCCTATAATAATAGGTGACATTTATTGAGTTCTTACTCTCTCCAAGACATAGCTCTATTGCCTGGCACATAAAAAGTATGCAGTAAATGACTGACATTATTAATGGTTATGCACCATTCTGTTCTCAGGAAAAAATGTTGTCAGTTGTTATGGATTAACTTGTTTCTCCCCAAAATATGTGGAATTCTAACCCCTATACCTGTGGGTATAATATAATGTACTTACTTATCTTACACCTAATGTGCTATATTATAATCACCTTCCATAATGTAACCTACTGAGATACAGTTGGCCAATCAGTTGAGATCACAGCAGTGTAGGGTGGATCCTAGACCTAATCCTTCTATGTTGTAAAAAGACAATAGATCCAGAGACATGTACACAGGGGAAGACAGACTCCATGTTAGGACTGTCTATAAGTGAAGGAACTCCAAGGAACCAGTGAACACACGGAGCTACTGAAAATAAAGAATCAAGGCTGCAACCTTGATCTGGATTTTTAACTTCTACACTGTGAGAAAATAAATTTCTCTTCTTTAGAGCCATTCACTTGTGATATTTCGTGTTGCAGCCAGGCACATGGATTTAAGAAGATACAAAGGAGCTACAGCAGGAAACTAAAACACCAGTATCAAAGCTCACACAGGCATTTCTATATGGCCACTCAAACAAAATCACATCCAATGAAAGAGAAAGAGCCACACCCGAAAGACTGCATTACTTTAGTGGTCAGCCAATTTAAGATTTACAGACAGTTATTAATGACCTCTAAGGGGACCTCAGAGAGCTTTATTATAAGCCCCATCTCATGGAATGTTATTTGCTACTTTCTGACTTTCTCCAACTGGATGGAGGGGCCAGGGACTATGCCGTATTCATCTTTGCACCCAGAGTCTAACATGGTGACTGCTGTAGAGTGGACTCAAAATAAATGTTTGTTTAGTTAAGTCAAATTCAGAAAGTGTTCATTCATTTGCGGGAGAAGTTAGCTGGTAATGAAATCCCATGCCGTGTTCCACTCTGTAGAGGAACAAAGTAACCTGCCATATACATGCAGTGAACTTTCTTATTTAACATTGGGTAAGCAATTTCTTTCCAGAGCAAATTAGTGCTAACCTTTCCTCCATCACATTGAGCACTTAAGCCCTCAAAATACTCTGCTGGGACAGATGGGTGATGTGCTGGAATGCTGGAATGTGCTCAGAATGAGAAGCTGCTGCACCCAGAAATTAAAATAAGACAACTGCCAGCCAAGGGGAGAGAAAGGTTACTAGAATATGCTTTAGAGAAAAAGCTTGGATGTTGCAGAGGTAGGAAGGAAACTCTGATTTTAGATCCACTTCCTCATATCTTAACTGTACATTCTCTCCCATTCTCACTTTAAAGCTGAAAGGCTGCTGATGGATTTCACTTTCAATCCTGGATTCTGCCAAACCCTTAGAGTACAGAGCAGCTCATTCTGTCTACTTAGTAAATGCAGCTTGGAAATTAGACTCAGGGCATCTTGGGTCTGATCCTGGCTCTGTCTCAAGAAAACTGGGAGAGCTTGGGCAAGTCCCCTTCCTTCTCAGTGCTCTGGTTTCCTTGTCAGTAAAGATGCAGAGAGTAATGCCCACTTTGGGAGTTGTTGTGATATTAAACCATGAAAGATCGTGTGCTCAGTGGAAGACGGTGCCTTAATTTATCGGATGTGAAAGAATAATAAACAAAATCCTGATTTGAAATCCATGTGACGGTGTTGTTACTTGGTCTTCCTCATTATGTTTGTTCAGAATCACTGTCCAAAATCTTTTCTTTCTTCCATGAATGGAGAAGACTCCCAGTCAACCTTTTCACACTGAGAGGCACAGCTTTTCTTCTGGCCCCGCGCAATTGTTCTCAAAGGGGCTTGTCTTAATAACTCATTGAACACAAGACCTTCTTCATGGCCATAATGAGGTCCTATCGCCTACAGTCAGCTTTCTCAGATGATACAGTCTGTCATTTTCTTCCAGGTCATTGGTGGCCACTACTCAAAGGTGTATTATGAGTCAGTGAGCGACTCCAACGCTCCAGTTATACTCACTAAGTCACTGTGAAGGTCATCAGACTCTACCACCATTGGGGTAAACAGTCTAGATTTTGGCCTCCAGATTATTCCTGAAGGGTAATGAATATGCTTGTTCATAATTCTAAGATACATGCTACTTCTTTATCATAAATATATTTTCCTTCTCCCTTTGCCCTTGACAACTTGGCAAAATTTTACTCTCTCACCCATGCTTATTATAATTTGACGTTTCGGCTGCATATGTTATTGGTTTCATGAAAACTTACACTTCCTACACTACCATGTACTATGTTTGCACGGCAATCATTAGAGTCTATTCCGATAAAGTCTGTGGTTCAACCAGTTCGCCCCTCTACTTCCCCAGAATGCATATAACTAGGCTTCATACTCTCTCCTCACCTGCTAATAGTGGGAAAACCAGCAGTTCTGACCTGTCCAAGTTTCCCTTGCTCCCTGTCATGTGAATTTTGGGGTCTCCAGGTTACTCTAAGTGCCTGGGGTGGGAAATAGTCCCCCTGGTCTGATTTTACCTTGATGTCCTCTCGGTGGCCTGGGAATGCTGGTAGCTAAACAGAAGCTGGGCTTGGCAGGTCAGTAGTGGGGTGTCCCCAGCTCCCATGGCAGTCACAGGCATGGAGATATATTGGTGTCTCACTGCAGCTGAAGCAGACAGAGCCTTTTGAATTAAAGAGCTTTAATTTCCCTGTTGCCTCAAGGGCATGAGGCAGTGGAGATTTGGGCTTTGACAGAATAATACCCCGGGAGACTGTGGTGCCGGCCTGTTTAAGAAACACTTCCTATTCAAACCTCTTCTGTAGAAAATGGAAAGGTGTGGTTCAGGGTATGGTACCAATCGAGCGGGGAAATGCTTGGGGGGAGCACAGATTACAGGGGGTATGACAGAGACAAATGCCCGGTACTCCCTACACAGCTCTCTCTTCCTTCAGAATACAGGATGAGTTTTCCCAACTTCCGTTGCAGACAAGTGGGGGTCTTGTAACTGACTTTTGGACAGCGTAACGTGGACAAATGTTATATAAGCCACTCTGGGCATGGCCCTTAAAACCCTGCCCCTCCAGCTGACTTCTCCCTTCCAAGTCAACTCTGAAGAACTTGGGCTCCAGATGGCAGAGTTCAGGGATGGAGGCAGGCAACCCAAGCCACACTGGACTATGAAGTGAGTGAGAAACTTGTGTTAAACCTCTGAGATACTGGGGTTTATTATTACCCCAAACATAGTCTCACCAGTTTTGAGAGGCAGTAAGAAGCTTCCTTTGCCTTGAAAGCTCCTTTAAAGGTAAGTTCGGCAATTTTTTAAAAAATGGCTCCTGGGAGTTTCAGTTGAGGTGGAGGGGTATAAGTCTACCAGACTAGACCCCAAAACAACACAGATCGAGAGGTTACACCTTCCAGTTTGCATACACAGCTGGGGCAGAGGTGGCCCCAGGTCTCCTGAGAACCGGTTCTAGCAATTTCTACCCCACCAATTCAGAAACCTTCTACTTCCTGTTTCCCTGGTGATGCATCTTCTCCCAAGACTTCTCTCTCTTTCAACACTATCAAGCCTCTTCCTCCTGTGTTCCCCTTTTGAAGGGAGGTCACCATCCAGAGCCTAAGGTGCCTTGAATGATGTGGAAGGAGGCACAGTGCTTAAAGCACTCTAATGCTAACCAAAAGATCAGTGGTTTGAACCCACCAGCTACTCCATGGGAGAAAGATGTGTCAGCCTGCTTCTGTAAAGATTACAGCCTTAGAAACCCTATAAACCAATCCTACTCTGTCCTTCAGGGTTGTTATGAGTTGGAATTGACTCAATGGCAACGCGTTTGGTTTTTTTTTTTTTTTTTTTTTTTTTTCAGGGAGGCCACAGAGGTCCCTAAGGAGTTCTGGTGGCATAGTGGGTAAGGTCGGCAGTTCAAACCCACCAGCTGCTTTATGGGAGGAAGATGAAACAATCTACTTTTGCAAAGATTTACAGCCTTGGAAACCCAACTGGGGTCACTGTGAGTCAGGAACCACTAGATGGCAGTGTGTTTGATTTTTCACAGGGGTCCCTGGCTGGCACAAATAGTTTGTGCTTGACTATGAACCTAGAAGCTGACAGTTTGAACCCACCCAGCAATACCATAGATACCTGGCGATCTGTTTCCATAAAGATTACAGGTCCCCCCCCCAAAAAAAAAAAAAACCCTATGGAACATTTCTACTGTGTAACACATGAGGTCGCCATTGGTCAGAACTGCCTCAGTGGCAGAGGCTGCTTTTTTTTTTTTTTTTTTTTTTTTATGTTTGTTTGCTTTTTTGCGGATGGGAGGCCATGCTTAGTGATTCTGCATGACTTATAATTGGTGTCTGTATTCTGATGTAGATGGTAACTCAGCTTGCCAAAGAGATAAAAGCAGTCATGGTTTTAATCTCCAGTGAATATCCATGATGTCAGATGATATTACCGGAGTAACAGTGCCTCCCTTACCTTCCCAGCTACGCTAGTAAAGTGTGATCTCCTCAAAGCAGGGACCACATTTTTGTGTCTTTGTCATCTCTGTGTGTCCAGCACCAAGCCTGGCAGACAGGAATCTGTGCTCCAGAAAGCAACGTCCAGGGTCTTCACCATCCACACCCAGCAGTCCTTTGCTGCGTCCTCTCCCTGTGCCTGGTGTGGCGTTGAAGGCTACAACTCTGCCATGCGTTCCTGCTGATATTTCTCTAGAGGGCCTTTACCTAGGATGACCTCTTTAGGGTGAGCAAGAGGGAATACCCAAGGGACAAACCCCTTGCCCTCATGCTCATTAATTGTAACAGAACAGTTGCCTCATGGCTGGAACAGGCCTCCACTCCTGCTGGTGGCCTCCAGTGGCTTTGCTGGGCCAGCAGGCTGAGTCATATTTGGAACACATTTAGCTCATGGAGATTAGTCTCCAATGCCAAGAGCAAGGGTGACTGGCCACAGCACCCAAAGTCAACCAGCCTTCCTCATGATTTTCTCTCAACTGAGGGCAGTAGCCAGGAACAGAACTCTGGGGACGGAGGTAATGAGGGGACCTAGAATCAGGAGTTGAAAGATGAAAAGGGCCATTAAGATTGCTTTCCAGTCTAATCAGTTTACAGGTGACAAAACCGAGGTCCAGAGAGCAAAGGGCCTGGTGATGCTTGAAACAATCGTGAGCAGAAAAGCCAGGATGAGATTTAGCTTGTTGGAGACTGTGGTACTGCTCTTTCCATCTTAGGCTCAAGCTACTAAGATATCTTTCTCTGACAATATGTTTTGGAACCAGAACCCAAACCCAAACCCACTGTCACTGAGTTGATTTTGACTCATAGTGACCCTACAGGACAGAGTAGAACCACCCCATTGGGTTTCTAAGGCTGTAACCTTCACGGAAACAGACTGCATCATCTTCTTCCCATGGAGTGGCTGGTGGGTTCAAACTGCCCACCATTGGTTAGCAGCTGAATACTTTAAGCACTGTACTGTCAGACCTCCTTCATACAACCTCTCACATCAGGAACAGGGAAAGCTGGAGCCAGAGGAATAAAGCATCATTTCACATCACACATTATTTATTGAGAAGCAACTCTGTGTTATATACTATGTTAGGCAGAGAAAACAAACAAGGCAGTCTCTGCGTTCCTGAAACTTTATCAGCTGCCACTGAGACGGCTGGCTGTAGAGACAAGGACCTTCCCTCAGAGCTGAGACAGAGAGAGAAAACCTTCCCCTCGATGGTGGTACTCCGAATTCGGACTGCTAGCCTCTTAAACCATGAGAAAATAAATGTCCATTTGTTAAAGTCTCCACTTGTGGTATTTCTGTTACAGCAGCCCTAGATCATTAAGACAGTCTGGCTAGGGTGGAGTTGGGGGGACTGGAGGAAATGGCAGATACAAAGGTCCAGAGGAAATAAGGAACATGGCACCTTCTGTGAAAAGCAAAACATTGAGGGCTTGCGGCAGAAGTTCAAGCCGGGAATGGGAGTAGACAGGTAAAGAGCTAAGCAGAGGTAAGAACTTGGTGTGTTGGGAGTACTGACCTTGACGTGAAGGCAATGGGGACCCAAGGACAACAGTATCGTCACATTGCTCTGGACTGGAGAAGGCAAGGCCAGAAGAGATCATGCCTATCCGGTCCATTATGAAAGTAAGGAATGAATACATATTTGTTACATGAAGGATAAGCAAATGAATGAAACAATCAGAAGCCTCTTGCGCTAGTTCAAATGAAATATGAGATAGGGCTTTAACCAAGGTAATGACAGTAGAGATGGATTGATGCGGATATATTTGAGAGATTTTTGCAAGCAAGAGATTGATTGGATGTGGGTGTTGCTACTTATATACATAGTCATGGGCCACATACCATGTGATTGGGCCATGGCTGACTATATCTACATCTGTGGTCTCAACCCACATAAAGCCTTTTGTATGAAAAATCCAAGGTACACACAACAGTTCATAATAACAAACGGGAGCTACTTTGCAGAATGCATCAAAACACTAGTATTATTACTTTATTATTATGTTAAAAATGTTTTAGTGTATTTAGAAGTGCTTCTTTAATGTTTTTTATGCATAGAAAGGTACACTATATACTATAAACTAAGACAAACATTTGAATGACTGATGTTAGATATAAACCTACTGAACCGTTCCAGTTTATGTAAATTTTGACTTAAAAGCAGATTTAGGAACAGAACTTGTTCATAATCTGGGAATTGCCTGTATATAATATGGTGTTTGCACAACATCCAAATCATATACTATCCTACTTCACAGAATGTATCATGGACATTAAATGACACATGACTCTACAACAATTGCCATGGGCTGGGGCTATTCCAGGCATTTTACATATGGTAAATCATTTAATCTTTATAACAACTCTATGAGGTGAATAATATAAATATGACTATGAGTAAAATCATATTAACATTAATATTAATTAATGTCCTCTCTTCCTTTCATTCTATTTCAGTAATTGTCTTTTCCCTTCTTGTGTTACTGCATTTTTACACAAATAACACAGGCCTTCTACGTCTGTTTGCCAACCACTCCCTCCCTGCAGGAGATATTTTTATAAAGGTGTTATGCTAATTTTTTTACAGCAACCTGTCAGAAGCTCTTATGAAAATACCTTCTAGGAGGATGGAGCAGTTGGCAAACAAACATAGAAGGTGCGTGTTATTTGCATAAAAATAAGATCCTCAAATGTCTCCAGGCTTCTTACCATTTAAAATACTTTTATTAAGCCCCCACTATGTGCCTGGAACTATGCTCTCTATTGGTCATATAAAGATAAGTAAAACACCTTTTGTTAATAGATTGATATCACTATGAGTTAATTAACATTAAGAGAACAGAGGGGTTAATCATTTACCCCCGGTCACTCAGCATGTGACCGACAAAGCTAGGAAAGGAACCCAGGTGATCTGGCTCTGGAATCTGCTATTCTGGGTAGAAGAATTGTATCTGCTCTTATAAGACACGGAAGGAGAATCTGCAGTGGAAGAAGAAAATGAATTCACATTTAGACTTGTGAGATTCAAACTGTTGGACACCCAAGGGGAAATAATAAGTAGGCAGGTGGGTATGTGTGCTAAAATTGATGATGAGTACACCTGGAGTGTGAACTTTGAGAAAATGAACACAGAAAGACAGAGTTCTTTATAGTTAGTATGAAAGTGCTGGTAAAGGAAATGACTAGACTAGTGCACTCAGTCTGAGAAGATAATGTTGTGGAGCATAGAAGACAGTGGGCAATACAAGGCGTGCATGAAAAAAGACTAGGAAGACCAATGAGCAGTGAAGACAGACATTTCTCTTAGTTAGATCCAACTAAAGGTGCCATCAATTTCCTTAGAGAGGACCCAGAAATTAACAGCAGAGCTACAGTACATCGTGCAGGAAATCTGTTCCCTATGTGATTTCTTGGTAATTAGTGCTATAGTAACTACTCATGATTTTCATTCCATATGGCATGTTCAGGAGCTCTGGTAGCATACTGCTCAAGGCACTTGACTGCTAACCAGAAGGCTGGTGGTTCAAAACCACCAGCCACTCCTCAGAAAGAAGGTTGGGCAATCTACTTCTGTAGTGATGTTGTTGTTGTTATGTGCCGTCGAGTTGGCCCCGACTCATAGCGACCCCTCCTTGGGTTTCCGAGGCAGTATCACTATGGAAGTAGGATTGCCCAACCTTCCTTCCGAGGAGTGGCTGGTGGATTTGAACTGCCAGCCTTCTGGTTAGCAGTCAAGTGCTTTAGCCACTATGCTACCAGAGCTCCTTATACCGCCTCAGAAACCCAAGGAGGGGTCGCTATGAGTCGGGTCCAACTCGACGGCACATAACAACAACAACAACAACATGGAATGTTCAGTCATTTTAAGTTAATTTTTATTATGAAAACTAGATTAAAGGAATCCTACAACATATTGTGAGGAAGAGAGGTGTCTTCAGAAAATTATCAATCATAGTCACAATTTTGGTTGCCAGGACCTCTTACAGAATAGCTGGAACAGGGCTGAGTCTAATTTGAGTGTTTTGTAGGTTACAGGCAGTCCCTGGGTAATGAACATTGGACTTACCGACAACCTTATAAACCAATTCTGTCATGACTGATGAAGTAGAACAGGAACAGATTTAAAGTTTTACAATTTGGCAGATGTGGCACGGTACCCAGAATGGGCAAAATTATGGGATGAAGCCCTGGAATTGGAAACTCAGAAAAGGTGCAATGAGCCCTTTCAGGAGACTAATACATGAGGCTGTATTTCTGGCAGGACTGTAGGAGACAGACACACATTCAAAGTGGTGCAGTTGGCCACCATCCTTGAGCAAGATGTCACTATGTTCATGCATGGTGTCACCATCTTTGAGCAGGGCACTACCATCTTTGAGTAGAGCAGTACTGCTTTAGTCTGTGCTCAAAATCTGAGGGCAAGAGATTTGGTTACTATGCCATGCATACCCTGCCCTTCTACTGTAAGAGGCAGATTAAGTTTCTAGCATGGCTTCAATGGGTACTTTTTCCTGTTCTGGCTAGGAGCTCTGGTTTAACTGTGGTTAAAGCACTGGGCTGCTAACCAAAAGCTCAGCAGTTCAAACCCACCAGCCATTGTGCAGGAGAAAGAGGCGGCAAGTCTGCTTACATAAAGACTCATAGCCTTGAAAACCATACAGGGAAGTTCTATCCTCTCCTATTGGGTTACTATGAGTCAGAATTGACTCTATGGCAATGGGTAGGCTATCTTTCCAGCTCACTGTGACTTTAAAAATTCAGATCTAAGGTTCCAGTAAGATGGCAGAATAGGCAGTCAAACTACACAGATTCTTTTCAACAAAGAAAAGGGGAACCGATTAACACAGATATAGAAGATAATCCTCAAGCCCTGAGCTTTGGATTACAGAAGTGGACTAAACTCCAACTAATAGAAGAACCTGCATGAAAATACCAAAAAAGGAGACACACAGACCTGCAGTCTATCAGTGATCCTGACAGCATGGACAGCTTGGATATTGCCAAATGGTATAAGGACCTAAGAATTAACCTAAAAATTGGCCCTGCTGGCCAGGTGTTGCACAAAGTACTGCAATGGTGGCTGGTGAATAAAAGGGAAAGAAGCAAAGAGGGAG
>NW_006921693.1:3095403-3098229 GCF_000298275.1 Orycteropus afer afer
GTTTTTAGCTTTTTCTCTCTTCCCCGTTCATGATTCCCATTTTTTTTTTCTTGTGGTAAACTCCATTCCTTGTTTTTCTTTTTGCACTTTTCCCATTTTTTTCATCATTAATCTCCTACTCTACCTCTTTTCTCTTATTGTTCCCTCCCCAGACATTGCAGACTTTTTTTTTTTTCTATTTTTTCCTTTTTTGGTGATTGTTCCTGTGTGTTTATGTGGTGTGTTTTTTGTCTGCTTGCTTTTACTTTTTTGATGGATTTTTAATCATTGTTTTTGTCTAACTGAATTGGAGGCAGCAACTGTACCCATACAACACAACCATACCTGCACCTCCTGCAGCTCCACTTACTGAGTGAGAGCTACCACCTCCTTCTCCACCAACCAGCCAATGATAAACAATCACCAAGAAGAGCCTGATTCACCCTTAACTGCTCTTCATGAACAGTTAACAGAGATATAAATACAACAATGCCACAATGTTTCAGAGAAAACAGACGACACAAAGAAGCTGATGAAGTGGTAGAAACAACGGAGCAGGAGACAGACCCAGAACACATCCCTGAGGAAGAAGTAGCATCGAAGTCCCTGATATACAATTTAAAATAATTATACTTAGGTATCCTCAAAGGATTGAGAGACAGATCAAGGAAAATACTGATAAAATTAAGGAAAATATAGACAAACCCCTAGAACAACTTCAGAAGTAAATACAAAAACAATATGACAAAATAATGAAAAGTTAGAAATGATACAAAATCTACAGGGAGAAATCCAGAAGATTAATACTAAAATTCCAGAAATAGATAACACATTGAAAGAGCAAAAGGAGTAGAATCGATTCAATGGAAGACAGAATTCATGAGATTGAAGACAAATACATGAATACTTCTTTGGAAAGGATTCAGTCAGAAAAAAGTTCAAAACAAAATGAAGAATGCCTAAGGATCATGTGGGATACCATCAACAGGAATAACCTACATGTAATTGGAATTCCACAACAGGAAGAGAAAAACAAAACCATGAGAAAATTGTCCAAGATTTGTTGGAAGAGAACCTCCCTGATATGATGAAAGATGAGAATATATCCATTCAGGAAGTCCAATGAACCCCAAACAGGATAGACCCCAAAAGGAAATCACCAAGACAACATCATCAAACTCACCAAAACCAAAGACAAAGAAAGAATCCTGAAAACAGCATGGGAAAAACAAGAAGTTACCTACAAAGGACAAGCAATAAAAATAAGCTCTGATTTCTCAGCAGAAACCATGCAAGTGAGAAGGCAATAAGATGGCATATATAAAATCCTGAAAGAAAAATTTCCAACCAGGAATTATATATCCAACAAAACTGTCCTCAAATATGATGGTGAAATTAGGACATTTCCAGATAAGCAGAAATTAAGGGAATTTGTTAAAACCAGATCAATCTTACAAGAGATACTAAAGGGAGTCCTTTGAACACAAAATCAATAATACCAAACAACAACTGACTATTAATACACAAGATGACATAACCCAGAAACCAACACAGCTATGGAAGTACCCAAAGTAAAATAAATACAAGATTGTAAACAGGGTACCAGAGACATCAGTTGGCAAATGGAGACAACTACAAACCAAAAAGAGGGAAAACAGTGTAGTTATAGAACTTTCAAATGGTGAGGAAGTCAAGAGAACTGCAAGATAGAATGAACTGTTCTAAACTCAGGGAGAAATTATAAATAACAAGGTAACCTCAAAGAAAAATGATAAACCTTCAAATCATAATAAAAAGGGGACCAGCACAAATATTTAGCAAATACCAAAACAATAGCAACAAAGGAAATGATAACATGATTCATAAACAAAATGAGCTCAGCACAGAAAATTACAAAGAAACCAGTAACACTGGAGGGTGGGGGGGTGGGGACAGAACAAAATAACAGCAACCAATGCATATTTGTCGATAATTACACAGAATGTCAATTGGTTAAATACACCACTACAGAGATAGAGAGTTGCAGACTGAATGAGAAAGCATAACCTGTAGATATGCTGTCCAAAAGAGACACATCTTAGAAACAAAGAAAAATAGACTAAAAATCAAAGGTTGGAAAAAGATTCAAGCAAATAGCAACCAAAAAAGAGCAGGAGTGGAAATACTAATTTCTGATCAAATTGACTTTAAGACACAAAACACCAAAAGAGACAAGAAAGGACATTATATAATGATCAAAGGGTCAATTGAACAAGAAGGTATAACCATAATAAATATCTACGGACCCAATGAAAGAGCCCCAAAATACATAAATCAGACATCAACAGAATTGAAAATCAAGTATATGACTCCACAGTCATAGTAGCAAACTTTAATACAGCACTTTCAATGAAAGATGGAACAACTGGAAAGAAACTCAACAAAGACAGAGAAGAGCTAAATGATACAATCTACCAACCTGACTTTATAGACAATTACAAAGCATTTCACTCAACAACAGCAAAATATACATTCTTTTCCAGGGCACATGGAATATTCTCCATGATAGACCACATGTTAGGCCAAAAAGCAAGCCTTAAAATTAAAAACACTGGAATGCTGCAAAGCATCTTCTCAGATCACAATGCTATCAAATTAGAAATCAACAATAGGAAGATCAATGGAAAATGAGCAAACACATGGAAACTGAACAACACCTTCCTTAAGAATGACTGGGTAAGATAAACCTTCACATCACAATAAAAAAGAGGACAAGCACAAATATTCAGCATATACTAAAATAACAGCAGCAAAGGAAATGATAACAAGATTCATAAACATAATGAGCTCAGCACAGAAAATAATATG
>NW_006921693.1:3103155-3113289 GCF_000298275.1 Orycteropus afer afer
GTGGTCAATGACATGAGACAAAGTATATGTGAACTGCTGTATGGAAAGTGAATTTGCTCTGTAAATCTTCACCCAAATCACAATAAAAAAAAAAAAAAGGGGGTTATTTGAGATTGGAGGATGACCACAAGATATCGCCAAATGGAGGACAACACGATCATTACATAATTGTTGAACCACTGAGAACTGTGGCCCAGACAAGCTGACATATAACCTTAACCATCACATCCAGCATTACGCTCACCTTACACCCTGGCGTTTGTTACTGCCAGACATATGTCACTAATGCACAAAGCAGTTAGATAGCAGATTTTTTCCATTGTCATAACTGTGCAATGTTGGATAACAAGAAAGTTGGTAAGTGAAGAATGGATATAATACTTATTTCTCCAATGTGTAAGGCTGGTTTTCTGGGCTTCTCATAAAAGTACCACTAGTTTGTTCTGAGCTAAGCCCACAAAAGTATTTTGGCCTCTCTTTGCTAGTTTTTGACCCTTGACTTAGAATAATAGCAATTAAAAGTTTCTCAATTGTAATACTTTATGTTTTATACTATACACACACACACACACACACATATTACTAACCTTCACACAACTCAGGGAAAGAAACTAATCCTGTAGTATAAATTAAGAGTCTGATATTTAGAGAAAATTGGCTTATTAATACTACCTTTACTATAAACGATGATTAAGATTTATTGACCAGTTTTCCTGTGCTGGGCACTTTGAAAGCATGTGATACACATTCCTTTTTTCTTTTTTCAATCCTCTTAACAAATCCACGTGGTATGATTATCATTCCTGTTTTATGCTAAGTGGAAACTGAGACTTACGAGAGGTTAAGGAGACTGCCTGAGAAGCCAGAAGGGGAGAGTTAGTACATCCTTCACCCAGTCCTTCCGCCCTTCCTGCTGTGCTCTTTCTCCTACTCTTCATATGTAGCAGCAGTCTAAGCCAGATTATGCCTCTTACATAGAATGTTTCCCAATGTCCAAATTTGTTTTTTATGTGAGTTGTTCAGGACAAATCATTGCTTTATAGCTGCCCTTTTCCCCATTGGCTTATCTTTGGACTTTCAGGGAGGTGAAGGACATTGTGCTTGTGTGTGCAATTCCCAATTCATCGCCTCTGTGTGAACTTGAGTCTTCATTTTGGGGCCCAGGAGGGAAAGCATTGCTTAAGAATACCTCAGAGTTTATTTGAGTTGAATTGTGAAGAAGGTAAATTTTGTGTTCTCTTCCTTTCATTCTTTTCCAGGGACTATCTTTCCCCTCTTGTACTACTCAAATTTCTCCAGAGTTCCTAGCATTTAAAATTCATTTATTGAACCTCTGAGATGTGCCTAGATCTGTGCTCTGTGTTGGCCATATAAAGATGAGAAAGACACATTTTTGTTATAGATTTAGGCATGTAAATAATAAACACAGAGCTGCACAGAAATGCTATAAAAAGGATTCTACAAGGTAGAGAGAAGTACAGGCAGTCAGTCATCAACCCTTCTTAGGAGTGAAAATTTGATAATGAGGGGTAAATTCAACAGGGCTAGAGAAGGTTGAGCAGAATTCTGAAGGACAAAAATTTCCTTCAGCTGGGTTGGAGGTCATGTTGAATAATAGACACGAGAATCAGTCTACATTATTATTTGAACAAGCAGGATACTTACCTGGAACTATAAAAGGTTCATTTGGCTGAGACAGAGGTTGTGAAATGGAAAGAACTGAGAAGTGAAGTTGAAGAAGAAGGCAAAGGACAGGTTGTGATGGGTTTTGTGGCATGTTAAGGAGCTTGGACTACTAATCAAGGAAAGTCAGTTAAGGATACGGAATTTATGTTCTAAGGGTTTATTCCAGTGGTCTTGTTGGAAATTATGGTCCAACTGGGCAGACTGTAAATGCACAGCTTTAAGTTTAGATAAAAGTTAGAGATAATGAGGGCTTAAGTTAATATAGATACAGTAGGAAATGAAGTCAACAACTCTGAAAGCTATTTATGAGAGAACAATGAGAGGCTGGATAGGAATGTTGTTGCCCATAGAGTTGTTGAGGTTTTTGATGTGAAAACACAATACCTGGTAATCCTATTCACCAAGGCAAAGATGTCATGTGTTGGGCATAGAAAGATGAACTAAAACATATTTTATGGTTGGATTCAGGCATGCAAGCAGCTATGTAAAACCAAAAGGACCAGGCGTGAGGAGGGATGAAAAGAAACAATCATGTTTACATCTAAATTTCCAAAGGGACATCCAGGTAGACATATGAATGGGGGATTAGAAATATAGGTCCAGAATTTGGGAGAAAAATCTGAGCTAGAGATAGAGATTTGAAAATCATCAGTACTTAAAAGAAAATATATATTTTTAAGAAAACAAGTATACTCTTTAATTTACAGAACAAGAAGAGAATGAAGTAGAAGAAGGAGACTCTTCCATACTAACATTCAAAGGCAAAGAATGGACAAGGAGACAGAGCAGCAGTGACCTACAGATCCGAGGGGAACCAGGAGAGGTCTCACTGAAGGCAAGGGAGGAAAGAGTTTTAAGGGGTTAACTGTCAACAGAGCAGTAGATAATAATATACGAAGGGGAAAAGGTCAGTTATCTGTCACAGTTAGTAGGTCACTAGAAACCCTGGGAGAGAAGTTTCTGGGGAGTTACGAGGCCTAAAGCCAAACAGAAGTGGGTAAGGAGTAAACACTGCTACTTATCTGTCAGTTTGTTGTCCTGCAGTGATTGCATGTTGCTGTGATATTGGAAACTATGCCCTTGGTATTTCAACTATCAGTAAAGTCACTCCTGATGGACAGGTTTCAGTGGAGCTTTGAGACTAAGACAGACTAGGAAAAAGGGCCTGGTGATCTACTTTTTAAAAAATATTGGTCAGTAGAATGCCTGGTCGGATGGAGTCTGTTGGGACCCCCAATACTATGGCCCTGGGATACACTTTGGGCCTGGAATAAAACTCACTCCCAGGAGCTGGCTCTTAGCCCAATAGTAAATAAGATGTACACATAGACCACTCAACCAAGGATGACGCACCCACATATTCTATGGAGATGCATCCCTTGGAACAATCAACCAGAGGGGCAATATTTGCACGAAGGAAATGTAGCACACACAAACTATGAGGGGCACAGGGTGGGGGGTCACTGGGCAGGGAAGGGAGGAGAGTGGGTTAGGGTTGTAGAGGTAATTGGGGAGTGAAACCAAATGTACACAAAATGTTGAATGTGGAACAAACTCTGCTCTGTAAACTTGTACCTAAAGCACAATAAAAAAAAAAAAATTAAAAAAATGGTCAGTGAAAACTTTATGAATAGCAGTGGAACACTGTCTGATATAATGCTGGAAGATGAGCCCTTCAGGATGGAAAGCACTCAAAATACAACTGCGGAAGAGCTGCTTTCTCAAAGTAGACTCGACCATAATGATATAGATGGAGTAAAGCTTTCAGGACTTTCATTTGGTGACATGTTTCATTCTCAAAACAAGAAGAAATAGCAGCAAACATTCATTAATAATTAGAACATGGAATGCATGAAGTATGAATCTAGGAAAATTGGAAGTTGTCAAAAGTGAAATGGAATGCTTGAAGAGAGAAATCCTAAGCATTAGTGAGCCGAAATGAACTGGGTTTGCCATTTTGAGTAAGACAATCACATAGTCTACTACGCCAGGAATGACAGATTGAAGAGGAACAACATTATTCATTGTGAAAAGAACATTTCAAGATCTATCCTGAAGTACAACACTGTCAGTGATAGAATAATATCCATACACCTACAAGGAAGATCAGTTAACGTAATTAATATTCAAATTTACACACTAAACATGAATGGCAAAGATGAAGAAACTGAAGATTTTTACCAACTTCTGCTGTCTTAAATTGATCAAACATGTAACCAAGATACATTGATAATTACTGGGGATTGGAATCCAACAGTTGTAAACAAAGAAGAAGGATCAGTAGATGGAACATATGGCCTTTGTGATAAAAATGATGCTGGAGATCACATGACAAAATTTTGCAAGACCAACGACTTCTTCATTGCAGATACCTTTTTTCAACAACATAAATGGCAACTATACATGTAGACCTCACCAGATGAGTTACACAGGAATCAAATTGACTAGATCTGTGGAAAGAAATGATGGAGAAGCTCAGTATCATCCGTCAGAACAAGGCCAGGGGCCAACTGTGGCACAGAAAACCAATTGCTTATATGCAAATTCAGATTGAAGTGGAAGAAAATTAAGTCCACGAGAGCCAAAGTATGACCTTGTGGATATCCCACCTGAATTCAGAGGCCATCTCAAGAATAGATTTGATGCACTGAACACTAATGACCTAAAACCAGATGAATTGTGTGATGACATCATATATGAAGAAAGTAAAAGGTCATTAAAAAGACAGGAAAGAGAGAAAAGACCAACATGGATGCCAGAAGACACTGGAACGTACTCTTGAATACAGAGTAACTAAAGTGAATTGAAGAAATGATGAAGCAAAAAAGCTGAACAGAAGATTTCAAGAGTAGTTCAAGAAGACAAGTATTATAGTGAAATGTGCAAAGACCTGGAATTAGAAAACCAAAAGGAAATAACACACTTGGCATTTCTCACGCTGAAAGGACAGAAGAAATAAGTCAAGCCACGAGTTGCACTATTGAACAATAATCTATGGACAAAATATTGAACGACACAGGAAGCATCAAAAGAAGATGGAAAGAATATACACAGTCACTGTGCCAAAAAGAATTGGTCTATGTTCAACCATTTTAGGAGGTAGTGTATGATCAACCAATGGTACTGAGTGAAGAAGTCCAAGCTGCACTGAAGGCACTGGCAAAAACAAGGCTCCAGGAACTGAAGAACATCTAATTGAGATTCTAGAAATATCTCCAATTGAGATATTTCAACAAATGGATACAATGCTAGAAGTGCTCATCTATCTACACCAAGAAATTTGGAAGACAGTTACCTGGCCAACTCACTGGGAAAGAGCCATATCTGTGCCCATTCCAAAGAAAGGCAATCCAACAAAATGTGGAAATTATCAAACAATATCTTGCAATCAAATAATACTTGCAAGTAAAATTTTGCTGAAGATAATTAAAAAATGGTTGCAGCAACATATTGATAGGGAACTGCAGAAAGTCAAGCCAGATTCAGATGAGGATGTGGAAGGAGGGATACCATTGCTGATATCAGATGGATCTTGACTGAAAGCAGAGCACACTAGAAAGACGTTTTTGTTGTTGTTATTGTTCATTTCCATCGAGTCATCTCCGTCTCATAGCAACCCCACGTACAACAGAATGAAACACTGCCTGGTCGTGTTGTTGTTGTTATGTGCCACCGAGTCGGCCCCAACTCATAGCGACTCCTCCTTGGGTTTCCGAGGCAGTATCACTACAGAAGTAGGATTGCCCAACCTTCCTTCCGAGGAGTGGCTGGTGGGTTTGAACCGCCAGCCTTCTGGTTAGCAGTCAAGTGCCTTAGGCCTCAAATTCCTTGCTATACTTGAGCCCATTGTTGCAGCCACTGTATCAATCCATCTTGTTGAGGGACTTCCCCTTTTTCTATGACCCTCTACTCTTTAACTGTGTTTTATTGACTATGCAAAGACATTCAACTGTGTCTGTTATAACTTCTCTATTCTTAGTGCTTAGCACAGAGCCTAACATAGTTTCTCAATAAACAATCACTGAATGCATGAACAAGCACCCCTATTTTAGAGAATAGGAAATTAAAGGACAGAAGGGGTGGGATATGACCCCTTTGACCATAACTGTTAAACTGTTACCTCTACTGCCATGCAGAATGTGGCCTAGAAGATTTCATTAAAATAAATAATTGATGATCTAAAATACAAAAGGTTAGAAAGAAAAACTCTCTTTGAATTAAATGATTTCTGATGTATATTTTTTCTTTGGAAAAGAATTATTATTTTTTTGGAAAAAAATAGCTGTCCATTTAAATTATACTCTCATTTGAATAAATTGATATGCATAACGAGCTTTCACTGAATGGCTACATATATTTTTTTCTCTGAACTAAATAATTCCAATTCCTCTAACCTTTCCCCATGAATTTTATTCTCGAGGCTCTTAATCACACTCTTTGCTCTCCTATGAGATTAAATAACAATGTTAACCAAAAGCAAATATCATAGGATGATTTTACATTAGTATTAGCCCCATGTTGTTGTTACTGTTAGGTGCTGTTGAGTAGGTGCTGACTCCTAGTGACTCTGCATAAAACAGAATGAAACACTTCCTGGTCACGTGCCACCCTCACAAACCTTGCCCATGCTTGAGCCCATCGTTGCAGCCACTGTGTCAAGCCATTTTATGGAGAGTTATTGCCAGTTTTTGATTAGCCCCATTCTCAGCTTTAAATACATCATGTCATTGATAACTCTACCATCAGATTTAGTTTTTTATTATATATTATAATGCTTATGTATCATATTAATGTCTGGAATTGCCTCTAAGTTTAGTATTAGTCTGTGGGTCCATGATGTTAGCTAGCTATCTGGTATTACCAATAATTACGGGAGCCCTGGTGGCATAGTGTCTAAGGCATTTGACTGCTAACCAGAAGGCTGACAGTTCAAACCCACCAGCCACTCCTCAGGAGGAAGACTGGGCAATGTACTTCTGTAGAGATACTGCCTCAGAAGCCAGACAAATGAAACAACAAATCAGAAGACAGGATTTCCTCTCATTCTGGATACTTAATTTTTCCTTCATTAATCCACCCATCCATTCACTCAACTAACATGCCTCATTTCCTTATTCTGTATCAAGTTTTGTGCTAAATGCTGGTGGAGAGATGAAAGCAAGCCCAGAGGAGCTCCCAGGACCAAGGGCCAAGATTTACTATAAACCAACAATTATAATAGAGCATGGTCAACACAAAGCTGTAAGGACAGGTTACTCTGGGAATACAGGAGAGGGTCCCCTAATGTAGCTGGGTGTGGGTGTCTTCAAGCACAAGCAGTTAGCCAGGCAAAGAGCAGGGTAGGACAACTGCTGCATTATACGTTACACAGTAAAACCTATGAGAGCTGGAACTGCATAGGAATGCCTTGTTTTTCTGGGTCTCACAAGTTTTCTACCTTCATTAGTGGAAAGTATTTGAGGAATATTTGAGTTTTCCTTCTTTGACAGATTTCCACCTCATACAGGTTCTGGCTTTCATAGCTTTACTGTATATTAGTCATTACAACTGGACGACAGAAGCCTTGGAGGAGAATTTTTCATGCATGCTCTTGCTTGGATACAGGACTACAGTTGAAGTGCCCTGAGTAGAAAGTGTTTCCTATGCCAGCTTCTATGCTAGTTGCTGGAGACAGAGCAGAGAATAACCTACACATATTTGGGAGTTTACTGTTTCATGGAGTAGACAGACAACTGAACTGATGGTTAAGATTACAGTGACCTGGTTTTGCTCAGGACGGCTCCAGTTTATTTCCATTGTCCCAGCTAAGTTATTAGCCATGCCTCCTGTCACTGAAAAATGTACCCTGGTTTGAATGATAAAATTATATGGTCATTCTTGTTATAAGAGTATGATTATTGCTACCCTGGAGGTAGTATGGGGTGTTCACAAGACCCCTGATGGAGGAACATCAAGAAGCTCCTAAATCTGTCAGCGGACCAGTCTACTTACTGATGTTAGGGATGACTTATTTCCAGAAATTCCCAAATGATAACAATGAGATTTAAAACAAAAAATCCAAAAACCCAAAACTGCTCCTCAAAACCAAAAACCCCATTGTTTCGTAATTGATTCTGACTCAGCGGAACACTGTAACATAGAGTAGAACTGCCCCGTTAGGTTTATAAGGTGGTAAATCTTTACAAAAGCAGACTGCCACATCTTTCTCCCTCAGAGCGGCTGGTGGATTTGAACAGCTGACCTTTTGGTTATCAGCTGATTGCTTAGCCACTGTGCCCCTCAGCCTTCTTAACCCCTTCCAGTGACAGTTTTATAGTCTTGTCCAAGTGAGAGTCAATAACTGTTAGACAGGGATGAAAATAAAGGTGTCAAAAGGAAAATCCAGTTGCATTCACGAGAAGCCAGGTTTTCTCCTGTGTAATTAAGAGAGCTACGCAATCAATCAATAGTGCGTGGCTTCTGAGGGAGAACAGTTTCAACAGCCCCCAAGATTAAGCAGGTCTGGATAAGCTGACTATTCTGCTGGAAGAAAGTGTGGGCTGCCATCAAAGGAATCCTGAAATCACCCAAACGAAAACATATCTCAGAATTTCATTCTGGACCTGAAAATATCCAAGCAAAATATTTGGAAACATATAGATACACCTATAATGACCTATGATAGGTTTTTTTTTAAATTAAACAGACCCACCAGCCACTCCTCGGAAGGAAGTTTGGGCAATCCTATTTCCGTAGTGATACTGCCTTGGAAACCCAAGGAGGGGTCGCTTTGAGTCGGGTTTGACTCGACGGCACATAACAACAACAACAACAACATACCTTGAAGGAAGAAGCATGAATATTTAACATCAAAAAGCAATACATGCATCAAGATTGGATTGAACTGACAAACATATTGTATAAAAAAATGACCTTTTTGCCTGTGTGTGTGAGGTTTGGGAAGGGATTTCTCAAGCTGAGAGTCGCCTAGTCAGCAGACCTCAGAGAGGTAAAGTGAGAGGGACCTGAAAGACCCTGCTGTCATTTATCCACTTATCATCCTCAACTGTTTGAGTCTATAATTCCAGATGAGGGAAAAAAGACAGGCTCTAAGATGGTGATTAGCATGGCTTTTGCCTCCTGAAGGGTCAGGGCTAGAAGAAGGAAAAAGAGAGAAAACCAACATTTTTAGCATCTCTATATGCCAGGCACTGTTCTCAGTGACTTACATATTATACCTTCTTGATTCCAATGGCCAAGGGGGTAGATATGACTACCAGAAACCTGAGGCTCAAGTAGGTTAAGCAACTGGTTCAAATTTAGCCCACAAACAATGGAAAGAATATTCAGAGTCACTGTACCAAAAAGAATTGGTCAACATTCAACCACTTCAGGAGGTACAATATGAACAAGAGCCGATAGTATTGAAGGAAGACATCTAAGCTGCACTGATGGAGTTTGTGAAAAATAAGACTCCAGAAATTGATGGAACATGCATTGAGATGTTACAACAAATAGATGCAACAATGAAAGTGCTCAGTTATTTATGCCAAGAAATTTGGAAGACAGCTACTTGACCAACTGAAAGGAAGTGATGCATATTTGTATACATGCCATGAAAGGTGATCCAATAGAACACAGAAGTTATTGAACAAGATCATTAATATCACATGCAATTAAAATTTTGCAGAAGATATTTAAAAAATGTTTGTAGTAGTATACCAACAAGGAACTAGAAATTCAAACCAAATTCACAAGAGGACGTAGAATAAGAGATATCACTGCTGATGTCAGATGGATCTTGGCTGAAAGCAAAGAACACCAGAAAGATACTTACTTGTGTGTAATTAACTACACAAAGGCATTCTATTGTGTGGATCATAGCAAATTATGGATAACATTACGAAGAATGGGAATTAATTGTTCTCATGAGAAACCTGCACATAGACCAAGAGGCAGTCGTTTGAACAGAACAAGGGGATACTGCATGGTTTAAAACCAGGAAAAGTATGTATGAGGGCTGTTATCCTTTCACCATATTTATTCAATCTCTATGCTGATCAAATAATCAGAGAAGCTGGACTATAAGAAAAAGAATGTGACATTAGGATTGAGGAAGATGCATTAACAACCTACAATATGCAGATTACATAATCTTCTCTGCTGAAAGTGAAGAGGACTGACAGAAGTTCAAAGACTACAACCTTCAGTACAGATTACATCTCAGCATAAAGAAAACAAATATCCTCACAAACTGGACCAATAAGCAATATCATGATAAATGGAGAAAAGACTGAAGTTGTCAGGGATTTCATTTTACTTGGATCCACAATCAACAGCATTGGAAGCAGCAATCAAGAATTCAGAGACTGAGAGTTCTGGCAAGATGGCGGACTAGGCAGAAAGACTGCACAGACCCTCTTCAACAAACAAAAGGGAAACCAATTAACACAGACACAGAAGATAATC
>NW_006921693.1:3116666-3151688 GCF_000298275.1 Orycteropus afer afer
AATCTTCACCCAAATCACAATAAAAAAAAGAAAAAAGAAATCAGAGGCTGTGTTGCATTGGGCAAATCTGCTGCAAGAGAACTCTTTGAAGCATTAAAGAGAAAAACATCACTTTGAAGACTAAGGTGCACCTGACCCAAGCCATTGTCTGTTCAATAGCTTCATATGATTGTGAATGCTGGACAATGAATGAGGAAGACCAAAGAACTGATGCATTTGAATTGTGGTATGGTGAAGAATATGGAACGTACAATGGACTGCCAGAAGAATGAACAAATCTGTCTTGGAGGAAGTACAGCCAGAATGCTCCTAGCAAAAAGGGTTAGACTTCATCTCTAGTACTTTGGTCATGTTGTCAGGAGGGATCAGTCCCTGGAGAAGGATATCATACTTGGTAAAGCAGAGGGTCAGTTAAAAAAGGAGAAGACCCTTAACAAGAATGATTGACACAGTGGCTGAAATGATGGACTCAAGCAAAGCAACAATTGTGAGACTGGCACAGGACCAGGCAGTGTTTCGTTCTGTTGTACACGGGGTCACTATGAGGAAGTACCAACTTGATGACACCTAACAACAACAACCACAACAGTTAAAGTCTAGTTTGGTTAAATTATTCATTCATCAAGGTACTTCATGGGTTTAAAATAATACATATTTTCGGAGGGATTATGTGACATTCAGCAAAGGAGAGAGGATTCTGATGGAGAGACAGGCATGAATCAAGATGTTATTTTATTTATTTTTAATTCTATTATTATTTACTTTTTTACTTCACTTGGTTCCACTTCCTATGTATAATACAACAGATAAAAATAAATGAGGGAAAAAGGATGATAGAAATGAGGTTCCTAGGCCAGGGCTAGAGTGTGTTTAGAAAATCCATACCATAGAACTTGGCCAAAAGTATAACCCACTGCCATCAAGTCAATTCCTACCCATAGTAGGACCCCCACCGGGATGCCAAGGTTGTAAATCTTTATGGAAGTAGATTATCTCATCTTTCTCCTGTGGAGCAGCTGGTGGGTTCGAGGTGTCTGTGGGTTCGAGCTGCCCACATTTTGGTTAGAAGCCCAATGCCTTAACTAGCACCACCAGAGCTAAAAGTACAGTATAGATTTTCTAGCAGACAGTGCAAAGAATGAGTGGAAACCAATATGAAACTAAACAAAGACATTTACCATGCTCTTTGTAAAAGAGTAACCAGAAAATTCTTCTTGGTTCCTGTATCAGTTAGACTAGTTACAAGCAACAATTAAGCAAATGAACAAAGAAGGAAAACCTGAACAACAAGGCTTCAGAAAGCATAAGAACCAGGAAGCTTCTGGAATCAAGGAAGCAAAACCTAACAGTTTCTTCTGCAGAAAGATCTAAACTGAAAGAAGGGAGCGTCTGAAAGGCCCAGCTTGGATATGGGCCCAGTGCTTGGTGAGTGGAGCAAGGTACCTTGACTGGCATGAAAGAGAAGTGGTTCCCCAAAGCAACAACCACCTAACTGTGAACAAAACCCAACAATTATGTCTTCTCATTATTATGGCTTTAATGTCCTTCCCATACATATTAATTTCCCAGGACTGCAGGGACAAAGGACCACAAGCTGGGTGGCTCAAAACAACAGAAATCATTTCTCACAGTTAGACCAAAAGTCCAAAATAAAAGTGTCAGGGCACCATGCTCTCTCCGAAGGCTCTAAGGAAGTTCCTTCCCTCTCTCTTTCAGCTTCTGGTGGCTCCTGGCAATCCTTGGCTTGTGGCCACATCACTCCAATCTCTGCCTCCATCTTCTGTCTTCTCATCTGTGACTCTGGGTGTCCTCTCCTCTTCTTACAATGACACCAGTTACTGAATTCAGGGGTCTCCTAATCCAGCATGACTTCATTTGAACTAATTACATCAGCAAACACCCTATCTCCAAATACAGTCAAGTTCTGATTTGTCAAATTGACATGAGTTTTGGAGGAACACTATTCACCCCATTACACCCTCTCTACCTTTGATATCATTTGCCTCCTTCTGTCAGAATCTAACCACACTGTACTCTAATTGTTAACTTTAATGTGTCTTTATAGAGGCTTTAAGTCTTTAAGGGTAGGGACAATGTCACATTCACCTTAGTTTATCCATCATCTAGTACAGTGCTGGCAGCCACAATGAAGGCACAAAGTCAGTTTATTGTATGAATAAATAAAAAAATGATAAATTAATAGGAGACATATGAGCTCAAAGCTACAAAGGACTCTGAAATGATACTTGGCTGATAGCCCTGTACAAGATTACGGCACAAGATTGCTCTGACATAGACCAGATCAACACTATTACACAAATAAAAGTTTGTTTCCTATCTCCTGGGAGGGTTTATAATGAACTAAGTACTGAGAAAATTGACTCCATTTCCACTTTGATTCTCACAAGTTCTCAGATAAAATGGACAATTTATAACTTCCATGCATCTTCCTTATATGTCTCCTGTAATTTGCCATTTTATGGTGTGATTACATCATACAATCCTGTTTCTCTCTCTTTGCCTTGGCCAGCTGCCTCTACTTCCACACTCATTACAGAGGAGTTTTGCTTTTTCCTTCAAGGATTTTATTTTTATACCCTTCACGTCTGTGCTGAATGTAGATCTCCTCCTCCAGCTTCAAAGGTTTGCCGAGGCTGTGACTTCGCATCTTTAACAGTGGTCACTTTTTTCTTTGAAATTGAGTTTTCAGTGGGAGGGAAAGGCTGTCTTTCAGCTCCTTCACCTCATCCACACTGTCAGATGGGGGGACACCACAGTTGCCCTAATGAGTTTATGGGCTCTGCCTGATAATTTCTTCATCTAGTGAGCCAGTGTGCTTCTCTGCTCTGACTTGGAATGAGAGGAAAAGAGATTCTAAGTTTAGGTGACATCTTCATAGGCTCTGCCCCGTAGACATTGCTCTGCCATGGGAATGTTTTGGGAGCAAGAGATCACACTGTGGTCTCACATCTTACCTGGAGGAGGGAGGCAGCAAGCTGTCTTTTATTGACTCCCTGATTCCCACAACATAACCTTCCATTTTGCTGTGCCTGCTCTGGGCGCACTTGAAGATTACAATATAAGAATTGTTTTTCATCCTGTTCCATGTCTCCTTTGCTCTCCTTTGGGAGAGTTTGCTTTGATAACAATGCCAGGAACTAATTGTGAGGGGGAACCAATTGTATGGGAGGATGAAGTCCATGGTGGCCAGAGGTCTGCAGCATCCTGAAGAGAAGGGAGGTGTCATAAGGGGGTGTAATTCCTGGGAAGATTCCAGACCTCCTTTTCTTGAGACCTCTCAGACTAGGATGTATGGCTCACCCAGTGGAGTCACTGAATCTTACAATGGAAGCTAGACAGTTCAAACTCTAAGAACGTGAATTCCTTTAGCTATAAGGTTCATGCCATGACCTGCTACAGTGGAACCAATGTGTTACTTACTATAGAAGAGATAAAGCATAGAGTCAGATAGACCAGAGTCAGAACCTTGGCTCTGCCACTGGTTGGCTACTTAAGTTAATATGAACAATATTGGCTGGCCTTTACTAAGGGAGCTCTAGTAGCATAGTGCCTAAGACATCTGACTGCTAACCAGAAGGCTGGCAGTTCAAACCCATCAGCCACACCTCAGAAGAATGGCTGGGCCATCTACTTCCATAGAGATACCGCCTCGGAAACCCAAGAGGGGTCGCTATGAGTCACAATCAACTCTACGGCAGTGAGTTTAACTTTTTTGGTTTTGCTGTGGGCAAGGCACTGGGCTGAGTGCTTTGCCCTCAGCAGCTTATTTGGTCCCAGTAATAGCTCCATGACTAGACATTATCATTACATATTATCACGTTTTACAAAACAGGATACAAGTACCCAGAGTGGTCAGGCACTGCCTGTAAGGTCACAGAGTTACTACAATCAAGTCTTAGGCTTCATCTTGCAAGTTGGTGAACTTAACAACTATATAAACTAAGTAACTTCCCTTGGTCAAGCCTTGTTTCCTCACCTGGAAAATGAGGCTAACGATTTCTGCTGTTGTTGTTGTTTGCCGTCGAGTCGGCCCCGACTCATAGCGACCCCTCCTTGGGTTTCCAAGGCAGTATCACTACAGAAGTAGGATTGCCCAACCTTCCTTCCGAGGAGTGGCTGGTGGGTTTGAACCGCCAGCCTTCTGGTGAGCAGTCAAGTGCCTTAGGCACTATGCTACCAGAGAAAATTGGGATTCAATAAAACTGTTATTGAGCTGTGAAAGTGACTAGCTGCTGGTTTATCTAGAACACACTTTTCACTATTTTTTTTAATGCTCTTTTCTTTATTCCCTTATCTGTTCTGTAGACTATAAATCTGAAATCTCACTTTGGGAGACTAGAAAAAAACACTGTACTTCTCAATGGCCCCTGGGGGTTGGTGGGTGTTCTTGTCCAGCAGTTCTGTGCAGCTGAGTTGCCAGTTTCCAGTCAGCCCCAGGAGAGCACAGGCATGGAGGGAAGTGCGTAGACGGTGCCAGGGATTTCTTCTTCCCTCAGCACATCCGCTTAGCACAGGCGGTGACACACTTTGGCCAAGGATGCTCCCTATTGCTCCCTATTTCACAACATCCTGGTGAAAATGTGGGTCAAAAGGGTACTAAGAGAGCTATACAATCTCCCACTCATTCAGGATTAAGAAACGACAGCATCCTCCCAGCTCCTTGGAGATCAACTGGGGGATCCAATCAATTTCTCAGCTCCTTGGAATTCTCGGTAAAAAAAAAGAGAAAGAAACCTAAACCTGAGCCCCACTTTAGTTCTCTGTCCCTCAGGAACTCTTATGAGGGCAGCTTCTTATAATCTTCTCCACGATCCTCCAGAGTCATTGCCCACTTTACACACAGGAAACATGCTCAGCCAGAACCAGCAACTCCCTCAAAGTCATGCATGAGAGAGCCAACCCAGATCATTTGATTCCCAAACTCTTGACATCATTCCACTTTCCAATATTGTAATGGAAGTCCAGGGGGCAATATTTGGAAGATCCATTGATTTATTTACCAGCATTTATTGAGGAACTACAATGTGCCAGGTATGGATGTTGGATATATAGCTGTGAACAAACCAATACACTTTCTGTTCTCACAAGAAGCATGCAGTTGAATTGGTGAGAGACAGGCAATGAAAAAACAAATATATGAAATGTCAGATGACAAGAAGTGCTAAGGAGAAAACACAGGGAGGGAAAGAAATATTAGTGGCACAACAGTTAAGCGCTGTGCTGCTAACCGAAAGGTTGGTGGTTCAAACCCACCTAGCGCAAAGACCCAACGAGCTGCTCATGTAAAGATTACAGTCTAGAAAACCCTATAGAGAAGTTCTACTCTGTCACACAAGACTGCTATGAGTCAAAATTGACTTGACGGCACCTAAAAATGACAACTACAGAGGGATATGCAATGGAATGCAACACACTGCCATCGAGTTGGACCCGACTCATAGCGACCCCTCCTTGGGTTTGCGAGGCGGTATCACTATGGAAGTAGATTGCCCAACCTTCCTTCTGGGGAGTGGTTGGAGGGGTGTGAACCACCAGCCTTTTGATTAGCAGTCAAATGCCTTAGGCATTATGCCAACAGAGCTCCCTACAAAGGGATAGAGGCAAGGAAGTCTTTATAAAGGTGACTTTGAAACAGAGATTTGAATGAAGCGGGGAAGTGACTTGTATGAACATCTGGGGAGATATTCCAGGCAGTGAAAATAGAAAGTTCAAGGTCCCTAAGGCAATAGTGTACTTGATGTATGTGAGGAAGAACTTGGAGGCCGGTGTGGCTGGCCAGAAGCAGCCAGAGGAAGGGAATAGATGAGGTAGGGTCTGTAGGGTTATCGTGAGACTTGGTGATTTATTCTGAGAGAGATCAGCTAGTCATGGGGGTGGTGGGTGAGGGCAGTGATGCATCATTAACAAGTCATGGCAGTGTCGCCACTGAAAAATGATGGGGTTGTACACCAAAGGTGGTTCCCAAACCTGGCTGCATGGTGATCCTAAGGACCCAGATGAAATTATCAACTGCCTGGGCCTTACCTTTGGAGAAGACAACTCATTAGTTCTGGGGTGTAAGCTCCAGTGACAGTTCTGACGCCCACATACATTTGGCAACCACTTCCCTTCCTGATCTAACCCTCTATTTATAAGTCTAAATCCACATGAAGGAAGGAGCTATAAACACAATCTGAAATATTAGCAGGTATAAAAAGGCTTCTGTGGGCACTGTTATCTATGTCAGCAATTACAGTCTGATCTCATTACTTTGCTCTCACCACTGCTTCCTTTTTCCCTCTGAGCATGAGGAAGAGATTAAATAGCTAAGGAGAGAAAATCACTACATTCTAATGCAGAATGCACTTGGATCCAACCCACTATTTCTCTGTGTACTTTTTGATGGCCTGAAAATTGACCTGATAAAGCTGGAAACTTATTTGCTATCTAAATAATCTGCTTGATATTCTGTAACATTACTCCAATTACTCATCCTTTCAATAAATTTAATCTATTGATTTGGACACCTTATTCTATTTCACACTGTCTCCCTTGCTCAAGAGAAGCCTCAGTAGTCTTGTAATGAAAGTGAAATAGACTTAAAATGCTCAGGGAGTTTTCTTTCCACTCCCTGCCCTCCTTTATACCAAACTCAGACATGATAATAAGCATGAAAAATTGCTATATTTTTCACATGAATGAATTTTGGATTTGAGAATTGGCGTGGATAGCTTTACCTACTGATCCATGCACTGTGTTCTAGATTAGGAAGAATGCATTCCACAACGTGTGGTCCAAGTAGAAACTTTGATGGCCAATCATTAAGAGGGTCATTCTAGGTCTTCGATTTCTCTAGCAGTATTCAGCAAAACTTTTTGTGAAAGAACAGAAGGAAATACTTTAGGATTTTCAGAACATGTGGTGGTTTCTGCTCTAACCACTGAGCTCTGCCGTTGGAGTACAATGAGCCACTGACCATATGTAAATGGTTGTGCTATGTTTCAGTAAACTTTATATACAGAAACAGATGGTGGATCAGATTTGGCCTGCAGCCTTCAGATTAAAGATACTTGATCTAGTCTAATTCCCCTGGTTTGGGTTTTTTTTTCTTTTCATTTTAGGTAAAGGAATTAATGGAGGCCCAGAGATACTATTTGTCTAGGACTAATTGTAGTACAAGGAACTCTGGTGGCATTTCGCTACTAACCAAAAGGTCAGTGGTTTGAACTCACCAGCCATTCATCATTAGAAAGATGAGGCAGTTTGCTACTGTAAAGATTTACAGCCTTGGAAACCCAGTGGAGGTCGCTATGAGCCAGAATTGACTCGATGGCAGTGGGTTTGGTTTTTGGCAGCTGTAGCATGTTCTTTCTATTATGGCAAGCTGCTTGTTCCCAGCTGTTAATGTGGATACTCAGCCCCAAACATTCCTTCTCTAAATGCAGAGCTAGGAATGAGTTATATGCAAGCTGGTCAGATCTTGGTATGGGCATGACTCACTTCCAGTTGCCTTTATGGCTTGTGCTTATCCTTCATCCTCCCTGTCCAACTGTGGGACTGGGGAAGGCCCTTCTAACCCTAATCTCCTGAAAAGATACATTGATTTCTTCTGTAACCACAGAAACTAAGAACTGACACATGAAATGAACTTGAGTAAATCTTATGTGACCAGCTCTGAAGATGGCATCAGTGCTGTTCCCAGCTGCACTAATAAATGCCATACATTTTCCATTTCTTTTAGGAAAAATCTGTCCCCTTAGACAGCTCCCTACTTACTTTCCTCTGAGGGTAATTTGCACTCAAATAGTACCATTGATTCCAGCTAACATTTCCTTCTTCAGGCCTTAAAACCCTATTAATTTTCTTATTTTGAGAAGTGAGATAAAAGGTAAGTGGATTGCTTATTTTGATGGAACAGGAAGTTATAAGCTCCATTTCCTGTGGATTATGCAACCTTGTCCCAAAATGTAGAATACATTTTGTCTTCCTGCAGTGTTTTATATTCCTCATTTCCTCTCCTTTGTAATAACATGAACCTTCCATTTATTCCTTAGTTCACTCTTTCCTATCAAAATTTCCCATGTTGAGTTGACTTTGGATCACATGAGTTCTGGACTTTGCTGTCAGATTTCCACTTCCTGTTTATTAATGAAGGTTGAAGGACAATAGTCCTTACCTGCTAATTGCAACTACTTCTACCCTACACTTTCAATTCTTCTCCTCAATCATGATTCCTGAGTTAATTTTTGCTCTTCCCCTTAATTGTAGTGACAATATTCTCATCTCAGGAATAAAATGGAAAGAGATGGCATTTGTGGAAGTGCTTAGCAAACACAAAAATACATTGTTGCTGTTGGGTGCTGTCAAGTCGGCCCTGGCTCACAGCAACCCTAAGTATAGCAAAACGAAACACAATGCCCGGTCTGCACCATCCTCACAATCCTTGCTATACCTGAGCCCCTCATTGCAGCCACTGTCAATCCATCTCATTGAGGGTCTCCCCCTTTTTCACTGACCCTCCACTTTACCAAGCATGGTAGCCTTCTTCAGAGAATGGTCCCTTCTGACAATGTGACCAAAGAAGGTGAGACAAAGTCTGGCCATTCTCACTGCCAAGGAGCATCCTTGCTGCATTTCTTCCAGGACACATTTGTTAGTTCTTCTGGCAGTCCAGTACTTTCAGTATTTTTTGCCAGCACCACAACTCAAAAGCATCAACTCTTCAATCTTCCTTATTCATTGTCCAGCTGTTACATGCATATGTTAGTAGTCACATTTATTACTGTTTTTATTTTCAGCATTTTTCCAGGTTTGCTTTATTTTCATGTAAAATATCTATATATTAGTATAAAAACTATAGATAGGCTTCCAGCGACTGGTTATTTGATCTCTCATTTCTTAATTTCCAGGAGTAAAATTTCTTCCCTCACTATTATTGAAAAATAATTCTCTTTTTAAAAAAGTTCTCTGTAGTGATTTGACAATTTTTTAAGGGAAATATAGTTCTGCCTTCTTAAGGATCAAAAGCCATTTGTATCAGCAGAAAATAAGGTTGTAAAAATCCCTAAGACAAAAGGTGTAGTGAAAAAGTGATCTTAAATAATTCTACATAAAATAAATTCTACTTGACAAAGGGAAGGAATGATGTAGACCTATGTTGGCCTACAGACCTTTTTCTAAATTGGAATAAGAACTGGAATAACTACTGCAAAGGCATCAAAGAAGAATCATGCCACTATAAACTGTTCTTCCCTGGCTGCTAGCCTGTGAAAGAACAACAGAGGGTTATGGGTAAGATAATTAAGGTAAAACCAAAATACAATTGAGTCATATATTCCTATTAATAGTCTTCAGAGAAGTCTACTTATCCTGACAAGAAAAAGGTGAGTGGCTATTCCTTAGGGACATTAAGGACTATTGATATCAAGGTTTATGCCAATCCCTGCCAATGATCCTGGTAAACTGATTGGTTGGTTAGTTGACTGACTAGTTGCTTACTATGTGTGAAGTCTTGTGCTAGGCACTATAATGGTAGCTTCTGCTTTATGGGTTTTTATGGATTGAATTGTGTCCTTCAAAAAGATATATGGAAGGCCTTACCCCAATACATATAAATATGACCTTGTTTGGATATGTGGAGTTTCTTTTGTTATGTCAATGACATCATAATATAGTAGGGTGGGTCCAAGCCATAATCACTTCTGAGTGCTGTCTAATAAAAAGAGCAGAATAGGTGCAGACACAGCAGATCACAGACGCCATGTGAGCACTGTCTACAAGCAAGTGATGCCAAGGATTGCTGGTAGCCAGCAGATGCTTGGATAGAGGCCCACAGAAAGAATCAACACAGCTGAAAACCTGATTTGGACTTTTACCCTCTAGACAGGATGAGAAAACCACATTTCTGTTTTTAAAATCACTCACCTGTGGAATTTTTTGTTATGGCAGTGCTAGAGAGTGAAGATATGGGTCAACATCACTGCAGCTAGCACTGGGGTTTGCTGTGTTTGCTAACATTGAAGTTGCCTGCCCATCATTCCAAGGAGCTAATCACTTCTCCCCGGTACCCAAGCTGCTCATTTGTACAGTCACAGCCCATTCTGCCAACAATGAAGGGAAGAAATGTCTTGTCCCCCAAGTGTTAAACTTAGTGTTACCTTTGGTGAGATTTCCTTCTTTTAGTCTTCAAACCTCAGCCTACATCTGTTGAACACCTACTATTGCATGATGACATGAAGACACTAGGAACACATGATGAATGGAAAAAGTCCCCACTCCAGCTGGGGAAACAAATATGAGAAAGAAATGTCACAGATTGTTATACGCTTTAATACAGCACAAGAGTCAGTGGGGGCCCAGAGGAGGGATCCAACAGCCCTTCTGTGGAGGGCAATATGCCCAGAGAAAGTGACACTCCCTTAGAATCTTGTAGGTGAGCAAGGCTATTGTTATAATTCTTTTGTTAGGCTAACTCCATCATTTCTGATAGATCCCTCTTTAAGAATACAAATCCCAGCCTCCACCCACTGCCTCGGATGGGTTGAAAGGCCTCAGCATGCATCTTGTTCTACCCCAATGTTCTCTCTCAATGACAGTTTACAACTGTCCCAAGACTAGACTAAGTATAAAACTCCTTAAGCAAGAACATATTTTTATCTACTGTGACACCATCCCAGAGGTGCAAGTCACCCTTTGTTTGAAAGTCCCAATACGTATCTGGGTTGTTTCTCCAGTCACTTGCATTGGGTTCCTTTGGAAAAAGATCTCTTGCTGCTTGCCCTGCCTTGCCAGATTCCATTCTTGTATGCAATTCTCTACTTCTCAACTTCCTTCTATAAGCTCCATGTTTTTCTCTCTTTCTGCTCTGGTCACATGGAAAAATTGAGATTGATGCAACTGAATAGCTGAAAAACTATGAAAAGGAGTTTTTTGTTTCATTTTATTTGGCAAAACACAACACAGAGGGCTGGAGGAGGAATTTCTAGGATATAAATTGAAGTAAAATGTGGCAATTTTACACAGTGGCTAAGGTCTCCAGCTCTGCAGCAGGAAAAAAACAAATGCCAACCACAAGATAAGATAAGAGTGGCCAAAGGCTGAGCAGCACGAACAGCCATAGCACACTCAGGAGGACACCCACTTAGGCATGGCTGGACCATGAGCGTGCAGGGGAGGAGGCCGAAGATGAAGTGGGGAACGGTTAAGAGTCAGATCATAAAGTGTTCTATGGGCCACACTGAAGGTTTTGAACTTCATCCTTAAGATGGTAGGAGCCTCATGACAAATGTTTAAGAGCAATGAACTGAGTAAATACGCAACTTTTTTAAGTCACTCGGTTGGCATTAGTGAGAATGGATTGAATGAATTCAAGAAAACACCATGTTTGGAAGCTATTGAAAAAACAGTAATGAAGAGGAACTAAACTGAGTCATATAAGGAATCAAGAATAGGCAGGAAATGAAGAAACAGTTTAAAGAAGTAGTATCATTCAAATTTAGTTCCTAAAGACTTTGCTGAGTCATTTGATCCATTCATCCATTTATGCCTTTATTTTTGTGTTCATTTGTTCATTCCTTTGGCAAATATTTTTGAGTGCCATGTGCCAGGTTTGTGTGTGCTGGGCAGTGAACAAAATAGATGCTCAGTTCTCATTTGGTGTACAGACCGGTAGGGAAAGGTTACCAGAAGGGAGTAGAGATACAGTTACAGGATCATTCAAAAGAAAAAGAAAACAGAGCTGCTATTGAGTTGATCCCAACTCACAGTGGCCCCATGTGTGTCAGAGTGGAACTGCGCTCCATAGGGTTTTCAATGGCTGCTGCTTTCAGAAGTGGATTGCCAAATTCTTCCTCTAAGGCACTTCTGGATGAACTTGAACCTCCAGTCTTTTGGTTAGTAGCCAAGCATGTAAACTGTTTGTACCACCCAGGAACTCCAGAGAATTACTAGAGAAAAAAAAAAATTATAGATATATATAGATTTGTGGGGTTGCTTTATTAACAGAGGGTCAGAAAATCTTTCTGATAAGGTGATATTGAATAGGAACTTGGAAGGAGTGAAGAAATGACTCCTGGAATATATTTAGGAGATGCGTTTTCTAGACAGTGTTATAAGAGGAGAAGCTGGCTGGTAGGCACTGCATTTTCAAAAAATCCTTTGCCTCCAGTGTTCCTTTTCATTGGGACAGTCATGCAACTTCCCTTCCTGTCTCCTCTACCATGGTCTTGTGGGTCTGGGATGACTCACTTGTTTCTTTTAACCCATTGGAGTCTTAAAGGCATAAAACCAAACCCAAATCTACTGCTGTTAAGTTGATTCCAACTCACAGCAATCCTATAGGACAGAAGAACTACCCCACGTGGTTTCTTTATGGAAGCAGACTGCCACTTCTTTCTTCTGTGGAGCAGCTGGTGGGTTCCAACCATTGACTTTTAGGTTGGCAACTGAGCACTGAACCACTGCACCACCAGGGCTCCTTCTTCAAGGCATGGATCATCATAATTGTGCATGACTCTTGGAAACAGTGGGTACTGAAGGGTCTTGATGCTTTATTTTGGTTTTCAGGCCTGGTTTTTGCTCTTATTTATTTAAAAGAGAATTTCCCACAGAGGCTGTTCATTATACAGCAGCCCGCATGCACAGAGCCGAATTGCTTTTCATAATAAACCTATTCATCTTCTGGCATGTCAGAAATTTCTCAAATTGATACTTACAATAAATATGATTAATACCATATTGTATTTCAGTTGTTGCTGTAAAACAATTGGGAACAAATATCGTATTGTGATGTTGACAGTGTTGGGTCGGTTGATGCCAAATGGCAGGAGCAGGCAACTGTATTTCATTAACAGCCACATTACTACAATGCTATTAAGTTTTTTCATAATCCCTTTACTCAAGGTTGATCATTCCGTTGGACAAATCCTTGCAACAATCACACTGGAAGTAAATCTGCCAACGACCATCTCAGCAAGACGGGCTCTTGCATGGCTTTAGGTCCCTACCTGTGAATTACTCTAGGCTGGTATTGAGATAACACTGTACTTCAGAATTAAGGACTCCTCACAGGCAGGGTTAGCAGGGTGTAAATGGTGACCCTACATGTGGGTGGCAGGAGGGGAAGGCAGATATGACTCTGAAAGAAAGGTAAGATCTTTCCTAGGGCATTGGTGTTTCAGGGGAAGAGTTTTTGCCTCCCATGCAGGTGAGCTGGGTTTGATTCCCACCAACACACATCAGGTGCAGCCAGCACCTATCTATGTGTTGCTATAATGCTGAACAGGTTTCAGTGGAGCTCCTAGACTAAGACAGAGCAGGAAGAAAGGCTCGATGGTCTACTTGTGACCGTCAGCCAGCGAAAACCCTCTGGATCACAATGGTCTGATCTGCCTCCAATCAAGGGGATGGGGCAGGACCAGGCAGTGTTTTCTCTGCTGTCTATGGGGTCTCCATGAGTTGGTGGTTGACTTGATGGCAGCTAACAAAACAACAAAGATCCTTCACGACCCCACAGGCTTCTGCAACCTCACCTGTTCTCCCTTTCTCATAGGTACCACTTCTGCCAAATACTTACTGGTTGCTCCCCACCCATGTCAAACTATTCCTAGGTTTCTTGCTTTCCCATTTGTGCAATTAAGTTTTTATTTCCATATATTCTTCCCTGCTCCCTTGAAAGTCTGACAAACTCTTACTCATCCTTCCAAACCTGGGTCAAGTGTCATTTCCCCCTGCAAGCCTTTCCTGAACACTTGACACTCCTTCTACTGAGCAACAAGAATACCACGTGAATTTGTCAATTACTGTATGTCTTGCACTCATTCTATTGCAATTATATAGTTTTGTGTTTGTCTCATTCTATACACTGAGTTCTTCTTGACTGTAGAATTGTTTACTTTCTCTTCAGTGCCGGACAGAAGAATGCTTGTCTCAGAGTAACTGTTCAAAACATGACTGTTGGATTGAATTAGACTGAGGGGGACTGAGAAACATTCTGGACACCAGAGCTGGAATCCACTCCAGTGGCATGATTCCAGAGGCACAGAATGTCCTTTCCACACAAAGTACTGAAGGCCCACTGAGCACCCTAGAATGCTCTAAGACATTTTCTTATTGATGTGCCCATAGACATGCAAACATAAAGTGTGGAGGAGTAACATTTCCTAGAATCATAGGTTCTCAGGTTGGGAAGGACATTTTAGGTAATTTTCCACAAATGTGCATCAAACCCACTTAGGAAGATTTCTAGCACTAGAGATGCTTGGGCACATCTCTTGACCTTACTGCATCATTCATGCATCCATTGAACATTTGTGTATTGAACACCCATTACTTCTGAGGCACAATGGTGTTGGGGCTTGGTGTTGGGATAGAGGACTGAATTAAGCTAACAGAGGCCCTGCCTTCCTGTAGTTCACAGTCTGGGACAGGATGAGGCAGAGAGTCATCACCCAAGTAATTACACGAAAAAATATGTACATATAAACTGTGATAAGAAACATTTCAAAGTGCCTTGACTTTGTCAGTGGCAGGACCTAACTTTGTCTGAATATAATTAAAAACAAAACAAAATAAAACAAAAATAGAAGCCAAATCAGTGATGGAGGTGAAGGGTGGAAAACAGTCAGGCAAAGGTAGCAGCTTGTGCAAGGCCCTGTGGTTGGTGGATTGGGCTGCATTCGAAGAACAAAAGGCAGGCCTGTGTGGCCTGGGCATACAAAGGAAACTGGAGAGGTAGGCAGGGGCCAGACTACAGTCCCAACAATATGAAACTTTTAGACCATATTATAGATATTAGTTTTTGCTTCAAGATCTATAGGAGGCCTTCCAAGATACTTCATCAAGGGAGTGAATGTTAGTCAGATTTTTGTCTAAAAAGATCACTCTGGCTGCAATGGGAAGAAGAACCTGTGCAGAAACAGCTCCACAAGCCAGGAGGTTCTGGCACTGATCCATGGGTCTGGACCAGGACCGCAAGAGAGGGAAAGGAGAAGAGCTGGTAGATGCAGCAGATGTTCGGAAGATACATGACAGGAATTGGTGTATGTTTAATAAGGAGAGAGAGATGAACAATGAGCAACTATTCCTGAGCAAATGGACAGATGTGTGATGGCATTAGTGAGATGAAGGCTTGAAACCAATCAAATTTTTCAGAGTTGGGAAGCACCCAGGATCTGTATTTTCAACAAGTCTTTCTGTGTGATTTTGATCAGCCAAGTTGGCACAAGTACAACAGACTGGCAATCCAGATTCTCTGTTCCAATGCCCTACAACAGCCCCATAAGATCTCAGTCCACGGTGAGGGGAAATCATCCCATGTGTCACCTGCAGATCTCTGCTTTTGAACATCAGCTATTCTCAGCATCTTTTTCAGTCCTAACTGAATGGCTACCTCAGAATTGTATTAAATGAGTGTACTCATTCACTTAGCAATTCATTAATTGAAAGGTTGGTAGCTTGAACTCACCCAGTGGCTCTGCAGAAAAGAGACCTGGAGATCTGACTCTGTAAAGATTATTGTCAAGAAAACTCTGTGGGGAAGTTCTACTGTGCCACCTGAGGGTCTGTTATGAGTCTGAATCAAGTCAATGGAACACAACAATCCATCCACTCATCAGTATTTATTAAGCCCCTACTGTGTGTGAGGCTCTGTCTCAGGCACGGGGTGTTCAGAATGGAGTAGATATGATTTGCCCTCAAGAGGCTGAGCCAGTTGAGACAAGTAGATGTGTTATTAGACAGTTTAATTTCAGCATAATAACATCTCATGCTATAGGGGAGTCCAGGGCAGTTAAAGACAACTTCTCAAAATATGGGGACCCTACAAGGAAGTCTTTCAGAATGAGTGGGACTTCAGCCAGATAAGGTCATGGGGTCAAAGGAAAATACGAAACCTTTGCACAGAGAAACTAAGCCAGAGTAGGAAGTAAATATTCCTCCCCCACATCCCTCTCCTACTCCTTTCCTTTCTTCCATGTTCAGTTCCCAATCCCGTCTCATCTCCTTCAGCTGCTATCTTTACCTTCTACCTCCTGGAAATGTACAAGTTGTGCAAGTCAAAATCCTGTTGCCATTGAGTTGACTGCAACTCATGTGACCCTGTAGGACAGAGCAGAAGTGCCCCATAGATTTCCTAGGCTGTAATCATTAGGAAGCAGACTGCCACATCTTTCTCCCATGGTGTGGCTGGTGAGTTCAAACCACTGACCTTTAGATTAACAGCCAAGTGCTTAACCACTGCGCCACCAGAGCTCCTAGTATTTCTTTTCTATCCATGCCAAAACATGTTACTATACTTTGGTTTCTGTCTTTTTTTTTTTTTCCTTTTGAATCTTCACTGGTCTCCTTCCTATCGTTCTCTTTCCCATGTTCTAAGGTTCATGCTTCCATCCGTAAGCCCAGGACTCTATATTCACTCTCCCATTCTATCAATTTGCTCCATTAATTACTAGAAACACTCCCTTATGTCACAGTCTCTGACTTTGGGAAGAGTAGGGCATGTATTCTGAAGCCATTTTCCCCACGATGTTCAGAGAGTTTGAATGGCTCATATAAGTCCATGCAAGTAATAAGGAGCAAGAGCTAGTACATAAATCAAACTTCCATGTCCAGATCATTTCTAACCACATCATACTCTTGCCAAATATTGTTTGCAAAATATTGGCAACACTAACCAAGAACACCATACCTAAAATAAAGACCCCACACCATCCAGAGTGCGCAAATTGTTTCAGATGCATGTGTTCAACTTTGAACTTTGAATTGTTTTACATTTTGTTATTTTTATTTTGTAAAGTGGAAACAGCTGGCTTTACTAAACCATTGGGCCATTTCTCTTTCCTATGACTGTCTCCACCAAGTGAAGCTGCTCTCTCTTGAGTAAGTGCTGTCAGCATGAGTTATGTGCCTTCTAACGATGTCACTCAGGAAGAGGAATCTGGCTCCTCAGCTCCAGTCTGTTCTTTTCCAAGGAATTGCATGAAGTCATTCATCGGAAGCAGTTCTGTCTCCACAGGCTCCTACTGAGAAGAGGGTTGGGTGGATGCCGTGTCTCAATTGTGCCAGCCTTCCTAACCACCATATGCAGGGTGGTATCCCCTGTGGTTGGGTGGGATGCTGCTGTACATTCCGTTTCTAACGCTCTGGCCCATACTCATTCAAGATGTGCTCCCCCAGTCAGGGTCAGCCTGTGGTTTCCTCAACAACTGCTTGGATACACTGTGCCCTCTTGGATGCAGCACTGCTAGAGACCCTGCAGAGACTCTGGCACTTCCACCTTAGGCCCCCTCCAGCTTTAAAAAACTCCAACTTGCCTCTTCAGTTGCCAAGTATCTCCCACCGATACATTCTGTGAACATTCGGGCTTATCCCAAGGGCTGTAATGGTGGGTCTTGTTTCAAGTAGGGCTCCTGTTTGTATCTCAGGAACTTCATCATTTATTTTCCATTAGAGATAATATAATTTATGGGGAAAAAAGAAATCCCATAGAACAAAGGCAACTATTCTCAACTACATTGTCACTTTATGCTTGTATACGTATGTACTACCTTTGCACTTATTAATGAAGCCAGTAAGTAATTTTCAGTGCCTACTGTGTGACATTGGTGGTTAAGTGGTAGAACTGGAATGTAGTACTTGGCTTTCATGTGGGAGATCTGGGTTCAATTCCCAGCCAATCCACCTCAAGCACAGCTACTTCTCGTCTGTCAGCAGAGGCTTCCATGTTGCTACGAGGCTGAACAGGTTTCAGTGGAGCTTCCAGACTAAGACAAAGGCCTGGCAATCTACTTCCAAAAGTCAGCACTGAAAACCCTATGGATCACGATGGGCATAACCACAACCAAGCACAGGGTGGTACAAGACCAGGCAGCTTGCTTTCCTTTGTGCCCAGGTCACGGGGAGTTGAGAACTGACTTAATGGTAACTAACAACAACTGTGTGTCCATCATTAAAACGTCATGGAAAAACTAATGCAAATCCAAGTTATTCCCATTATAATATCAGTCTCAGTTGATTTCTATATTAGTCAGTATTCTCTTTATGACGAAGGATAAAACATAGTTGAACTGATTTGGGAAAGGGAGGTATTTATGGGAAGAATCCTGGAGAAATTTCAAATAATCACAGGCTGGGCAAGATGTAGCTGGCCTCAGGGTTCAATGGACTGGAGATTCAAGTTGTCAATTCTTGTCTCTATTTTTGAGACCTGCTTCATTCCCTTCTGTGTGGGGTTGGCCTTGAACAGGATGAGGGGTAGGGTTACCGACGAATCCTGAGTGTCACATGATGTAAGTTCTACCCTCAGAAAAAGTCGAGGTCTCGTTCTTGCATTCCAGTTTGAATAATTCTTTGGAAGGACTCTAATTGGTCAGTCTTGGGTCAGATACTGACCACTGGGCCAATCAGCCATGACCACAGAAGGAGGCAGAGAATGGATACATGGATAGAATGGCATATTTCACCATGATGCTTTCTTGAGTAGGAGAGAAAGGTGTAGAGTTACCTAGATCAAGCACACGAGGAATAGAATATTTCAGGAGTGACTACAGAGAGAGTTCTCCAAGTGAACATCATCTGTCCTGAATTCCAGGGTCCTTAATTTGTGTAAAAGGCATATCCAGGGTAGCCTATGTGAGTTAGCACTGCTCTTCATACTGAGGAGAGAGTGGGATTAAGGCAAAGTCCTTCCCATTAAGGAGTTCACAGTTAACTAGGCTAGTTTAAAAAAAATGTGAACAAATAATGAAGAATATATTATAAGTAGGGATCAATGCTACAAAAACAACAAAAGAGTATACCGAGACAGGGCAGCACAGGTGGGTATGTACTTTAGCTAGAGTCCGAAGGGAAAGCCTCTTTAAAGAGGTGACCTTAGCTGTGGTGAGGACACCATGATGAGAAAAGGGTATCCTGGCCAAAGAACACAGAGTAAGCAAAAGCCCTATGGCTGGCAAGAGCTGGGCACACGAGGCATGGGACAAAGATCAGAGTGGCCAAAGTGCTAAGTAGCAGCACCACGTTCAACCACAAATCTCAGGGCTTCTGAGAGTGTGCCTTTTCAACACTGTCTCAGCTGCCTTTGCTCAGAGTTGAGGCAAGAACTAGCAGGGGAGAGCCCCCCCCCTCCTTTGTGCTCCAAGGAAATACTGCAGGGAATCTAATACCCAAGACCTGGATTTCATCAGCCCCACTTGACTTTGCATACTTCCAGTGACAGGAAACTCACTACTTCACAAAGCTATCACTTAGTTTTCAGACAGGCCCAGCTATTAGATAATCCTCTTTTGAAAATGAAAATCTGTTTCTATCTCCCACATGCCCTGCTTTTCTTACAGAGACAAAAAAAAAAAAAAAATTACTCACTGCACTATGGAAGTAAATTGTCCAATCTTCCTTCCAAGAAGTGGTTGGTGGGTTTGAACCACTAGCCTTCTGGTTAGCAGTCAAATGCATTAGGCACTATGCCACCAGAGCTTCCTTACACAGACAGGAGAAAGCTAATCTCTCTGTTCCCAACCGTCTAGTGTTCGAAATCAATGACTGACTCTCCTGTCCTCTCTCCTTGATGTGAGGCACCACCCAGAGACTTCTGTTCTCTATCAGGTGTAAGCTGTGAATGGTCCATGACTCTGAGTCATCCCTCTTTAAAGAGTGGTGTCTGCAGTGTGCTGTCTGACCATGGCCAAAGGCTGTGAGATAATACCTCTCTTGTTCTGGATGGAAGACCTTTATTAATGTGGTCAAAGAACTGCATTTTGGGCAGTATCACCACACTGCTGTCCCATACCACCTCACCATCCACTGAACCTGTAAGAGCTCTCCCTGTCTCATCTAGTCCTTGAAAGCTTGGGTTTGGCACCAAGAGCACCATCTCTATCTGGATTCTCAGTTTAAAGCCCAAATACCCTGCAGCTGTGATGCATGCTACACTATCCCATATAATCAGAGTAGTTTGAGCATGGGATCCTCAACTTGGAGTCAAGTGGACTCCAAGTTTCCAGTCCCCAACTAGCCACGACTGGGGATTCTTGACAAGGAAACAAGCTGTCATGAAGGGTTTAGTGTGTGCGTACACACACACACACACACACACACAAGGAACCCTGGTGGTGCAAATGGTTAAGGACTCAGTTGCTAAGAGATTGGTTTAAACCCACCCAGCTGCTCTGTGGGGGGGGAAGACCTGGCAATCTGCTTCCATAACGATTGCTGTTGTTGTTAAGTGCTATCAAGTCAGTTCTGACTCATGGTGACCCCATATACAACAGAATGAAACACTACCCAGTCCTGTGCGATCCTCACAGTTGTTGCTAGGCTTGAGCCCATTGTTGCAGCCACTGTGTCTATTCACTTCATTGAAGGTCTTCTTCTGTAAAGATTACAGCCAAGACAATCCTCTGGGACAGTTCTACTCTCACTTGGGATGCTATGACTTGACAGCCCCTAACAACAACAAATATATATACACATATATACCTGTATGAGTGTTACATAAGGAGCCCTGGTAGCTCAGTGATGAAAGCATTGGCTGATAACAAAAGTCAGCAGTTTGAACCCACCAGCCACTTCTTGGGAGAAAGATGTGTCAACCTGCTCCTGTATGGATTCACAGCCTTGGAAACACTATGGGCAGTTCTAGTCTGAGCTACAGAACACTGTGGGTCAGAATGAACTTGATGACAACAGGCATTGTTATGTGACTCAGTATAAGTTCAGCCTATTATATTATACTATCCAAAGGACAAAATAATTACATAATTAAAATTACAACCCTGTGAATTTTCAAGGGCCTCAATAATGAAGAAGGAAGTAAAATATTTTCTTCAACCTAGGACACAGGGGGCTGACGAATTAAAATCATTCACTTTAAAATGAATTGCATGCATGCACACACACACACACACACACACAAGAATTGCACATGAAAAAAATGTGGAAATGGCAGATGTTTTGTTTTACATATGCTTTTCCTACCAAAAAATAATAAAAGAAGAAGAAATATTGTAAGTTCAGAGCTTGAAGTAAAAAGCCGCTTGGATTTCCAGTACAGTGTCTATGTGCGGAGGGCCTCGGGGGTGCAAATGTTTCATGCATCTGGCTCCTAACCTTAAGGCTGGCAGTTCAAGTTCACCCAGAGGTACCTGGAAGAAAGTCCGGGTGATCTGCTTCTGAAAAACCCACTGGAGCACAGTTCTGTTCTGACACTCACGGGGTTGCGATGGTTTGGAATTGCCTGGACAGAAACCGGTATTGGGACTGTAAGTCCAAATATTCACGTTAATAGCCTGTGGAGTGGAACTGTTGCCCGACTCTCTGACTGTAAGGTGGAGTAAAGCTGGGAAGGAAGGGGCGGGAATTAATGTCCACTGAGGCACATGGCCGTGATCAGACGTCTCACAGCTCTTCCTCTCACAGCTGTCGTTTGAGGGAGTTGTATGACTCTCCTTTTCCACATAGGGAAGCGGAGAATCGAGAGGACCAAACGTTCCAGCGGCGTCTTGTGCAAGCGGAGTCTCGCGACCAGATGTGCTGGAATGCCGCGCAGCTCCATCACCTCACCGTCCAGTCCCTCGGGCCCTCGGTGCCAGACCTGCCTCCTGGGCTGCTGGCAGTGTTGTTGGAGAGCGCCTGCGATGACTTCATTGCCAGCCTGGGCTGCTTCCTTCCCTTTATCTTTCCTCTTTCGTTCTACCTTTCACAATAATTTCTCCAATCACGTCCTTTCCAAGTCTCCCCTTGGCCTGTGCAGCATTTTCTCTTTTACAATTATAACAAACAGCTCTCATGCTAATCGGTGAATCTGAAGAAATAACTTATTCTGAGAATAATGAACTCTGTGCCAACTGCTTGTTTAGAGAGGAGTTGAGAGAAGCCTTTAGCTGCCTGGGGAATCACACTGTACAACTGATTGATGAGTGGAAAATGAGTTCAGTTTTGAAAGGATTTTGAGACTAATGTCAAAAATGGCAAGAAAGCCCAACTTCTTAACATTTAAATATGTAAAATTAAAAACTTTTCAAAGTAATTGCTGTAATAGAAGATCTCTGAAATAGTCAGTCCCTGAGATTCCTGCATTTTCACATATTTTATTGAAGTGTTTTATCAGTTGCCAGGACTAGTTTTCTGTTTGATAACATATTTTTGAAGTTCTAATCATTAGATTTATCTTCAAGGAAAAAGAAAGATTTATGACACCCCCTCTCCTTTCGGGCACCATCCCTACCATCTGGCAGGCACACTCATCAATTCGTCATGCACACAATTAGTAAACATTGGTTAGAAATCTACCCCAGTGCAAGTTAGCTACCAGCGATAGGGCACTGGCAAGAGGCACGTCCCCTCTCGCATGGTGCTTACAGCCCTAGTTGGGGGAGAGCCATACACAAGTAAACTAGTAACTGTACAATGATAAACTATTAGGAAACCATTACAGATCAGAGCGAGGCAGGAAGTAAACATGGAGTGGTGACAGCGAGGAGTCCTGGGACAGGGAAATGGGGAACGGGTAACGTACTCAGCTGCTAACCGAAAGGTTGGTGGTTTGCATCTACCCAGAGCCGCCTTGGCAGAGAGGCCTGGTGATCTACTTCCAGCAAAATGAGTCACTGAAAACTCTAGGAACACAGTTCTGCACTGACACACTTGGGGCCACTGTGAGTCAGAATCGACTCGATGGCAACTTAAGATAGTAATGGGGTTAGGGACATGTCACTTTACTCTCTTAGAGAGCTCAGGAGGTAGAGGTGACATGAACTTTGAGACTTTAAGAATGAAGAGGAGCTAGCCATGCACAAGAAGAGGGAAGAGAGTGTTCCTTCCTCCTGAAACAAAGACGAATGACCCATATTGAACAGGCTGTGCTGTGCACAAGAAGCCCTGATGGCACGGTGGTAGAAGTGCACAAATGCTAACCAAAAAGTCTTGAACCAACCAGCTGCTCCACAGGAGAAAAACATGGCGCCTGCTTCCCTAGAGGTCACAGCCTTGGAAACCCTTGGGGTAGTTCTACCCTCTCCTGCGGAGTTGCTGTGAGTCGGAGTAGACTTGTCAGTCATAGGTTGGGTTGGGTTGGGTTTGATGTGTACAGAGACTGCTGCTGACTTCATAAAAATCACACAGCAAACCAGCTACAAAGTGGAGACAGCACACTGAGAACTCCTACTTCCTGATTGAGCAATTTCACTCTTCCCTCTAGCACTGTTTCCTGTTTGCCCCATTTTGTCCTTTTTTCCCCCCTGCTCTCTCTCCCTCCCTGCTGTTATCTCCAGAGTCCTGCTAGCTTTTCCTTTTCTCTACCCTGGACAATATAGTTTGAATAAACAAACTCAACAGGACAGCCTTAGACACGTTTACAGGCTGAGCTGGAGAACGTCAAAGGCAAAGCATGACCGAGGACCGCCGACCCCTCGAGAGCCAGGCAGCCTTTGCTTTGTTTGTGATTGAGGAGGTGGGTCCCCTGCCTCAGCTGGCTTGTGCCTGCTTCCCTAATAACGGAGTGTTATCTAATTGGTGCTTCCTTTACATCAGTGGAAACAGGAATGCAAGGCACAGAGACAAAGAAACATGCCAGCAGCTAAGTATAAGTGAGGGTTCAGACCCATCATTCCAGGGCTGGGGCAGTAATATTTAGAACATGTCCTAATGACTAAGGCATATATCCTTGGGCGGGTCAGCTTCATATAAGAGACATCTGGCATGTATTTTCTGGCCTAAAATTATAACACTCCCCCCTCAAGCAATTTCTGTTTCAAAGAAGATGGGAGAGAATGATGATGAAGTACCATCTGATAATTTATTTGTCACTAAATGTAAAATAAAAATGAAAAGTCCACAATAGTGATTACATGGGAGTAAAAGAAACACACAGTGAAGGAAGTGTGCCAAGATGTTAACTGAAGATTTTTTTGTTTGTTTGTTTCCATTTTCTTACAATTCTTGTGACTATTGTACAGAGAGAGCAAAACAAAAGTTGTGTTTTTTTTTAGTTAAAGTAATTCCACAGTCAGGGGCCATTATCTGCTATGTGATAAGTTTGATACCTTCATCCCCCATTTTTAATCATCTACAAACTACCCAATCAGCTGGTTCATCTCTGCTTCTCCTTACCACCTTATGGGAAACATCACAGAGCAGAAGGCAAAGAAAAGCAACCAAAGGCAGGGCTTGCACGGAGAACCTCCTAAGACTCTCACAGAAGCTTCTGGTTAATCTGTTGTGAGCAGCTGCCAGATAGGGCTTTCACTTCATAAACGTTGGAAGTGGAAGAAAGGGCAGGATCTTGCCAGTGATGGGGATGTTGGAAGGAAGTAGACAAAATGATGCCAAGGATTCCTTTAGCTTCACAATGTGGACATCATGTTCTGTGTTGATCTGATTACCAGGGGACCCACTGAGAGGGGAGCCGACCAGCTGGGTGATGGTGGTGATGGCCACTACTAGGACACTGCCTTTCCCACAAATCTTGATTCCCTGTATTTAGGCTCCATCTGAAGTGTCTCCCCAGGAATCCTGTCTTGCTTTTTGCTAGCTTCCACATGTCTTGGTTTGAATTGGCCAAGGGGGAAAAAGAGGTATGTGCCCCCCTTCATCGAAGCAAGGGCTTTCAACTGCTGTTTACATTAGAATCTGATTTTGTCATGCACATATGCTATTACTATTAGTGATTCAAAGAAGGACTGAGTGCCTGGCTGTACACTAGGTCTAGAGTTCTCCTTCATTATGTTCCCTCCCTCTCTGCAGTGACCTCTGAGGCACCTTTGGAATCTAGTTTGAAAACCACCACTGTGAAAAAAGTACAGATTCTTTGTTAGTGGACTTTTTGGCTAATTCAAGTCAATGAATACTAATTGAGCATTGTCTACTTGAAAACTACTTAATGAAGGTCTTAAGGATATTTAGAGATGTAAAATAGTCCAGACCTGCTCAAAGCCACTGCCTTTGTTCCATCACTGAATTATGAATTAGTTCCACTATAGTATTTAATTATCTTATTCTCCAAAGAGCTCCACAAGGAGTGCCCATCACAGGTCCTTTCTGCTCATGGACGTGTCCAAGTGTGTGGAATACATTCTGCCACCACCTGAATCATGCTCCTGGGCATCTCTCCTTCCTCCATTTCCCAGACCAGCTAGCTCCATCTTCCCAACTCCCTGCTCTTGGCCCTGCCTTTTGAATTCTCTTTCCCTGTCTTCTCTGATTGCCTTCTTGGACTTTGCAGTCTTTGCTTCTTCATCCCCTTCTTTCAGGACTTGGACACCAATTCTCCTTTGCCCAAAGACTCACACTGACCATTTCCATGCCCAGTCTGACCCCTGCATGCAAGCCTGGGCCACACATTTATCTATAGATGCCATAATGCTTTACCTTGAAAGTCTTGCAGGGTGGGTCAGATTCAAAGATCCATTTCTCTTTTCTTTGGGGTTTGGATGGCTGGAGACTGTGTTCCTGAACCCAGCAAAAGTGCAGACCAATGAGCAACCCTTCACAGAGCAACCCACCTCTGTAAGGGGCAACCTGAAAAGTAAAAGTAAGGGTCATTCATAGCTCCATAGCAGAATCAAGGCTTTCACTGTGTGTGTGTGTGTGTGTGTGGTCGGCACCTTCTTTAACATGCATTCAGCACATTTCCCTTCACTTCCAAGATGAGCAATGGCTAGTGGGATCAATACTATAACATGCCCAAATTTTGTCCCTGGGTCCATGCTAGACAGGATACCAGCCACAGGCATTATCATTCCATCTCTCCTGGAAAGGGTTGGATTAACTGATGGGAACATCAACCTTTCTTGCTTTGAGAAGTCTGTGTACGATACTACTGTGTGAAATGTGTCTGCTCTCAGAGGCCCCTTCAGTCCCTACCATTCTCCTACCACCCACCCTGATACCTGCCTACCTCTGCGTCCTCCACTCTTCTCCATTCATGCCACTGGCCCAATATCAATCCCTGTGGTCCAGTCACCCTAGTCATCTGCCACTGCCTAGGACACACCAAACTCTGTTTCATAAGGCCTTTGGGTTTGCTTTTTCTCTATCTTATATCTAGGTAGATATAAGAAAACGCACTGCCATTAGTCAATTTGGACCCATAGTGACGCCCATTGGGTTTCCAAAGTGGTGAATCTTTATGGAAGTGGATAGCCCCATCTTCCTTCCATAGAGTAGCTGGTGGGTTTGAACCACCAATCTTCTGGTTAGCGGTCAAATGCCTTAGGCACTGCGCCACTAGAGTGCTCTCTCATGCATGCTCTCTCTATGTAAATTATAAGTTTTTATTGTGATTTGAGTGAAAGTTTTACAGAGCAAATTGGTTTTCCATTCGTCTGTGCCTTTGACGGCCCTTTTATTCCATAAAATTTCAGTTCAAATGTCACTTATTCAGAATGTCCTTTTTAAAATCACAAAATCTGTGACTCAAACATATATGTATATATACTTACATATATACATACATATAGATGGGTTGCCATGGTGGTTGCAATGATGGGTTCAAGCATATCAAGGACTGTAAGGATGGTGTAGGACCAGACAGTGTTTCATTCTGTTATATACATAGGGTCACTCTGGCTCAAAACCAACTGCATGACATCTAACAACAACATACATAAACACACACACACACACACACATACAGTCAGCTCTATGTATCCACAAGTTCTACATTCACATATTGAACCAACCACAGATCAAAAATATTCGAGAGGAAAAAAAAAAATTAGCAAAGCAACCCTCAAAGGCCAAGAGGGAGCATAAAATGCTGTTTATACAGCATTTACATTGTATTAGGTATAATAAGTAACCCCATGATGATTTAAAACATATGGGAGGCTGTGATAGGTTATATATAAATAACCAAACCAACTCACTGCTATCAAGCCAATTCCGACTCATAGCGACCCTCAATGGATTTGTGAGGCTGTAAATCTTTATGGAAGTAAATCGCTGCATCTTCCTTCCACGGAGCAGCTGGTAGGTTTGAACCACCAACCCCCTGGTTAGCAGTCAAATGCCTTAGGCACTATGCCACCAGAGCTCCTACTTATATACAAATACTACACCATTTCCTGTAAGGGACTTGAGCATCTGTGGATTCTGGTATCTGTATCAGTCCTGGAACTAATCCCCATGGATACAGAGGGACAACTGTATACATACACATACACAGAGAATGACAGAGAAGGAGGAGAAAGAAGAGAGAGGGAGGAAAAGGGAGAAAGAGAAAGAGGGAGAGAGATGGAGGGGGGGAAGGAGGGGGAGAGAGAAGAAACTCAATCCCACCATTGGGATATATATATTTGTTCATATACATTCTTCTTTCAACACATATACTTAAACAAGATGGATATCCTAATTCAAATATAGTTCTTTTTCCTCTTTACATTTTATTATGACTTCTGTAAGCTTGTCAGTAACCTCTTGGTACTTATGATTTTAATTGTGTACAATATGCTGTCTTACGGAATCATTATAGCGTGCTTAGCTCTTCCTCTTGTTTGACATTTAAATTGTTTTCATTCTTTCTTCTTCTTTGTTTTTCTGTGTATATAGCACTGCAGGAACCAGCTTTGCATATAACACAAAAGCAGTTAAAGGTTAGAGCCTGGTATCTTCTATTTTGTCAAGCTTTGAGTAGGACTGACAGTGTTCCAGATGAGTTAGGTAGAGCTGCTATAGTGGAAGGTAGGTAGTTTGGAGAAAGCTCTTTGAGCTTGAGGGTATGTTGTGTGTGTGTGTGTGTGTGTGTGTAGAGCAGGACATCAACAATTTAGAACAAGAAATATTAGCTCCAGCTATAGGTTCTGAAATCCAAAGACTGACCTAACCAATTATATAGGGAGCTCTGGTAGCAGAGTGGCTAAGACACTTGCCTGCTAACCAGACGGCTGGCGGTTCAAACCCACCAGCCACTCCTTGGAAGGAAGGTTGGGCAATCCTACTTCCGTAGTGATACTGCCTTGGAAACCCAGGGAGGGGTCACTATGAGTCGGGGCCGACTCGACGGCACATAACAACAACAACATAGGTTCTGAAATCCAAAGACTGACCTAACCAATTATATAGGCAAATACGTTGAAAGTAACTGATTTCTAATGTAATTAAAACAAGCAGGTTAATTTACTAACAAGACATTCAAACTTCTGAATCCAAATTAATTTTCATTTCTTGGGGAAATGGATAGACACTGAGAAAGACATGTCTTCTGTACTAGTGACAGCACATGCATGCAGCTGTGTGTACACAGCTCACTCTCACAAAGGGCAGCGTCTGCACCGAAAGAGACATTATACATCCATTTCAAATTATGGATGCTACTTAATTGAAATATAATTATAGTATAATGATTGGAGAATGGACTCCGGAGTCAGACTGTCTAGATTCAAATCCCAGCTCCACCCTTGCTAACTCGGGGAATTTGGGCTGGTTCTTTGACTCTCTTACACCCCAGTTTCCTCATCTATAAAATGTGATTTAATGTAATATACATCATAGTTCATTCTTTGATGTAGGTATTATGAGATCTATAAGGCTCTCAGGCCTGGCTCGTGGGAACCCCTCAAATGATGGTAGTTATAATTGTTGTTTTATTAGACTCACATCTCCATTATGTATTAAAGATACAGTTTTCACTTCTGTATGCCCTTTGATTCCTCTAAGGCAAAGGCCTCTGAAAATTAAGCCAAGACAAGCTTCTAACAGAGAGAGGCAGCCGATCTGACCTTGTGCTCTTTAAAATCACTTTATTCTTGAGGTCATTAATTCACTCATCAAATAACTATTGGATACCTACTACGTTCTAGGCACTCTGCTAGGTGTTAGGACTTCAAAGAAGAATAAAGATGCCTCTAGCATCACAGAGATTTTAGCCTGTTAAGAATATTTTTAAAATCCCCAGGGCATTATCAGCACATCTGTCTTTTAAAGTCTTATCATGCTCCCTTTAAAAGCCCAACTTAAACTTGCACAGGGAGTCCCTGGGTGGTGAATGATTAATGCACTTGGCTGCTAACTAAGAAGTTGGAGGTTCAAGTCTACCCAGAGACTCCTAGGACCTAAGCTATGTTACAGAATGTGAAAATTATCGAGCTATATCATTAATATCACATGCGAGTAAAATCTTACTGAAGATAATTCAAAAACAGTTGCAGCCGTGTATTGACAGAGAACTTCCAGAAATGCAAGCTGGATTCAGAAAAGGACATGGAATGAGGGATATCATTGCTGATGTCAGATGGATCTTGGCTAAAAGCAAAGGATACCAGAAAGATGTTTACTTGTGTTTTATTGACTATGCAAAAGCATTCGATTGTGTGGATCATAACAAATTACGGATAACATTGAGAAGAATGGGAAATCCATAAGACTGAATTGTGCTCATGAGGAACTTGGACATAGACCAGGAAGCTGTCATTCAAACAGAGCAAGGGGACATTGCATGGTTTAAAATCAAGAAGGGAGTGTGTCATGATAGTATCCTTTCACCATACTTTTTCAATCTGTACGTTGAACAAATAGTCAGAAAAGCTGTACTATATGAAGAAGACCATGGCATCAAGTTTGGAGGAAGAATTATTAACAACCTGTGATATGCTGATGACACAACTTTGCTTGCTGAAAGTGAGGATGACTTGAAACACTTACTGATGAAGATTGAAGACTACAGTCTGCAGTATGGATTACACCTCAATATAAAGAAAACAAACATCCTCACAACAGGATCAATAAGTAGCATCACAATAAATGGAGAAAAGATTGAAGTTGTCAAAGACTTCATATTACTTGTTTCTACAATCACACCAATGGAAGCAGCAATCAACATATCAGATATCGTATAGCATTGGGCAAATCTGCTGCAAGGGACTTCTTTAAAGTGCTGAAGAGCAAAGATGTTTCCTCGACACAAGCCGTGGTATTTTCAATCGCCTCATATGCATGTGAGAGCTGGACAATGAAAAAGGAAGACCGAGGAAGAGTCAATGTTTTTGAGTTATGGTGCTGGTGAAGAATGCTAAAAGTGCTATGGACTGCGAAAACAATGAACAAATCTGTCCTGGAGGAAGTGCAGTCAGAATGCTCCTTGGAAGCGAGAATGGCCAAACTTCATCTCACTTACTTTAGTCATGTTGTCAGAAGGGACCATTCCCTGGAGAAGGATATCATGCTTGGCAAAGTGGAAGGTCAACGAAAAAGGGGAAGGCCCTCAACAAGATGGATTGACACAGTGGCTGCAACAATGGGCTCGTGTATAGCAAATCTCATGGGGTTGGCACAGGACTGGACAGTGTTTTGTTCTTCTGTACATGAGGTCACTATGAGTTGGAGATGACTTGATGGGACCTAACAACACCAGCAACATTGTTTAGATTTTAGTCTTCCATTGTCATTTCCAAATATATTTAGTTCAAAGATTAAATTATAATATCCTTCCAAAACAAGTTATCCTACTGCTTTTCTTATTTCTATAGGGTGGTCATCATTCTCCCTTTTAAACCTGCTCAGAACTTGGGAAATGTCTCTGATCCTTGTCAATGTTCTCCCACAACGAGTACATCAAGATGTAATTACTGCAGGAAGATCACAGGATTTAGAATCCAATGAGTGGTCCTAGCACTAAAACTCATGAGCTGATTGACCTGCAATAATTCTATAGCCACTGATTATCAATCACCTCTAAATGATTACTTTAACGCACATTTCATATTGTAAATACCACATCACAAGACACATATGAAAGAGATTTCTCAAGGACATGTACCAATACTCATTGCTGTAGAGGCAGTTCTGACTCATAGCAACCCTCTAGGACAGAGTAGAACTGCCCCATTGTGCTTCCTGTCACATCTTTCTCCTCTGAGCTGCTGGTGGGTTCAGACCTCTGACCTTTCAGTTAGCAGCAGAGCCCTTAACCACCATGCCATCAGGGCTCCCTGCACCATTACTTTCCAACATATACCATAAATATCTTGGAATTAACTGCTACTTGTATTCCTTGATTTCTTGGATTCAGAGCTAAGAACATGTCATTTTACTCATCACTTTTCAGATCATTTTACTTCTGTCTTCCCATTAGAACCTGACAGTCTCAGTACTTACAGTGAACTTATTCCAACTTCCTTAACAACTACTTATTTTTCCCCCTAAAAGCCATCTGCTATTTGATTTGTCCAGTCCATGATGAGGAACTCTTTCCATGTTAGCATCGTCCATGATGAGGAGCTCTTTCTATGTTAGCATCGTCCATGATGAGGAACTCTATCCATGTTAGCATCGTCATTACAACGAAGTTATTCCTTCATCCCTGGATCAGTCCACACCTTCCTGAGTACCTCTGAATCCCACATCCACCATTCCACAGACCACCTGCTGTCATCCTAACGTACCTTAAAGGAGGAGTCCCTGGATGCTGTGAATGGTTACCACACTGGGCTGCCAACCTAAAGGGTGAAAGCTCGAGTCTACCCAGAATGGCTTGAAAGAAAGACCTGGTGATCCACTTCCAAAAAACAGCATGGAACCCTATGGATACAGTTGTATTCTGACACAAATGAGGTTGCCATGAATCTGGAGTTGACAACTGGTTAAAAGGTATTTGAAGGGAACAATATATGCATTGAGTAAAAACAGCCAGGAGGCACAGCTCTCGGCATGTATCAGTAAGAGCCAGGTGAATGCAGCTGAGCAAATGGAGGTGAAATGCCAATCGAGCAGACTGTAACCTTTTTAGTGCCCAATAATTGTATTTGTTCTTCAGAATTTATGAAAATATTTTAAAAATGTAGCCAAACTGAATGAGTCTCTGAAACCTTGATGAATTATTTCTACTGCCTGGAAAGCATTAAAATACAGAATTTTTTTTCCCACCCAAATCTCATTAAACTGTCAGACATTTTTCTGCTTTTTCTAGTAACTTATCAAGATATTTATGTGTGCACGTGTGTGTGCCCATACATCTTGTTAATCAGCTATGATGGGAGAGGAAATGCTGGATAAGTGTTTGACAGTTTAATGAGACTTGGTGACATTTGTTTTCCAAGGTTCCACCTTGTTGAAGTGTTGGAGTGGCTCATTAAATGCTGGGGATGCTATACGTTCTAAACTTCTACCTCAGGCCCATCCTTTGTCTTTCGTGTCCTTAGTGCTTCGAGTACCACACTTTCACATATAACACACCCATGTAAATAGCACGCACATGCGTATTAAAGTGCATAGCACACATAAAGAGACTAATGTGTGAGTGGTTGCACGGTCCCCAAAAAACATACAACACATGTGTTGTTTGCATGAAAATATGGTATTGCCATCTTGAGACCTGACCCTCACAAATTCCCAACTCTTCATGGTCTTTCCCCATGCTTCTACCAAAGCTGCAAGTCCTGTGCTTTTAGCACAAATGTCATCATTTAATGTTGTTAGGTGCTGTTGAATTGATTCTGACTCCTAGTGACCCTGTGTACAACAGAACAAAACAGTGCTGTTCATAAGGTTTTCAGTGGCCAATTCTTTCAGAAGTGGATGGAACTGTCCTTCTTTCCAGTCTGTCTCAGTCTGGAAGCTCTGCTGAAACCTATTCACCTTGGGTGACCTGGCTGTTATTCTAAATACTGGTGGCATAGCCTCCAGCCTCACAGCAACACACAAGCCACCACAGCATGACAAACCGACAGATTGGTGGTAGCATCACTCAACAGGTGTCACAATTTTCTAGCTGAAGGACTGGAGCTGCTAGAGTGTAATTTTATGCACATATTTTATTGTTCTTTTTTGTGTCTCTACCATGGCCCCGTTAAATCATCTGCTACTGGACGTAAATAAAGCTTATTTTGATCCCATTCAAACCTTCTATTTTATGGGAAGATTCTAGAATCCTACTAATGGTTATAGTTGAAGTGCCAAATTATACCTTCACTATAAGTGAGGTTGGGGAGTGAGGGTGATTTTTGACAGGAGATGTGCTGATAGAAAGCCATCAAGAACAGGAACAAGAAGAGGGCTTTAGTTTGGTCTCTGCCAGACATCACCCACTAAACCCACTACCATCGAATCAATTCTTACTCAAAGTGACCCCCATTGGGTTTCTGAGGTGGTAAATCTTTATGGAAGTAAATTGCTCCATCTTGCTTCCGTGGAGTGGCTGATGGGTTTGAACCTCCTCCACCTTACTGTTTAGCAGTTAAATCCCTTAAGTACTGCACCACCAGAGCCAGACATCACAGCAGGTGCCAATTATGTGGGATGTCTTTTAATTCCTTTCCATCACTGACAGATGACCATTACCAGTCCCATTTTATAAATTACTGGTTCCACTTAGAGAAGTTAAATGACTTAACTAAGTGGAAAAGATGTGATTAGGAAGCAGGTAAGAGGGGCTTCATGGCCTGGTTCTGCTCCATCCTGTTGAACTCTGGACTGTCTCATACTCTTCTTTCCTTTTTAAAGGTTCATGAGATCCCTGGAGGGCCAGACCAGAACCTTCAAATTGTGTCCATTTCTTTTAACCTATGTCCTTGTTGTTGGGTGCTGTCAAGTTGGGTCCAACTCAGAGTGGCCCTATGTATAACAGAATGACATACTGCCCAGTCCTGTACCAGTCTCACAACATTTGCTACGCTTGAGCCAACCATCACAGCCACTGTGTCGGTCCATCTCGTTGAGGGTCTTCCCATTTTTGGCTGACCCTTTACTTTACCAAGCATGATACCCTTCTCCAGGATACCTTCTCCAGTCCCTTCTGACAATATGACCAAAGTTCATGAGACAAAGTCTGCCCATTCTTGCTTCTAAGGAACATTCTGGCTGTACTTCTTCCAAGACAGATTTGTTCCTTCTTCTGGCAGTCCATGGTATTTTCAGCATTCTTCATCAACACCATAATTCAAATGTGTCAACTCTTCTTCAGTGTTCCTTATTCATTGTACAGTTTTCACATGCGTATGAGGCTACTAAAAATGTCATGTCTTGAGTCAAAGATATCTTAGTTTTCAAAGTGACATCTTTGCTCTTTAATACTTTAAAGAGGTTCCTTGCAGCAGATTTACCCAGTGCAACACAACATCTGACTTGACTGCTACTTCCATGCAGTTGGCTGTGACAACTTCAATGTTTTCTCCATTTATTGTGATCCTGCTTATTGGTCCACTTGTAAGGATTTTAATTTTATGTTGAGGGAGGTATAATCCTTACTGAAGGATGTAGTCTTTGATTTTCATCAGTAAGTGCTTCAAGTTATCTGCACTTTCAGCAAGCAAGGCTGTGTTATCTGCATACTGCTGTTTATTCATGATTCTTCTTCTGATCCTGATGCTGCATTCTTTTTCATATAGTGTACCTTCTTGGATTATTTGATCAACATACAGATTGAATAAGTAGGGTGAAAGGATACAACCCTGCTATATAGCCTTCCTGATTTTATTTATTTATTTATTATTTTAAGAGCTTGTTTTACATTCAACGTTATGTGTACATTTAGTTCATTCCCCATTTACCATGTCCAACCCTAACCCAGTCTCCTCCCCTCCCTATCCTGTAACTCTCCCTCTGGGCCCCTCATGTTGATGCACTCCTGTTTGTCCTGCATTTCCTCAATTTGAATGTTGGTCCTCTGGTGTCCCGTGGTCTTTTGCTCCAAGGGATGTATTACCATAGAGTATGTGGGTGCATCATCTTGGGTTGAGTGGTCTGTGTGCGCATCTTATTAACTATTGGGCTGACAGCCAGCCTCTGGGGGTGCATTTTATTCTAAGCGCAGAATGTATTCCAGGGCCATAGTATTGGGGGTCTTACGAGATTTCATCTGACCAGTAATTCTGGTCATTACTGAGTTTTTGGATTTTGTTCATGTTTTCCCTCCCACTCTATCCAGGATCTCCAGATTTGATCCTTTCCTGCGTGGTTGGCATTGATAGCTGGGCACCATCTAGTTCTTCTGGTCTTGAGGGCCATTGTGTCCTATGGCTGATGGTTTCCAAATGCCCTTTGTGTGTGTGTGTGTGTGTGTGTTCTTCACTTCCAATGCTAGGATGCTTCCATTAGCTG
>NW_006921693.1:3151788-3160084 GCF_000298275.1 Orycteropus afer afer
TTTTGTTATACATTTTTCTCCCACTCTGTACAGGATCTCCCATTCTGAGCCCTTTCCAAGTGGTTGTCATTGATAGCTGGTCACCATCTAGTTCTTCTGGTCTTGAGGGCCATTGTGTCCTATGGCTGATGGTTTCCAAATGCCCTTTGTGTGTGTGTGTGTGTGTGTGTGTTCTTCACTTCCAATGCTAGGATGCTTCCATTAGCTGCATCTTAGATGGCTGCTTGAAAGCTTTTAAGACCCCAGTCCTACTCACCAATGTAGGATATGGAGCAATAGCCTTCCTGATTTTAAACCATGCAGTATATCCCCCTTACTCTGTTTAAACAATAGTCTCTTGGTCTTCTTGGTTCTTCATGAGCACGATTAAGTGTTCTGGAATTCCCATTCTTCACAATGTTATCCATAGCTTGTTATCATCCACACAGTTGAATGCCTTTGCATAGTCAATAAAACACAAGTAAACATCTGTCTGGTATTCTTTGCTTTCAGCCAAGATCCTTCTGACATCAGCAATGATATCTCTTGTTCATACCTTCTTCTGAATCCAGCTTGAATTTCTGGAAGCTCCCTGTCAAATACTGCTTCATGTTCTTGAATTATCTACATCAAAATTTTACTTGCTTGTAATATTAATGCTAACCTATACACAACATACATACCTGCAACTTGAGAATAAGTAAGAGCAACTGCTGAACTTTCCTCTTCCACCAAATCCTCATTGACAATGAGGCATCTCATACACTGTGCACAAAAAAAATGATTTGGTGGCACTGTGGTTAATGCTAACCAAAGAGTCAGTGGTTCAAATCCACTAGCTGTTGCATGGGGAAAAGATAAGGTAGTCTGCTTCTGTAAAGATATGCTACCTTGGAAACCCTGTAAGGCAGTCTACTCTGCCCTGTATGGTTGGAACCAACTTCATGGCTGTGGGTTTGGTTTGGTTTTCCTACAAAAGAGGAGTGGGAATGGAGGGAAAGAAGTAGCAGCCTTAGGATTAAATGGGTGTTTTATTTGCTCAAAATGAGACTCCACACTTAGACGGAAGGTTACTAATCTTCTTTGTCATAAATTAGCAACTGAGCCTGTTTTGAGATAGTGAACATATAAACAACAGTAGCAGAAAACCTAGTTTTCTCATTTGTAAAATAAAAATACATACGCCTACATGAGGGACATGGTGAGGTCTAAAGGAAATGCTATGGCTAGCACATAGCAGGCGTTCAATACATCATGCTTACTATGTGTCAGGTGTGATTGGCTATATTTGATGGATATTAACTGATTTAATCCTCAATAAACTTATGAGGAAGGTATTATTATCATCATGTTAGAGTTGAGGGAAACAGATGCTTAGCATTTGAAATGAAGAGTTATAAATAGTAATAATTTGCCTATCACCTTGCAGATGATAAAGTACTTTTCCTATGTGATCTTACCTCATATTGGGTCTATGATATTGAAAGTCAGTGAGTTCTTCCTACCATCCATGCACAAACTGCCCTGTAACGTTCTGGCAGCTGATCTTTTGCATCTCACAAGATGCTCTTTGCCACTGAAGTATATCTCCTAATACTAGAAAGTTCTTCCTTCTAATTGAAACCTGATCCCTTTCACTTCCATCCAGCATCCCTGGCTCTGCCTTCTAGAGCTCCATTTCCTCAAGCTGAACCCCTTCTCCACTTGACGCCACTTTAAACATGTTAAGATTGTGATCCCTGTGCCTCCACGTTTCATTTTTCGCTAGGCCAAATACTCCCAGTCCCGTCAGCTGTTCCTCATGTGACTTGGTTCCTGGACTACAAAACATATGGGTCATATTCGGGATGCATTCATTAGCCATGGCCCTCTTCATTTGGAATAAACAGAACTGAGAGTAACAACCTGGAAGAGCAGTGCAAGCCAAGAGAAGGAAGAGAAGACATTCCATTTGCTATCTCTGTGGCACTGGGGGGAGGGCGGGGAAAAAAAGTGGACACCTCTGAGATTAAGTTTCTAGTCTTTATTTTGGTATTCATAATAGCTTTTCCTATTCAATAATGAATACACCAGCAGTCAAACTTCAACACCTAAGGAAAGTTAATAATAGGATATTCTTTCTAAAACTGATTGCCCTAGAATACAGTAGATCTATAGCAACTTACAGCTGATGAGGAGAAGGAGAGCGTGTCTCCAGTAAAACAGACCAGCCAAATCAGTGTATAGTGAAGCTCACCAGATATCAAGACCTTCCCTTGCACATAAAACTATCAATCAGTTTTATCCAGCCTCTCTGTTATATATGTGTGGAAATTTGAGAAAAGCACCTGAAATGAAAGACAGAAATACAACAAACTTAACTCAGATGAAACAGGACCAGTGCATAAAGTAGAAGAAAAACAAAACAAAAAAGCATAATTTATAACTTCAGAAAAATATGAGAAACAATGCATCTATAAAACACTTTAATAGTACAAGGAAGAATTCTTGGAAAGTAAAATTATGATAATAGAACTGAAAAAAATCAATAGAAGGATACACAGATGAAGCTAAAAGGGGTTTATATAAAATAGAACAAAAATGACGGAGTTAGAAGATAAAGGAAGTCTAACCTCCAAATAATGAGTGTTCTACCCAAACCAAACCCATTGTCCCACAGGGTTTCCAAGGCTATAAATTCAAGGCAGACTGCCACATCTCTCTCCCATGGAGTGGCTGATGTGTTCAAACTGCTAACTTTTCAATTAGCAGCTGAGTACTTAACTACTGTGCCTCTAGGGATCCTTCAATGAATGTAGTGGAATAATTATCAAAACAAAAATTCATGACAGTTTTATAAAACTGAACAACATGCATTCCCAGATTGAAAGGATCTGCCAAACGTCTTAGTAAATCGATGACACATACATGTAACTAAAGCATTAAGAAACTTAAAAATACTAGGGGCAAGGAGAAGATCCTAAAGGCTTTCAAATGAGGAAACCAAAGAATCAGGAATGAAAATGGCACAACCGTTAAAGCCCAAAGATCATACAGCAATGCTAAAAAAATATTTGCAATCTGAAATTCTATACCCAGCCAAACTACTAGTGATCTGCAAGAGAAAAATAAAAACATTTCCAAAACTTGTAGGTCTCAAATATTTCCTTCTAATTCATTCTTGAGTTGAAACTATGAGATGCTGTGCTCCACCACAGTAAAGGAGCTTGCCAGGAAAAAGGAAAATAGACTACCCAGAAAACAAATAACACAGGAGACGTAAGGGTTGAGGTCCATTCTTTTTCTTCTGTCTATGGCAGTGACTTGGTCTAGAAATGTTTGTTGGAAAGATTTCCTTATCCCCGTTGAATTGCTTTGGCACTATTTTTGAAATCAATTGACCATATATGAATGTTTTCATTTATTTCCTCTATTCTGTTCCATTGATATATTTGCCTACATGGGCACAAAAGCCACACTGTACGATCACTACAGATTTGTATTAAGTCTTGTTATCAAGTAGTTTCAGACCTCCAGCTTTTTTCTTCAAATTATTTTGGTCTACTTTAAGTTTTCTTTTTCCTTGTAAATTTTAGAATCACCTTGTCAATTACTTTGAAAAAAAAAAAAAGAAAGGAGATTTTTATAGATATCAAGTTCAATCTATAGATCCATTAGGGGAGAAATGACATGCAAAAATACTGAGTTCTTTGTCTCTCTCCACTTTCTTAAATCTTGTTTAGCCTCTTTCAGTAATATTCTGTAGTTTTTAGTGCAGCCATCTTGCATATCTTTGATAATTTTATTCCTAAGTACTTTATTGTACAATTTTATGCTGTTGTAAATGAAATTGTTTCTCTTCTTCCTTTAATCTTGGTTTGCATTATGGAAAATAGAAATTTTAAGGACTGGTTCTCAGTGCTATTTAGCTGTAAAGCACACAGTGCATTGATACACAGATCTGAATGAAGAAGTTCACTGTGGCCATTTCTCTGGGTTAAAGTTTGCTGTTTCAGTCTCATCCACCAGTTATGCAATGTTTTCATTGAAAGTAGGCTAGTACCTTTTCATTTTACTTATTGCCAATTAATTGTTTTTGCTATTAGAAAGTGTGCTGTTTTTATATTTTAATTAATATGTTCAAAACCCTCTAAGAGATTTCATTTGGATGATTTTTAAGCAGGGAATTCTGTTTCCAAGACATATAAAAGTTTTGTAACCATTTGTTAATGATGAAGTGTGCGTATATTACTTTTTGACCAAAAAAAAAAATAACAATGTAAATATTCCAAAAAAGCATCTTCAAAATGCTCTATCCATATCCTGATTGTCCTCCTTTTTCACCATGAAAACATCACTTTTACCTAGCAGGGACAGATCAACTGGGTCTATATTTACAAAGGTATCTGCTGGCTACTGACATTCCATTAAGTATTAGATTGAGTATGAATGATTTTAAGCAGAAGTCCTGGTGGTGCAACGGTTAAGCACTTGGCTGCAAACTAAAAGGTTGGCCGTTCAAACCCACCCAGAAGCTCTGTGGGAGATAGGCCTGCTGATCTCCTCCTAAAAAGATTACAGCCTAGAAAACCCTAAAAGGCAGTTCTATGCCATCATAGGGGTTGTTAGGAGTTGAAATCAATTTGTCACACCTAAAACCAACAAGATTAGTTTGAGCATGCATGATTGTAAACACTCCTTGAAAAAGAAAAGATATTAACATTTGTCTTCAGATTCTTCACAACTTCTTATTGAAGGCCTTGCTCATTGCAATGACTGTGAGGTGAGGTTCACAGTTAACAATAAGGGTATATGTCCATATTCCAAATAGGCATCTTGATAATTTCACTGTTGTGGGCTGACTTCCTGTCAGATATCATTAGATCATCATTGCTTTTTCCTCCTAATGAGGCCAATAAAAAAGCTTGTTACAGGATTAGGAGCAGTATGGGCTCTGCTATTTTCTTGTGTTCTGTGCCCACATTGTTAAAATTTTGCTGTTTCTTTACAGGAAGCTCTTTTAAAACGCCATTTATCTACTTTGCAAGGGCTAGCTTAATTAAAATTAGATGCCATTGCCATCCAGTTGATTCTGACTCATGGTGACCCTGTCTACTGTGGTCTAAATCCCCAGAGCAAAGCCCAAGTGGCTGAAACACGCTGGAAGCAGCTTGGCTGGGAGGCAGCTTACAGAGATGGGGGAGGAGAGGAAAGGAACGTTAACTACTGAGCAGCAATCCCTTCCCAGCTGACATTTTGCTTTATGCAAAATTTAATTATACATGAATTTACACCTGTATGTATTTCGGAAAAATGTTGTTCTAGTAAAGGCAGATTTTGTGATGTCGCTTATAGGCAATTAGAAAAAGAGAGAACAAGTATATCAAATGGAGATAAAGCCCGGGCAGAGTCGTGGAAGAAATATCTGGGAAGCATTATAAAAGGAGTGAAGATACAGAAAGATAGACCCTAATTTTAGAATTGCATTCTGCAGGCATCTGCACAAAGGGAGTGGAAAATGCTTGAGGTACTACTACGGACAGGTACCTGGTGGCACTTACGGTCTACCCACCTGAGGCACTTAAGGTTTCCTCAGAAGAGAGGCCTAGAGATCTGCTTCTGAAAAATCAGTCATTAAACAACCCACGGAGTGCAGTTCTACTCTGAAATATGTGGGACTTGTTCTGGTTTTGAGTCCCTGGGTAGTACAAATGATTAACATGTTCAGCTGATAATCGAATGGTTGGAGATTCCAGACTTCCAAGAAGTCCCTCAGAAGAAAGACCTGGCAATTTATTTCTGAAAAATCAGCTGCTGAAAATTCTGTGGAGCACAGTTCTACTCTGACACACATGAGGTCACTACGAGTTGGAGTTGACTCAACAGCAACTGGATTCCAGGGAGACACAAGGAGTGGAGGGTCACCAGGGGCCTTAAATACTCCTACAGTTATTAGATCTGACAGGCAGGGAAGGGAGATTAACCTCAGGGAAAACAGGAAAGTAAAGTGGTAAGCAAGCAAGGATCCCAGTACGGTCCTACTGCGTGCAGCACCACAAGCAAGCTGAGGTCAGATTTCAAATACACCTAAAATATGTAAAATGTTACTAACACTGTCTTATTTACAGTGCTGTATTTATTACTGCTTATTAGTAAATTAAGTATTTATAAGACCTTTAACAGATTTATTAGTAGTCTAATTTTCTCATCCCATTTTCGTTAAATTCCTGAAAATTGTAAATTACCCAATCCCACCTATTTTGCAGGTTTTCCAGGATCTAACTCGGCATTTGGAATGACTTTTTTTTAGCAGAAACAGCACTGGGCATTTCATCCATGCTTTTTAATTTAAGCCCCAGATCTAAACAGAGCATACACAAATGCTGATTGTCTAACTAACAGGCACTCTGGGAATGTGTGCTAAATGTTAAGTATTATTTTCAGGAAAGACCTGAGGTCCAGAAAATTTAGAGAGATACTAGTTGAACTAGAATGCAGTCTGCATTCATTACTTACTGCTGCTTGAAAAAACAAATTTCTTCTCTCGTTGTTCTGGAGGTCAGAAGTCAGACATGGGTCTCACTGGGCTAAAATCAAGGTACTGGCAGGGCTGTGTTCCTTCTGGGGGCTCAAGGGCAGAATCTGTCTCCTTCCTTTTTCAGCTTCTAGAGGCTAACTTCATTCCTTGGCTCGGGTCCCTTTCCATCTTCAAAGCCAGCAAGTGCATCACTTCCATCTCTGCTTCTGTTGTCACCTCTCCTTTGACTCTGACTCATCTGTGTCCTCTCTTTCACTTACCAGGAACCTTGTGATTACATTGGGTTCACTTGAGTAAGGCAGAAAAATGTCCCCATTTCAAGGTCAGGTGATTAGCAATCTTAACTCGCTCTTGCAATGTAACATCACAGATTCTAGAGCTAGTCTGAGGACATCTTTGGAATGGCATTATCCTGTCTACCACATAAACCCAAATTTGTCTAACTATAGGTGCAGAACACTTAATTGTGCCCATGTAGAACCTGTACATTGACCAAGAGGCAGTCAATTGAACAGATTATTGTGTGGATTAAAATCAGGGAAGGTGTGCATATGCTTTTACCATACTTTTTCAATCTGTATGCTGAGCAAATAATCCAAGAAGCTGCACTAGAAAGAACACAGCATCAGGAATGGAGAAGGGCTCATTAACAAAATGCAAAATGCAGACAGATGACACAATCTTGCTTGCTGAAAGCAAAGATGTCTTGAAACACTTACTGATGAAGATCAAGGACTATAGCCTTCAGTATGGATTATACCTCAACACAAAGAAAACAAAAATCCTCACAACTGGACCAATAACAACATCATGATAAATGGAGATTAGACTTAGATTGTGAAAGATTTCATTTTATGTGGAGCCACAATCAATAGTCATGGAAGCAGGTATCAGGAAATCAGATGACATATATCATTGGGCAAATCCGCTGCAAAAGATCTCCTGAAAGTGTCAAAAGGCTAAGATCTAACTGAGGTTTAAGGTGCACCTGACCTAAGCCATGGTATTTTCAATCACTTCATATGCATGCAAAAGCTAGACAATAAATAAGGAAGATCGAACAAGAATTGATGCCTTTGAATTATGGTGTTGACAAAGAATATTGAATATACCATGGCCTGCCAGAAGAAGAAACAAATCTGTCTTGGAAGAAATACAGCCAGGATGCTCCTTAGATACCAGGATGGCAACACTTTGCCTCCTGTACTTCGGACATGTTATCAGGAGGGACAGGCTCTGGAGAAGGGCATCATGCTTCGTAAAGTAAAGGGTCAGTGAAAAAGAGGAAGACCCTCAATGAGATGGACTGGCACACTGGCTGCAACAATGGGCTCAAACAGTAAAGATTGTGAAGATGATGCAGGGCAGGGCAGTGTTTTGTTCTGTAGTACATAAGGTCGCTATGAGTCGGAACCAACTTGACGGCACCTAACAATAGTGAGAGCTGCTGAACTGACTCCACCTTATGGAGACCCCCATGTGTGTCAGACTATGTTATGTACATGGCAGAACTGTGCTCCATAGGGCTTTCAATGGCTGATTTTTATAAGTAGATCACCAGATCTTTCTTCTGATCCATCTCTGGTGCGCTTGAACCTCTAACCTTACAGTTAGCAGCTGAGTAGTTAAACCATTTCATGAACCAGGGACTCCATCTAACTCTAGTGCTTAAGAAACTTCAATTCTAGGGAAATGTACCAAATGTGAGTGACCAATATGGTGGCATTGAGGAAGAGAAAGACATAGAGAGGTACATGGGAGGTACAGACAACAAAGATGAACCCTTTTGCACATACAGTA
>NW_006921693.1:3161151-3162874 GCF_000298275.1 Orycteropus afer afer
TTTTTTTTTCCATTCATTACCTGCTGTCAGCAAGATTCTGTACTGAGACCTGAGGATATAATGTTAAACAAGATAGTCACAATCTCTACAGTTCCAATATCTCCTAGGCTAGCTGGTATCTCTCCCTTTCCTCTCTCTCACAATCTCTACCAAGATATTACTCAATTAAAATTCAAGTGTGTTAAACAGATACATCATACTGAGTGGGAAAGGAAGTGGAAGTGAGGGAATAAAATAGGTCAAGTTCTCTGCTCTTAAGAACTGTTCAAGGTAGCTGGGGGGATGAAATGCACGTAAAAGACAACAAAGTCAAATAGGGGCAAAAAGTGTATTAAAGTCATCTTGGGAGAGAACTCCTTTTGTACAAAAACAACATTCAGTCAATCATGCCTACCTAATGAAACCCCAATAAACACTCTGAACACCAAAGCTCAGGTGAGCTTTCCTGAGAGACAATACATCAATGGACTGGGAGGTCAACACATTCTGACTCCATGGACATGGACGTGGAAACTTCCTATTTGGGATCCTCCCAGACCTCACCTTATGTATCTCTTCTTTATGCAGCTCTTGATTTGTGTCCTTCATAATACACCATTAATCATAAGGTTAGTGCTTTCCTGAGTTCTATGACACATCCTGGTGAATTATTAAACCTAAGGGGGTAACGGGAACTCCCAAATTTGTAGCCAGTTTTTTGGAAGTGTGGGTGGCCCTGGAAATCCCAAAACAAGTCTTAGGAGGACTTGGCAGCCAAAAGGATTACGCTTTTAACCTGTGAAATTTGACCTAAGTATGGGTAGTTAGAAGAGTTTATGTTTACAGTGTCACATCATAACATTGGAAGCAAGGTAATCTTACAGATTCCTTCACAGGGAAAAATGTATTTATGGGCAAACATCTGAAAGACTGGAAAATCTATTCTTCAGACAGAAGTGGTGTTAAAATAATTTTTGTTATCAGCATTTACAAAGCATGGTCTATCAGCAATGCATGTCGCAATCATGGCACTAGTCTCCCTTAAGCAAGTGGGAAACATCAACTTGAAAAATTTTGACATGGCTAAAAGAAATGTGGCAAAATCTCCAAAGGGAGGAAGTAGACTGGGCTGGATGAAGTTTCCCACCTCAGATCCAATCCCTGGTATATCCCAAGAGCTAAGCCACTTTCAATGAAATATAGGATCCTTGCTCCTGATTCCAAGCAAGACTGATTGCTCATTTCTTTCCTGAGGATTGAGAACCCCCAGAAGTTAATGATGGGTTTGACAACCAACATCCAGGTGGAGAGTGAAAATAATTTTATCAAAAGAGCTGTTTAACATACATGACACCAAGCATCCAGATGTTTGGAGGCATCTGGTATTTGGGGTCAAGCTTTCTCCTCTCCACCCAGATACCTGGCAATGATCAGTCTAGCAATGGGGTATCTGTCTCTCTTCAGAGATTCTGCCCCTGGCATCTGGCTTGCAGACAGGTCTCATGCAGTAAAAGGGTCCTCAGCTTTCATTTTTGTCACAGACGCTCAAGCTCACTGACTCTTTTCTTAGCTAAGCTCAGACCCACTTCTGGACTTAACTCCTTGATGTCTCCATGACATCCAATCTGAGTTTACACTGAGGCAAACTGCCCTTGTTGTTGTTGTTGTTGTTGTTAAGTGCCGTCAAGTTGTTTCCGACTCATAGCGACCCCATGCACAGCAGAACGAAACACTGCCCGATCCC
>NW_006921693.1:3166344-3185434 GCF_000298275.1 Orycteropus afer afer
TTTTAATCCCCTTTCTCCTGTTCTTCTGGCCTGCTTCTTCGGGCGTCCCTGAGTTGTCTCTCCTCACCTGTAACCCTGGGGCTGACTGCTCTTCTGTCCGGGTTCAAGGCTTTTATCCCCTTTCTCTGCTCTTCCGGCCTGCTACTCTGGCGTCCCTGCATTGTCTCTCCTCACCTGCAACCTTATAGAAGATGGCAAGTCCAAAGTTCTTGGATCAAACATCAAGCTGGAGGCTTTTTCCAATTCTTACAGCTGCAGGGGCTGAGGAGCTCAAGGTTGGCAGGCAGTGTACTGGCTGTTGACTCCAACGAATGATGAATCCAAGATCTCCAGGCCAAATGATGGATTATTCCCTCACGGACAGTTGTAGGCAGCACAACAGAATCCTGATCCACAGAACTGCCCTTAGATTTAGAATTTCCTGGATTCTAGGAAGCTTTCTATTCCCCAACCTTAGACCTGCCTTCTTGATGCTTCTTTCTCCTGGACTTTTCTACATCCACTTTTGTGCTTGATTGTACACTGTCATGTATCACTTATTGATATTTTCCATACACGTCCATAGCACTTTCTGCTCCATGTGGCTTCCCTTAAGTCACACTCCCCACTGAGATTTTTCTATTATTATGGGTCTCTGACAGTACATCAGGAAAGACAGCAGATGCTGTAGCCCAAGCACATTGGTTAGTGCCATGGTTCGGTAAAGCTTGACAAATGATAGCATCACTTACAGCCCCAAAGGAATCCTCAATATTTCCAAAGTCTCAGAAGTTGTGTGGTTCATTTTGTACCTTTGTTCTATTTGTTCCTATTTTAAAAAGTGGTAAAAGCACCAAGAGAGGAGGGACCTTGTCCTAATGCCTAATCCCAGTACCCAATATCTGGCACAAAGTAGATGCTCCATAAATGTTTGTGTAATGAATTAATTTTCATTAATAAAGTAATAGAAAGTATACTTGTTTATTTTCCCTTAAAAGTAAACATATATTATTATTGATTTTATTTACTGACATAATTATACTTGTTTAGGCTAAATGGATATGGGGGGGGTTACCTGTAAGGTATGGGTGATAAACTGCTAACCCTTTCATTTACCACTTTTTATTTTTAAATGACATTTTATTTTGATTTACTTAGATTTGCTTTACACAAATGTTTTTAGCTATCTGCATAATTTATAGAGGGCCTCTGGTGGTACAGTGGTTAAAGCATTTGGCTGCTAATCAATAGGTTGGTGGTTCAAACCCACCAGCCACTCCATGGGAGAAAGATGAGGCAATCTCCTTCTTTAAGACTGACAGCGTTGGAAACCCTATTGGGCAGTTCTACTCTGTCCTAGAGGGTCGCTATAAGTCAGAATTGACTTGACACCAGTGGGTTTGGCTGGTTTGGTGTAATTTACATGTGCATTTTAGCACTCATCAGTGTTTTTATCTGTATTCTGCTCTTCCTTTCCAATCAGCTATTAAGATATTGGAGGATTCTTATTTCTACTTTTTATGACCTATGACAATAGCTCTTTAACTTTCCTGGGCATTGACTTGCTAAATGCAAATCCCTGTTCCCCAACTCTACTGTGTGTAATTTAGTAGGTCCAATATGAGGCCCAGAACTCTGCATTCTTCCCAACCCAAATAATTCTAGTAAGGTGGTCACAGGAGAAACACCATCCTATGGCATGGCGCCTAGACCCTCTGGATTGTGGGAGCTCAGTGTTGCTTGTTTACTCATTACTCTTTTTGTAATCTGCCAAATGATCATTTTTAAGAATGGTAATATCCTGGCCCTCATTAAGATAGAAAAATGAACACACATTGAAGATTTTTATTCATTAGTAAGGTAACTGGTGAGGTGTTACCCATTCTAGAGCAAAGTCAATGAAAGACACATTTATAGATCAGGAATGTAGAAATGCATGAGTAAATGGTGACAACACTGGCCTCTTCAATCATATAATCTGGAAGGTGTGATTTAAACAATCTGCAGTTTCCTACTGAAGCACAGTGTTTTCCCCACTCATGCCGGAGAAGAAACTAAAACAGCCCGAATAAAGACCTGGCAGCCACAGAAATCACGATGTAGAGGGAAAGAGAAACCTCTCCTCGTGGGGTTGGAGCTTTATATTAGGATTTCAGTGGTGCATTAGAAGAGGAGGTGGAGAGAAGGTGAGGAAAGTAGGATGTGAAGTTCAGACAACAGAGCGATAAGGAGAGGGGAGTACAGAGTGTGACCTTAGACTGATGAGGAACTGGGCAGTTTTGTGATGTTGTCAGATTTTATGGTATAAGAGAAGCCAGCTCAAGTCTCTGGGGCACTGAGCAGTCTCCACTCCTTCAGCAATGCCATTCTACAACTGTTGTGATAATGAAGAGATGGGTATGATGAAGGCTTCAACCCAGTTCATTCCAGTCTGACCCCTTGCGGAGAATTTACATTTCAACCCCAGACACATTGCATCAGAATCTACATTTTAACAAGAGCCCCATGTACATAAGACTCACCTGGAGATCTTGCTAAAACACAGACTCAGATTCAGTGTATCTAGGATGAAAATGCAAATTCTCAGCAGAGTGTCAAACTGGAATGAACCAGTTTGAAGCCCTGGTCATGACTTTCCCTTTTTGAAAGTTTGTGGTTTGATTTATTTTAGATTAGAAACCTCGCCCAGAGGACACAGATGATAGCAAAAGATTGCCTTTAGAGGGAAATTATTTAGGTCATCAAGACCTTGCTTACCATTTCAATCATCATCATCTTGTTTAAGGGCCTCCTGAATCTGCTTCTTAATATGGCCAAGGAATTATAGTGATCTCGTGTCCCCTCTGTGGGCACAGGACACTGCAGAAATAAAGTTGATGGAAATGGTCACATGGACTGGCCAAATGGCACAGTTACCTTCTTCAGTCTGCTACATCCAGAAAGCCATCAGCTTGAAGGGCAGCTGCCAAAGTGAGATGGGGCTGACCATTCCTTTAAACAGGTGCCTTCTTTCCCAGGACCCAAATGAAAGCCTAAAATAGTACTTATAATGTCAAGAGGGGAGCTCTGGTAGCATAGTGGCTAAGACACTTGCCTGCTCACCAGAAGGCTGGCGGTTCAAACCCACCAGCCACTCCTCGGAAGGAAGGTTGGGCAATCCTACTTCCGTAGTGATACTGCCTCGGAAACCCAAGGAGGGGTCGCTATGAGTCAGGGCTGACTCGACGGCACATAACAACAACAACAACAACAATGTCAAGAGTGCATCCTTAGAAAAACATGCTCTAACTACCAATGGGGACATTTGACTCAGTTTCCTAACCCATTTTCAGTTTGGGTTCTTTATCAGAAATTGTGATAATATTTGAAGAGTATCCAGAATGGAGATAGGAGTTGTCAGAAAATTAAAAGGAAGAAAAATATATAATCTGATGGAATAAGTTATCATTGTATAAAGAAAACTTGACCACTGAAGTGCCCTGCTTCAAACACTTAGTGGACATTCATTTCACAGGATAAAGAAAAACTTTTTGATGTGGCTTGCAGAGCCCTGCATGCTATGGCATTTATATGCTGCCATGCTCCAACTACATTCCTTGGTCGTGGGAAGACTCCCTTATTTCTCCCTCAGTGCCCATTCCCCCCACCCCACAATCTGACCTTAACACAAGTGACCTCTGGTTAAAACACTCTTCGTGTCCTCTTCTTGACCTGGTTGACTCCTATTTATGTTCACTTTAGATGTCATTCCCACTAGAAGAATTCCTTGCCTCCCCCACCTAGGTTAGATGCCACTTTCTGTTCTCTTATCACTACTCTCATCAAAGCACTTATCACGCTGTATTGGAATATGCCTCTTTCACCAAATTTAAACAGGAGGAAAAGGCCAGAGTTTGTAGCTATCTTATTCAACATTCAAATTTCAATTCTGGATAAGTGCCAGGAGCATGATCCCCACTGCCATTGAGTCAATTCTGATTCATAGTGACCTACAGGATAAGCAGAAGTGCCCCATAGTTTACAAGGTTATAATCTCTTTGGAAGCAGACTGCCATACCGTATCTTTCTCCCATGAAACCAGTGATGGGTTCGAACTGGCAGCCTTTCAGTTAGTGGACAAGCACTTAAATCATTGCACCATCAGGGTTCCTGGAACATGAGAGGAATGGAGAATATTTATAAAATGAGGAACAATTGAGTGAGTACAATTTTTTGCCCATAAAATTATTTATATTGGAACTAGAGGCTTGGATGTTTTTTCTTTAGTTCTTTCAGGAAATGTTGAGCATGTTCCCTTCCCTTTTCTAACTCTAGATCTTTATACATTTCCTTATAATGTTTTAGTGTGTCTGCTTGAGCTGCCCTTTGAAATCTGTTTAGCTCTTTTACTTCTTCCATTCACTTTAGCTACTCTCGTCCAAGAGCAAGTTTCAGAGTCTCTTCAGACATCCATTTTGGTCTTTTCCTTCTTTCCTGTCTTTTTAAAGACCTTTTGCTTTCTTCATGTACAATGAAGGAGTTGAAGCTAAACTGAAGGTACTGGCAAAAAAATCAAGATTCCAGGAATTGATGATATACCAGTTGAGATGTTTCAACACATACAATGCTGGAACTGCTCATTCATCTATGCCAAGAAATTTGGAAGACCTGAACAATGGATTGGAAGACATCCATAGTTGTGCCCATTCAAAAGAATGGTAATCTAACAGATGTGGAAATTATCAAACAATTTAATAACATATACAAGTAAATTTTTGCTGAAGATAATTCAAAAACAGTTGCAGCAGTACTTTGACAGTGAACTGCCAGAAATTCAACCCAGATTTAGAGGAGGATGTGGAATGAGGGATATCATTGCTGATGTCAGATGGATCTTGGCTTAAAGCAAAGAATACCAGAAAGATGTTTACCTGTGTTTTATTGACTATGCAAAACCATTTGATCATAACAAACTATGGATAAAATTGCAAAGAATAGGAATTCTAGGACATTTAGTTGTGCCCATGTGGAACCTGTACATAGACCAAAAGGCTGTTGTTTGAACAGAACAAGGGGACACTGTGTGCTTTAAAAACAGGAAAAGTGTATATCAGGGTTGTATTCTTTCATCATACTTATTCAATCTGTGTGCCCAGCAAATAATCTGAGAATCTGGGCTATATGAAGAACACCACATCAGGATTAGAGGAAAACTCATTAACAACCTGGAATATGCAGGTGACATAACCTTGCTTACTAAAAGTGAAGAGGACTTGAAGCACTTACTGAGGAAGATCAAAGATGACAGCCTTCAGTATGGATTACACTTCAACATGAAGAAAACAAAAATCCCCACAAATGGACCAGTAAGCAACATCATGATAAGTGGAGAAAAGATTGACATTGTCAAGGATTTAATTTTACTTGGATTCACAATCGACATCCATGGAAACAGCAGTCAAGAAGTCCAATGATGTAATGCTTGGCCAACTCTGCTGCAAAAGACCTCTTTTCAAGTATTAAAAAAAAAAAAAAAAAAAAACATCACTTTGAGTACTAAGGTATGCTTGACCTAAGCTATGATTTTTTCACTTGCCTCATAAGCATGCAAAAGCTGGCCAATGGATAAGAAAGGACAACACAGATGAACTGATACATCTGAATTGTTGCATTGTCAAACAATACTGAATACACCATGCCAGAAGAAGAAACACATCTGTCTAAGAAAAATGACAGTCAGAATGCTCCTTAGAAGCAAGCACGGTGAGACTTCATCTCATGTGCTTTGGGCATGTTATCAAGAGGCACCAGTCCCTGGAGAAGGGCTTCATGCTGGATAAAGTAGAAGGTCAGAAAAAAGGAGGAAGACCCTCAAAGAGATGGGTTGACACAGTGGCTGCAACAAAAGCCTCAAATGGCAAGGACCGTGAGGATGGTGCAGAACCAGGCAGTATTTTGTTCTGTTGTACACAGGGTACCTATGACTTGGAACCAACTTGATGAAATCTAACAACAATAACAAAATCTATTTAAATTAAGGATTCTCTGAAAAGCTTATGGGGTTCAAAATTTAAAGTCCCATGACACAAACAGCTGACACTTTCTTGCTCAGGCTCTGAACCTTGAAGGTCAGGAGTGTGCCTCAGAGAAAAGTCCTTGTCCAGAATGAATTCAGTTGGGGCCACCAAAACCTAACTTCCAATGGCTCCTATCCCATATCCATTCCCTGGGCAGCGTGGCTGAGGAGAGAACATTCTTTTGCCACTTGTAGAAGGAAATCTTGGACAAGGGTCAAAACCAACCTACTCTGGGATTCACAGCAAATGACCATGTATTGGAGCTGTCCAGTGATGCCAGCAGTTTGGAGAGAGGTTTTGGAGCAGTGAAGCAGTCTTTGTGGTGAGCATAGTAGGAATGAAAAGTTGCTTAGTTATCAAAACACTGACCCTGATTTTCAAGGTGTGATCTGAGAGAAGCTAACAACACATCAACATGTGACAGTCACTGTTTTAAGTGCTGCATATACACCAACCTGTGTAAACTCAGATGCTTAAACCAGTTGCTCTAGAGTCAATTACAACTCATGGAGACCTCATGTGTGTCAGAAAAGAACTCTACTGTGAAGGGTTTTCAATGGCTTATTTTTTGTGAGCAGATTCCCAGGTTTTTCTTCTGAGGAGCCTCTGAGTGGACTCCAACTTCTAACCTTTTGGTTAGCAGATGAGTGTATTCATCATTTACACCACCCAGGGACTCCAAGCCACATAAGTATTATCATCCCCATTTCATAGACAAGGAAGCTGCGACACAGGGCATACCACCATATATAGTAGAGCTATTATCCAAACCCAGCAGTCTTGCTTCAAAGTCTAGTTCCCTGGGGGCTACTTTATTTAGTTTTTCAGAAAGAGAAATATAATATCATCTAAAGCAATGCCTTATGCATTATGACCAACTAACTGGGACAAAAAAGAAGAGCCAATTCGAAGCAATTTGACAATTTATCACATTTGTGGGAGCTCTGGTGGCGCAGTGCCTAAGGCACTTGACTGCTAACCAGAAGGCTGGCAGTTCAAACCCACCAGCCACTCCTCGAAAGGAAGGTTGGACAATCTACTTCCGCAGTGGTACCACCTCGGAAACCCAGGGAGGGGTCGCTATGAATCGGGTCCAACTCGATGGGACATAACAACAATAAACAATCACATTTGTAGATTGTTTTACAAAGTACTTTCACTTTTACTATCATTCGTTGCTTACAACTACCCTCCCTGTTAAGTAAATTGAGTGCTGTGGTCACCCACAGTTGAGAAACCTGAAATTGAGAGAGATCAACAGGCTTGCTCAATATTTCACTGATAAGAATATTCCTGATGGGTATTTCAACACAAGTTTTCTAGCTCAGAAGTCCACACCATAGCTGCCCTTTAAATTCAATGATCTCACCAACCTAGGTTTCCTTGGATAGTTCTTCTTGCATTCTCTGCCTAGAATGTTCTTCCCAAGCAATATGTGCCCCTTCTCATCTTTGACATATTACCAGGTGAAATGTCACCTTGTTGGAAAGAACTTTTTTGACCACACTACAGGAAGCACCCCTGTGCCTTTACTCTATCACATCCCACTTTATTTTCTTTTGCTAGCAAATTTCACAATCTATAATTACTTTTTAATGTAACTATGTATCTGTACATTGTCCTTTTAGTCCTCTAGTTTACAAACTCTAGGTTAGGGACTATATAGTCCTTTAAACTAAGAGTTTATGTCTATAGTTTATACCACTATTTCCCCAACACCTAGAAAGGAAGAATGACCAGCCCTTGGGGAGTTTGCTTAAGGCCTTAAATTTGAGTAAATGAACTAGTTATTCAGTTACCTCCTCAACTTCCCAAATAGAACAAATCTCACAATATTTACAATTTAGAATAGCTTTAAATTCAAGAACACTCACTGCCATTGAGTCGATTCTAACTCATAGCAACTCCCACTGGGTTTCTGATGTGGTAAATCTTTATGGAAGTAGATCGCCCAATCTTGCTTCTGTGGAGTGGCTGGTGGATTTCTGAACCACCACTCTGGTTAACAGTCAGATGCCTTAGGCATTGTGCTACCAGAGCTCCTCATACTTATTCAATCTGTATACTCAACAAATAATCCAAGAAGCTGGACTATATGAAGAAGAATGTGGCATCAGGATTGGAGGAAGACTCATTAACAACCTGCAGTATGCAGATGACACAACTTTGCTTGCTGAAAGTAAGGATGACTTGAAGCACTTACTGATGAAGATTAAATGCTTCGGTCTACAGTGTGAATTACATCTCAACATAAAGAAAATGAAAATCCTCACAACTGGACCAATAAGCAGCATCACAATAAATGGAGAAAGATTGAAATTGTCAAAGATTTCATAATACTTGGTTCCACGATCAACACCAATGGAAGCAACATTCAAGATATCAGACAATATATTGTACTAGGCAAATCTGCTGCAAAGGACCTCTTGAAAGTGTTGAAGAGCAAAGATGTCTCCTTGAAGACTAAAGTGTGCCTAACCCAAGCAATGGTATTTTCAATCGCCTCATATGCATTTGAGAGCTGGACAATGAACAAGGAAGATCGAAGAAGAGGTGATGCCTTTGAGTTGTGGCACTGGCGAGGAATACTGAAAGTACCATGGACTGCTAAAAGAATGAACAAATCCATCCTGGAAGAAGTGCAGCCAGAATGCTCCTTGGAAGCAAGAATGGCCAGACTTCACTTCATCTCACCTACTTTGGTCATGCTGTCAAAAGGGACCATCCCCTGGAGAATATCATGCTTAGTAAAGTGGAAGGTCAATGAAAAAGGGGTAGGCCCTCAGTGAGATGGACTGACACAGTGGCTGCAATGATGGGCTCAGGTATAGCAAGGATCCTGAGGCTGGCACAGGACTGGGCAGTGTCTCGTTCTGTTATACATAGAGTTGCTCTGAGTCAGAGAAGACTTGATGGCACCTAACAACAACAATAATTCAAGAGAGATTAAATTAGATCATCTCTGAAAATTTATACATCCCTTCCACAACTTTTCAAATATCTTGCCATCTCTCCTTTGACCATCTCAATTTTAGTAAAAGTTACCTCCAATCTACTTCACCTTCACCATGACTATACCCTTAACTTTCCAACATTCAAATTTTGAAATGCTGACATGTGGGTAGTAAATTACATAGTGTGGCTTTTCTAGCCATAAATCTTTGTAAACTCCATGGTGGAATTTGCTGTGAGCAACTGAGTAGTTCCTAATTGTTAAAGTCATCCACCTGGGATATTTCTGTTGAGAGCAGTACAAAGTAATTTTCTGGGAAGTTCACTCTCTCTCAGGTATATAGAATTCTGATGTTGAGGTTGGTTAGTTTGGCCTCAAAAGGAGCCCTCCTAGAGGCAGAAGAAGTCTCTCTGACTGATGGCTAAGATGTGCTGCTGAGAAAAATGCACTCCTGAGAGACACATGCTGCTGAGAAAGAGACATCGAGAGACATGCATTGCTGAGAGACAGACATGGAGAGACACGCACTGCTGGGAGAAAGACTGAGAGACTGTTGGCTGAGAAATGGTGGGCTAAGAGAGACTGAGCATTTTTCCTAAACTTGAATTGTAGCCTTGCAATCTGTGAGTTCTGTGTGGCCACTGCAGCTAATTATTGAACCCAGCAGAGAGGTGGTGGGTGCTGCGGGAGGAATAATTGGTGTCAGGGTTGGTGAAAGGGCTGGAGGGAGGCAGCATGTCTAGCCACACAGGGATAGGCCTTAGGCTACTGATGGTGATTCTGTCTTCTTCTTGCAGGGTTAGAGGAGGTGAGAAGATGCAGCCTCCTTGCCCCTTTAGCATGACATCAGAGTGGTTTATTTCAAACTTCAACACTTGCAGGTCCCTTAAACCCTTACTCTTTCCACCCTTGCTTCTTTCTTGTCCTCTTGGAAACTGCATGTTCTTGCAAGTTCTCCTTATATGTCAGGTTCCTTCAGAACTCACTTTCAACCCAGCTGTGGCCCCATGATTTGTCATCTGAAGAAAAATCAACAAACTGTGGTCTGTACAGCAAATCTGATCTATTCCTTATCTCATCATTCCCTTTTACAGATTAGTAAATCAAAGTTTGGAAAGACTGAGTGATATGTCCACAGATCTGACATTTCGACTTAGAACTTCTCATTCTAAGTCTTGTTGATGTTTTACATTCAGTCAAATAAAAGCTAGGATGTATCCATCTTTGCTCTTAAACACTTTAAAGAAGTCTTTTGCAGAAGATTTGCCCAGTGCAATACATTGTCTGATGTTTTGACTGATGCTTCCATTAGTGTTGATTGTGGAAACAAGTAATATGAAATATTTAACCACTTCAATCTTTTCTCCATTTATTGTGATGCTGCTTATTGGTCCAGTGGTGAGGATTTTCATTTTATGTTGAGCTGTGAACCATACATCCTCTATAGGACTGAAGTCTTTAATCTTCACCAGTAAGTGCTTCAAGTCATCATCACCTTCAGCAAGCAAAGTTGTGTTGTCTGCATGTCGCAGGTTGATAATGAGGCTTCCTCCAATCCTGATGCCATGTTCTTCTTCATATAGTCCAGCTTCTCAGATTATTTATTCAGCATACAGATTGAATACGTATGGTGAAAGGATACAACCCTGATGCACTCCCTTCTTGATTTTAAATCATGCAGTATCCCCTTGAACTACAGCCTCCTGGTCTATGTATGGGCTACTGATGAGCACAATCAAGTGTTCTGGAATTCCCATTCTTCTCAATGTTATCCATAATTTGGTATCATGCACATAATCGAATGCTTTTGCATAATCAATAAAACACAAGTAAACATCTTTCTGGTATTCTTTGCTTTGAGCCAAGATCCATCTGACATCAGCAATGATATCCCTCATTCTACATCCTCTTCTGAATACAGCTTCCATTTCTGGAAGCTCTCTATCAATATACTGCTGCAACCACTTCTGAATTATCTTCAGCAAGATTTTACTTGTATGTGATATTAATTATATTGTTTGATAATTTCCACATTCTGTGGGATCACCTTTCTTTAGAATGGGTACAAAAAAGGATCTTTTCCAGTCAGTTGGCCAGGTAGCTCTCTTCCAAATCTCTTGGCCTAGCTGAGTGAGTGTCTCCAGCACAGCATCTGTTTGTTGAAACATCTCAATGGGTATTCTGTCAATTTCTGAAGCCTTGTTCTTCACCAACTCCTTCAGTGCAGCTTCGACTTCTTCCTTCAGTACCATTGATTCTTGATCATATGCCACCTCCTGAAATGGATGAACATCGGCCAATTCTTTTTGGTACAGTGACTCTGTGTATTTGTTCCATCTTCTTTTGATGTCTCCTGCATCATTCAATGTTTTGCCCGTAGAATCTTTCAATATTACAACTCAAGGCTTAATTTTTTTCCTCAGTTCTTTCAGCTTGAGAAATGCCAAGCCTGTTCTTCCCTTTTGGTTCCCTAACTCCAGATCTTTGCACACTTCATTATAATGAAGACTTTGTCTTCTCGAGCTGCTGTTTGACATCTTCTGTTCAGCTCTTTTATCTTATCATTTCTTCCATTTGCTTTAATTACTCTCCATTCAAGGACAAGTTTCAGAGTCTCATCTGTATCCATTTATAGCTAGATATAAATATTGAATGGCCTTAGAAAAAATAGCAATTTCTGCTTCTGAGGAAATTCAATTATGGGGAGCCAAACCAAAAAGCTGATTTGGATCCTGGAAGCTCTCCATCCCAAGTCACAACTTGTAGGAACGTGAGAAGAGGTTGGCTTCTTGGAGCTCATGTGGTCTGAATCTTGTACTTTGTAGATTAAGCTGAGAGGGGACAGAACCCACCTAGAATTTTAAATGCAGGGATCGAGTTGAGACTAAAATTCAACTGCATCTGGCATTTCCCAAGATGGTTTGGAGTCCTCTTTCTGTTTTAGCTGTTCACGTGTCGGGGTTTCTCTTTGCACATTCAGTAACATACATGGCGCTCCTTCTGAAGAAGGGCTCTTGCATGAAAATACCTGTCTTCCTCAAAGCCATCAGCTTGGAAAATTTGCCTCTGGTTTCTCTGATTCAGACTGAGGAGTTTCAACTCCTTCTGCTCCTCTCCATTCTTTCCCATTATGCTTTTGTGTCTTGGGATAGAGTTAGATGAGGGTGCACATCAAATAAAGGTTAGAGTACACAAACATTCTTCCCTAAAATTTCACTGCCTTCACCACACACCTCTCCTCATCTCTGCAGTCAGAGACATCCTTATGGCTTCTGATGCTTTCTGAGAAGATAATAATAATCAGATGTTAATCTTATGCTAATTCAGCCACAAAAATAGACCAGATGTCTCCACTACATTAAATGCCTCTTGATACTCTATTTAGCTCTGTGATCCCATCATTGTTAAAAGCATCTATTGCAAAACTGTCCCCATGGACCACTTTGTCACCATCAAGCAGTATCAAAAGAAAATTGATTAATCATAAGACCTGCAGTTATGGGCTTCTCTGGGTAGTTCTCACTGATAATTCCTTGAAAGAGAAGGAAAAAAGCCGTCAGAGAAATGTCATCTCTTCGGATGAAGAAAACATTCTTTTCAACTCTATAACTTATGTTTAATTTCCTGGCAGTGTACAGAATCAATACAAATATTTTGGTGTGATGGGATCCTCTACTAGTTATTCAAACAGGAGCTACAAAGAGAAAGATGTGAGGATATATCCTTTGCATTATAGGCTTAGTGGAAAGTAACATATGGTTTGTGGGTAATATAGCTAGAGTTAGTACCTGATTCAAAAAGTATTACGACCTTGGGCAAGTCACCATTCATCTTCCCTAAAATAAACCCAAAACAAACGAGTTGCTGTGGAGTCAACTCCAACTCAGGACGACACTATGTGTACAGGGTAGAACTGAACTTCCCAGGGTTTTCAAGCTATGATCTTCTGAGAGCAGATCACCAGACCTTTCTTCCAAGGGCACCTCTTGGTGACTCCCACATTTTGGTTAGTCAGCAATTAACTATTTGCACCATCAAAAAACAAAACAAAACAAAAAATCAAACCTACTGCTGTTGAGTTGATTTTGACTCATAGCAACCCTACAGGACAGAGTTGAACTGCCCCATAGTGTTTCCAAGGCTGTAATCTTCAGGGAAGTAGATTACCATGTCTTCCCACAGATGTAGTCAATCTGATTCCTGTGTATTCCATCTGATGAAGTCCATGTGTATAGCCACTGTTTGTGTTGTTGAAAAAAGGTGTTTGCAATGAACAAGTCATTGGTCTTGCAAAATTCCATCATGTGATATCCAGTATTATTTCTATATCCAAGGCCAAATTTTCCAACTACCAGCGATCCTTCTTGGTTTCCAACTTTTGCATTCCAATAACCAGTGATAATCAAGACATCTTGATTGCACATTTGATCAATTTCAGACTGCAAAAGTTGGTAGAAATCTTCAATCTCCTCATCTTTGGTTTTGGTGGTTGGTGCATAGACTTGAATAATAGTATGAACTGGTCTTCCTTGTAGGCATATGGATATTATCCAATCACTGACAGTGTTGTATTTCAGGACGGATCTTGAAACAGTCGTTGTGATGGTGAATGCCACACCATTCCTCTTCAGTTTGTCATTCTTGACATAGTAAATCATATGGTTGTCTGATTCAAAATGGCCAAACCCAGTCCATTTGAGCTCACTAATGCCTACAATATCAATCTTTATGCATCCCATTTCATTTTTTATAACTTCTAGTTTTCCTAGATTCATACTTCATACATTCCATGTTCCAATTATTAATGGATGTTTGCATCAGTTTCTACTCATTTGGAGTTGTGACAGATTGGCCCATGGAGGTCCTGAAAGCTTTAATCTATCCATATTGTTAAGGTTATATCTACTCTAAGGAGTCAGCTCCCTCCCAGTCAAATTTTGAGTGCCTTCTGACCTGCTGAGCTCATCTTTTGGCACTATATTGGACAATGTTTCAGGGCTATTCATAAAGTTTTCCAGTAATATATCAGACAGTGTTTCACTCCTATTCATAAGGTTTCATTGGCCAATTGTTTGAGAAGTGGATGGCCCCTTCCTTCTTCTGAGTCTGTCTTAGCCTAGAAGCTCTACTGAAACCTGTCCACCATGGGTAACCCTACTGGCATTTTGCAACACTGGTGGCATACCCTCCAGCCTCACAGCAATACGTAAGCCACCACAGAACGACAAACGGACAGACATTCACATCTCCCTTACTTGTTCTTAATCCCTGTGTGGCCACCTACCATAGGCCCTGGCCTTAAAATATATAGGTGAATAGTATAGCATATGCATATTATGAATCTTGCACATAGTAGGTACTGAAATAGTCTGAGTTTCCTTCTCTTTAGAAAGGTCACAAATTATTTAGGAGTTGAAGAGCCTTCCAGTTGTCTATTATATTGGCCATTTTTTTTCTCCCAGTTTTCCCTGGGGAGGGTTTCTATGAAGTACATGCTCTTTTTTCTGGTCTAGAATTATCCTGAGTCTGTTATTAATATTTGTAACATGGTCAGAACAAATGTTTGCCAAAACGTATGTTCAATCCTCATAGCAACTCTAAGAGTCAGTCGTACCCATATTTTCAAATGAAGAACTGAGGCACAGAAAATTAGAAACATGTTCAAAGTCACATAGTTAGTTAATGGTATAGGCAGGATTTGAACCCAAGTAGACTTCTCATTTTAAAGTTTTAATTGGAATTCTACCACAAGAAAAACTCAATAGTTTTCTCTGTCCATCTATTTTCACCTATTTCTTAATATTTGATACTACATATTACCATATTTTTATGTATGTCGGAAGGAAGATGGGGCAATCTACTTCTGTAGTGATACTGCTTCAGAAACTCAAGGAGGGGTCGCTATGAGTCAGGTCCAACTTGACGGCACATAACAACAACAACAACAACAACACATTTTTTGCAAACTATTTTGCTGTAAAAATAAATAGCATAGCATGCTTACAAAAAACACTTCATGGGAGGAGGACGTGGGTGACCAAAGAATGTTGACCGAGTAAGTTATTTGCGTAAAAGTACAGTACTATAGATTATTTTAGCTGCCTACAACATGGTCGCATGCAAGTATTTTTCTATCAAGTTTCCTATTGAAATCATTTCTATTTCTATTCTTACATATTTATGTCTATCTTTGTAATCACTATTCTTTCTAGAAATCAAAAGTGAGCTCTATTACTAGAAATTATATTGGGAGGCATTAAGCCTATAGGTTCTCATCTCTAAGTGACTTTAAGTGGCATCACTACCTACAAGCTGTGAGTCCTTAGCAGGTTGCCTCACTTACTATAGTTCAGTACCCTCATTTTGAAAATGAAGATAATACTAGCACCTATCTCTGTACAATTTTAAAAGCCTGATGAGTTAATGCATTGAGAACTTTGCTGGGCTCATGAGGGTTCTCAATAAAAGAGAGTTCTTATTATCTAGTTATCTCATTACTTTTATTGCCTTATTTATATAGAAATATTCAGCTTACAAAGTGATTTTACATACATTGACTCATTTCTACTTTAAAATAACAGTGTGAGGTAAACATGCCTATGATTCTGGTGATGAAATTGAGTTTCAGAGTAGTAAAGTGAGTCACCATGCTGAGTAGAATTCCCTAAAGAATCAGAAGGAGAATAAGACTTAGCTTCTTGATTCTGTCTGGTGTGTTTTGTCCAGTAACTCAGATGCTTTCTGTTCAACAATCCATGAGTCCACCTCTGCATGAGTTTTCCTGAAAGTGAAAGTTAGTAGGAGCTTCCGGGTTTGGAATACTGTGCATAGCCAAATAGTTAGGTCAAGGTTGAAGAACACATTAGACCCTTTGCTGTTCATGGCATCCCATGCACAATAGAATGAAATGTTGCCAGGTCCCGTGCCAGCCCCACGATCAGTTGTGGACTGGACTTTTGTGAGCCACAGCATTTTCACTGGTTGATTTTCAGAAGTACATCACAAGCCTTTCTTCCTAGACTCAGCCTCTGTGGTAGTTAAGGTTGTGTGTTAATTTGGCTGGGCCACTGGCCCATGGTGTTGAGTGGCTTGGCAGCTGGATGTAGTTATTCCCCATGATGAGATTATAATCAACTCCATGGTAGAATCTGCTGTGAGCTGCTAAGTAGTTGAAGGGAGTTACCTTCAGGGTGTGGCTTGTTTCCAATATATAAGGAGAAGCTTTGGGAAAGGTCTTGAGCTTTTTGGCACATTTTGGGCTGTGTTGCCTGCCGATCTTGGGATGTTCCTGGACTTGAACAAGTGGTGTTCCGCGTTGTTGGCTGATATGGGGATTCTGACATTTTACCTGCTGATCTTGGGTTTGTCAGCCTCAGCAGCCAGCAGCTGCCTGAGTTAGTAGATGCCTCTAGCTCCAGTGGGCCTGGAACAAGAGGCGGAGTTAAAGCTCAAGGTCAAGAGGCCTTCACCCAGCGCCTAAAGCTGGCATTCTGAATTTGGACTTCTAGCTTCCTGAACTGTGGAAATAAATTCCTGTCGGTTAAGCCATCTACTTGTGATGTTTCTGCTACAGCAGCACTATGGAACCAAGACAGTCTGGAAGCTCTGCTAAACCTCTTCAGCATTGCAGCCACATGCAAGCCTTTACTGACAAGATGGGTAGCGGCTATGCACGACGTGCATGGACTGGGAATCTGACCTCGGATCTTCTCTGTGGAAGGTGACAATTCTAATACTGACCTGCCACTGCCCTCTAGGGTGCCACTATCTGTTTCAAGAACATTCTCTAATGTACTCTAAAGAGACACATTATTGTGCACAAGCTAGTGACAAAGAATAACAAAATTATGGAATCACAGTGCTTGGATGCCCACAAAAGCATCACCCTAAAGCCAGCTTCTTCTCTTCCACCCCTTCAGGTGTTCAGGTACTTTTGAGCTGGGACTTAAGACTCCCATCTCCACCATGGCCCCAGATCACCCAAGGAGCTATGGATAGGTAAAGAAGCCATTACCTCTCATCTTCTCTGGGTTTCTCATGATTCAGAGCCCAAATGCTTTGTAAATAAAAGCGTTACACATATGTAACATATTATTTTCATGTATGCAAATCCAGGCTTTGAAAAGTACAGAATATAGACAGACTTAGCAATGATTAATGGCACTCTAATGAGATCGTATAAGTAAGCAGTGCATGAATAGAATCTTATAAAAGATGAACGGTTAGAAGCTATTGCATTTTGCCAAAATGCCATTCGTGTAAGGGCATTGCCTCCCATTACCGGCTCAGCAGCATCAATCATGTGGATATTATTGTCAAGAATGTCATTAGAGTGACTCTAAATTCTGAAAGCTCACCCAGGCCCTTTTCAGGGCTTATTTTAAGCTGTCTTGGTTCTTTTTTTTGTGGGTCAGATTTTGACCCAAAGACAAAATAGGCAACACTGCTCCCACTCAAAGATGGCGGCTGACTTACACATTCCAAGCAGTGTAGAAATCACCTAAGGATCCAGTACTAACTATTGGAAAGCACATTATCCAAGCATTCTGGCTGTGGATAACTGGCAGGTGGAAGGTTTCCTGTGGGAGAGAAGTGGTAGGAAGGCTTGAGATCTGTAAGAAGATTTAGGTTTTACGAGAATGATGGAAGGGCAATAACTGGACATAATTATTGTTGTTGATTTTCTTTATTTTTACAAATCAAAATGTCTGTATATTAGTTACAAGTGAATCAAATTTAGTAGAATACTTCTGAAACAAACTTCACTTTTCCTTCTATCCAGATTAACAATGTTCTACTTTCCCTCCCTCTATTGAACATGCTGGCTGTTGGCATACCCAACACTCCAGCCAGCAGGTAACTTCTCTCTAGTCCTCCTTTACCCCAACAATCTCACTGAGAGTTGTTTGTATCCAAACCTATATATTCCTGTTTCACCTATTGTTTTATAAATTGATAAACTATGAATAAGAAAACAGTTATATCTATGAACACTAAGTTGGCTACCTTGGAAAGACTTAATAAGGGTAAGTTTTCTTTTTTTTTTTCTGTTGCAAATGATAATGTTGTTGTTGTTGTTATGTGCCATCGAGTCGGACCCGACCCATAGTGACCCCTCTTTGGGTTTCTGAGGCAGTATCACAATGGAAGTAGATTGCCCAACCTTCCTTCTGAGGAGTGGCCGGTGAGTTTGAACTGCCAGCCTTCTGGTTAGCATTCAAATGTCTTAGACACTAACCACCAGAGCTCCTATGCTGTATAATCCTCAAATATTAATGTCTTAAAACAACATACATCTCTTTTTCATTAATTCCATGTCTCTCATGTGGGATAGCATGAGGTTATTCATCACAGTTACTTTAGGATTCAGGTTACCAGGCCAGTCTGATCTCAAATGTTGTCAGATACCACTGCTCACATTTCATTGGCCCCACCTGGCCACACCTAATTCCAAGAGACTGGAGAATCACCACTGTAACATTTTTTTCCAGGAGGAGGAAAGTAAGAAATATTTGGGAAAGAGCAGTAATCACCATTCCAGAGGTGAAGCTGAAGGTTGAAACCACACCTATCTAATTTCAAAGATTTTTCCCTGTTGGACACACCAGTACTTTTCTTTTTTTTTTTCTCTCTCTCTTTATTGGAAATCAAATTATATTTAACAAACACATGGTACTTCAGGAGTGTGCCCAGAATCTCTAGACTAGTGATTCTCAAGTATCAGTGTCTAGCAGGATCACCAGCAAATTCCAGGACTCCACATACTGATTCAGAATCTTCTAGGAGGAGCAGGGAACCTGCATTTAAAATAAGCTCTTCAAACTGCTCTGGTGGCTGGTGGATAAAAAGGGAAGCAGCAGAGAGGAAGAAGGGCTGAGCTGTGGATTTTTACCTATCTGGAGGGCACAGCCATTTTGAATGTTTACAAGTGGTGAGACCATTTTGGATATTTAAAGTGACAGCATTCTCTCAGAATCCAGGGCTTAAGAACAGGATCTATGTGCCGGGAATTACAAGGACATCACAGATGTGGATGACTGGAAAGGTGCGAAATTCCCCTTGTTACTCTTATACCCCACACCCTCTTGGTGAACGGCGGTGC
>NW_006921693.1:3186904-3188319 GCF_000298275.1 Orycteropus afer afer
CTCAAATATGATGGTGAAATTAGGAGATTTCCAGATAAGCAGAAATTAAGGGAATTTGTTAAAACCAGACCAACCTTACAAGAGATGCTAAAGGGAATCCTTTGAACAGAGAAACAAAATAACAAGCAACAACCAACCATTAATACACAAGATGACATAATCCAAAAACCACAGCTATGGACATATCCCAAGTAAAATATGCTTACAAGATTGTAAACAGGGAACGAGAGACAGCAATCAGCAGATGAGAACAACTACAAAACAAAAAGAGAAAATACTGTGTAGTTACAGAACTTCTAAATGGTGAGGAAGTCAAGAAAGTTCCAAGATAGAATGGACTGTTCTAAACTCAGGGAGAAAATTATAAATCACAGGGTAAGCTCAAAGAAAAATGATAAGCCTTAACATCACAATAAAAAAGAGGGCAAGCACAAATATTCAGCAAATACTTAAACAACAGCAACAAAGGAAATGATAACACAATTCATAAACATAATGAGCTCAGCACAGAAAATAACATGGAACAAAGGAATCAGGTACACCATGAAAAAACACATAACAAAATGACAACAACCAAGTCATACCTGTTGATAATTACACGGAATGTTAATGGATTAAATGCACCACTCAAGAGACGGAGACTTGCAAATTGGATAAGAAAACAAAATCCATCAATATACTGTCTGCAAGAGACACATCTTAGAGACAAAGACAAAAATAGACTAAAAATCAAAGGTTGGAAAAAGATATATCAAGCAAATGGCAACCGTAAAAGAGCAGGAGTAGCAATATTAATTTCTGATCCAATTGACTATAAGACAAAAACCACCATACAAGACAAGAAAGGACATTATATAATCATTAAAGGATCGATTGATCATGAAGACATAATCATAATAGATAGCTATGGAGCCAATGAAAGAGCCCCAAAATACATAAATCAGACTTTAAAAGAGTTGAAAAGTCAAATAGATGACTCCACAGTCATAGTGGGAGACATTAATATACTACTTTCACTGAAAGATAGAACAACTGGAAAGAAACTCAACAAACATGCAGAAGAGCTAAACACCACAATCCACCAACTTGACCTTGTAGACATATACAGAGCACTTCACCCAACAACAGCACAATATACATTCTTTTCCAGTGTACATGTAACATTTTCCATGATAGACCATTAGGCCATAAAATAAGCCTTCATAAATTTAAAAACATTGAAATACTGCAAGGCATCTTCTCAGATCATAATGCTATCAAATTAGAAATCAACAATAGGAAGATCAATGGAAAAAGAGTAAACACATGGAAACTGAACAACATCCTCCTTGAGAAAGATTGGGTAAGAGAAGAAATAAAAATTGAAATTCAAATATTCCTTGAATTAAACAAGAATGAAAACACAACATACCAAA
>NW_006921693.1:3189733-3190874 GCF_000298275.1 Orycteropus afer afer
GGATATGGAAAAACCAATGACTAACTTTATATGGAAAGGAAAGAGACCTCAGAGAAGCAAAGCACTATTAAAGAAGAAGAACAAAGGAGGAGGACTCACACTGCCAGATTCAAAACCTACTATATAGACACAGTAGTCAAAATTATCTCGTATTGGTACAATGACAGACACACAGACCAATGGAATAGAATTGAGAACATCCACCTATGGTCAGCTGATCTTTGACAATGGGCCAAAATCCATTAAATGGGGAAGAGAATGTTTGTTTAATAAATGGTGCTGGCAAAACTGGATATCCATTTGCAGAAAAGTGAAGCAAGATCTGTACCTCATACCATACACAAAAACAAACTCCAGATGGATCAAAGACTTAAATGTGAAACCTAAAACTATAAAGTTCCTCAATGAGAAATTAGGGGCAAATTTAGGGGCCCTAGTATATGGCATAAATAGACTATCAAGCATAAACCAAAATGTACAAAAAACAAAAGAGAAACTAGATGATTGGGACCATCTCAAAATTAAATTTTTATGTGTTCCCAAAGACTTCTCCAAGAGAGTAAAAAAAAAAAAAAAAACCCTACATATTGGGTAAAATATTTGGCAATGACATATCAGACAAGGGACATATCTCTAGAATTTATAGAAAACGCCAACACCTCAATGACAAAAGGACAAATAATTCAATTTAAAAAATGGGCAGAAGACATGAATAGACACTTCACCAAGTGAACAAATATAAGAAGAAATGCTCACGATCACTATCCATTAGAGAGATGCAAATCAAAACAATGAGATACCATCTTGCTCCAGCACTAGTAGCAAAGTTCAACAAGACACAGAATAACAAATGCTGGCGAGGATGTGGAGAGATTCAGACTCTCATACACTGCTGGTGGGACTGTAAAATGGTACAACCATTGTGGAAAGCAGTATGGCAATTACTTCAAAAGTTGGAATTAGAAATACTATTTGACCCAGCCATTCCATTACTAGGTATATACCCTAAAGAAGTGAGAGCTATGACAAGAACAGATATATGCATGCCCATGTTCATTGCAGCACTATTTACAATAGCCAAAAGATAGAAACCACCTAGATGTTCATCAACTGAGGAATGGATAACCAAACTATGGTACAT
>NW_006921693.1:3192540-3204028 GCF_000298275.1 Orycteropus afer afer
AAGGAAATTTTCTTTGTTGGTTACCAGGGGTGGGAGGGGAGCAGAGGAGAGGAAACACTGTTAGATAGGTAGAGGTAAGTACTGATTTGGGTGAAGAGAAGGGCAATGTACCAAATGTGAGTGATCAACATGGTGGCTTTGAGGAAGAGGAAGACATAGAGAGGTACATGGGAGGTATAGACAACAAAGATGAATCCTTTTGCACATACAGTATTGCACTGTCAGTGAAGGCAAACATGGGTATACTGGTGGATAGATGGGTGGACAGGCTGAAATATTAGATATATCTATGAAATGGGAAGTGTACCGAAGACCATGTATAGGGTTGGCAGACAATGGTCCTAGAAGTGTATTTGTATGATCTGTAAGAATTCCCAGGTGTATAGTAGAGCTGACAAGGAACAAGATTGTAGTCACTTCTTGGTCACAGCCAGCTACCCAGAGGGATCGAGTAGTTGAACCAGTGGGCTCAGGACCATAGTTGCAGGGGACATAAAGCTCAATTAGTATAACATACTACACAAAACATTGTTCCACCTCCTACTTTGGTGAGTAGCGACTGGGATCTTAAGAGGTTGCAAGCAGCCATCTAGATGCAATGATGGATTGCATCTCAATATGCCTGGTCTCCTCATCCAGAGCAAAGAAGAATGAAGAAAACCAAAGATTCTTGGAAATAATTAGTCCTAGTGACTGGTACACCATGCCATCCACATCCTCTATGACTAGGAGACAAGAAGAACTAGATGGTGCCTGGCTATCACCATCAACCATTCAGATGGGGATCTGTGTAGAAGATCCTGGAAAGAGAGGGAGAACAATGTGGATCAAAATTCAAAATCATTTGGGTAAAAAAAAAGGGGGAGGCAAGTTTGCTGGTCAGATAGAGCCTGGTGGAACCCCTGAGACTATGGCCCCTAGCTGCCATTCAGGTCTGGAATTGAACTCACACCTGTGGCTTCCAGCCAAATAAAAACAGGTAATGAATTGAACATTTACCTGAGGTAGATACACTCCTTGGAGAGATCAATCATGAGAGAAAGAAGGGCTGTTTATGCTCAGGGAGACAGCTCAGGGGTAGGAGTGCATGGAAGGATGGACAAAGGGGAGAGGTAACTCTCGGGAGGCCGCGGGAGGGGAGCTGTTGCATTGGGGTAAATTATAGTCAATGTCATGAGACAAAGTGTGTATGAACTGTTGGATGGAAAGTGAATTTGCTCTGTAAATTTTCTTCCAAAACACAAGAAAAAACAAATAATAATAAGCTCCTCATGTGTCTGGGTTGTTGGTGAGTGTCATGTTTGGGTTGTTGGTGATTGTTATGTTTGGGTTGTTGCTGAGTGTTATGTTTGGGTTGTTGGTGAGAGTTAGTTATGATTGGGTTGTGGGTGAGTGTTAGTTATGCTTGGGTTGTTGGTGAGTGTTATGTTTCGATTGTTGGTGGGTGCTATGTTTCGGTTGTTGGTGAATGTTATGGGATGAATTGTACCTCCAAAAAAGATATGTTGAAGTCCTAATTTTTGGTATTTGTGAATGTAACCTTATTTGGAATTAGAGGCTTTACAGATGTACTTAGTTAACATGAGTCATACTGGAGTAAGGTGGATCCAAACTCAATATGCCTGGTATCCTTATAAGAAGAGAAGAGGAGACACAGAGTGAGAGAGAAGACAGAAACATGAAGATGGAGGCAGAAATTAGAGTTACACAGCCACAAAACAAGGAATATCCGAAACTACCAGAAGCCAGGTAGAGCCTTGGTGGTACAGTGGTTAAAAGGCTCAGCTATTAAGCAAAAGGTTGATGGTTTGAAACCACCAATTGCTCTGCTGGAGAAAGATGCGGCAGTCTGTACCGATACAGATTTACGGTCTTGGAAACCCTATGGGGCAGTTCTATTCTGTCCTATAGGGTCACTACGATTAGGAGTCCATGTGATGGCAAGGGGTTTACCAGAAGCTAGAAGAGAAGAACCATCTCCTATCAGAGCCTTCAGAGACATGTCCATGTTGACGCCCTGAAATCAGACTTCTGGAACCCAGAGCTAGGAGAGCACAAATTTCCATTATTTGTCACTTAATTATGGCTGCCTTAGGAGGGTAATACAGTGGGAGAGCCCATTTTGAAAGTGACTGTTCTAGGGCGGAGGTGTCAAACCCTCACCTCATCCTAGATTTCCTTGCTGCTTACAACATGTTGCGTTCCTGACAGCTCCTGGGTACAAGCATAACCTGTGCTTCTATGAACATATGATCCTCTCAGATTCTCTTCCAAAGCAGAGTCAAGTGTCTCTGACGTTTCCTTGGGCACTGGAGACTCAGAGCTTATTGAATAATGCATTTCATCTCTAGGCTACTTGAAAGGGGCTCTGTTTAAAGCAATAGACATTTTCAGATGAGTCATTCTGGAGCCACTGATAAAAAGTACAGCTAATGGGTACAGGTGAGCTCAGGTGATTGGCATCTGTCAAGGGACAGTGAACAACATCTATATCACTGGGGAAGAGGCTGAGTAATGAAACCAAGTGTCAGCAGGCAGAGAAACCTTTCCCTCCATTTAGGGTTCAAATAAATTTAATCACAGTCCCCTCTAAGCCTCAGACTAGACATTACCATGTCTAAATGAATTCTACAACATTGGCATCATGTCTCTGGGCCTGAGTGGATAGTGCCTTGTGGTGTTGGTGAATGGGGAAAGCAAGGAATGAAATGGACAGGGCCAGGAAAACATCAAAAATCCCGCAGAAACCCAGTGAAGGGGACAAAAGTCAGCCCCTATCAGATGGAGAGGAGGAGATTCTTTCAGAGTGTTGCATAAATGTCCCTCAGAGGGAGTGTGTAGTTTCACTTGGCTCCTGTGCCTATCAAAATGCCCCCTCGGCAGTGGATAAAATAAAATAAAGAAGGCAGGAATAAATGCCAAAACAAATTCATGCACAGAATGACCTTCCAAATGCTGCAAGGCCAAGCTCAGCTGCCCTGCACCCAAATGAACTGAAAGGGCAAGGAAAAAAGTCTGTATTTTACCTTCCACTAGGAAAGATCTTTAAAATCAGCTAAGGTACTAGAAGATTTGCCAATCACGTCTTTCCAATGGTGACCTAACCTCAATGAGTGTCTTACAATGTGCCAGGGATTTTATATGCATTTCTTAATATTATTTCACAATAGCATTGTGAGATGCACGTCAATGTCCCCAGTTCACATTTAAAGAAATAAGTTAGAGGTTAAGAAAATTGCCCAAGGTCATATTGCAAAGAGTTTATGAGCCTGAGATTTGTGCTTTCTTTCTATCTAAAGTATATCTTTTTTTTTCCCACCCAAGACATCCTCTCAAGTTTGTATTAGAATACGAAAATCCTACTTGAGACTTCTAAAATTCAAATATCATTGCTTTCCTTGGCTTGTCAAGAAATGTGGCTTATGCAAAGCAGTGCTGTTCAATGTCATCCAGATGGTTTGAATTTCTAGCAACCCCATGAACAACAGAACAAAACACTGTGCCATCCTTACATCATTGGTAAGTTTGAGTCCATTGTTACAGCCACTGTGTCAATGCATCTCATTGAGGGTCTTCCCTTTTTCTCTCACTCACCACTTTACGAAGCATGATACCCTTTTCCAGGAACTGATGCATCTTGACAATACTCCCAGTATGTGAGTCAATGTCTCACCATCATCACTTTCATGAACATTCTGGCTGTACTTCTTCCAAAACAGATTTGTTCATTCCTTTGGCAGTCCATGGTCTATTCAATATTCTTCACTGACACCATAATTCAAAGGCATCGTTTCTTTTTTTATCTTCCTTATTCATTGTCCAGATTTCACATGCCATGTAAGGTAATTGAAAATACCACAGCTTGGGTAGGGTGCACTTTAGTCCTCAAAGTGACACCTTTGCTTTGTTACAGTTCAAAGAGGTCTTTTGCAGCAGATGTGACCAATTTAATACATCATTTTATTTCTTGACTGCTGCTTCCATTGACATTGATTGTCTATCCAAGTGAAATGAAATCCTTGACAACTTCAATATTTTCTCCATTTAACATGATGTTGTTTATTGGTCCAGTTGTGAGGACTTTTGTTTTCTTTCTGTTGAGGTGTAATCTGCTCTGAAGGCTGTAGTCTTTGATCTTTATCAGTAAGTACTTCAAGTCCTTTTCACTTTTAGCAAGCAAGGTTGTGTCATCTGCATATTACAGGTTGTTAAAGAATCTTCCTACAATCCTAATACCTTGTTCTTCTTCATATAGTCCAGTTTCACAAACTGTTTGCTCAGCATTCATTGTTGCTATTAGGTCCCACTGACTTGGCTCCAATTCATAGCAACCCTACTAACAACAGAATGAAACACTGCCTGCCTGGTCCTGTGCCCGATCCTTACCATACCTGAGCCCATCATTGCAGCCACTGTGTCGGTCCATCTCATTGAGGGACTTCCCCTTTTTAATTGACCCTCCACTTTACCAAGAACCATTCTTCTCCAGAGAATGGTTACTTCTGACAACATGACCAAAGTATGTGAGATGAAGTCTGACCATTCTCGCTTCCAAGGAGCATTCCAATTGCAGTTCTTCCAGGACAGATGTTAGTCTTTCTAGCAGACCATGATACTCTTAGCATTCTTCTCCAACACCACAGCTCAAAAGCATCAACTCTTCTTCCATCCTCCTTATTCACCGTTCAGCTTTCACGTGCATACGAGGTGACTGAAAATATCACGGCTTGGGTTAGGCACACCTTAGTCTTCAAAGAGACATTTTTGCTCTTCAGCACTTTAAAGAGGTTTTTTGCAACAGATTTGCCCAGTGCAATATGATGTCTGATTTCTTGACTTCTGCTTCCATTGGTGTTGACTGTGGAACCAAGTAATATGAAGTCTTTGACAACTTCAATCTTTTCTCCATTTATTGTGATGCTGCTTACTGTTCAGTTGTGAGAATTTTCATTTTCTTTATGTTGAGATGTAATCCACACTGCAGACTGTGTCGTCTTTAATATCCATCAGTAAGTGCTTCAAGTCATCTTCACTTTCAGCAAGCAAAGTTGTGTCATCTGCATATTGCAGGTTGTTAATGAGTCTTCCTCCAATCCTGATGCCATGCTCTTCTTCATAGAGTCCAGTTTCTTATTTGCTCAGCATACAGATTGAAAAGCTTAAAAAGGAGCTCTGGTGGTGCAGTGGGTATGGCATTTGGCTGTGTATTTGGCTAACCATAAGATCAGTGGTTCAAACACACCAGCTATTCTGCAGGAGGAAAATGGGTGATCTACTTTCATAAAAATGTACAGCCTTAGAAACCCATTGGGGGTCACTATGAGTCAGAACCGACTTGATGGCAGTGAGTTTTCTCAGCATATACAATTGAATAAGTATGGTAAAAGGACACAACCCTCTTGCACACCTTTGCTGATTTTAAACCATGCAATCTCCCCCTGTTCTGTTCAATGACTACCTCTTGTTCTATGTACAGGTTCAACATAAGCACAATTAAATACTCTGGAATTCCCATTATTTGTAATGTTATCCATAATTTGTTATAATACACACAGTCGAGTATCTTTGCAGGGTCAATAAAACACAGGTAAACATCTTTCTGGTACTCTGCTTTTCAGCCAAGATCCAGCTGACATCAGCAATGAAATCCCTCATTGCACGTCCTCTTCTGAATTTAGCTTGAATTTCTGTCATAGTGCTGAAACCATTTTTGAGCTATTTTCAGCAAAACTTTTCTTGCATATAATAATATAAATGATATTGACAATCCCTGTATTCTATTGTATCATCTTTCTTTGGAATGGGGACAAATGAGGAACTCTTCCAGTCAGTTGGCCAGATAGCTGTCTTCCAAATTCTTGGCTTGGACGAGTGTGCTTCCAGTGTTGCATCTGTTTAGTGAAACATCTCAATTGGTATTTCATCAATTCCCAGAACCTAATTTTTTGCCAATACCTTTAGTGCAGGTTGGATTTCTTCATTCAATACCATCAGTTCTCAAGCATATGCTACCTCTGGAAATGACTAAAAGTTGAACAATTCTTTTTGGTACAGTGATTCTGTGTATTACTTCCATTTTCTTTTGATGTTTCCTAAATCATTCAACATTTTGCCCACATAATCCTTCAATTTGACAACTCGAAGCCTGAATTATTTTTTTAGTTAGTTTAGCTTGAGAACTACCAAAGATGTTTTTCCCTGTTGGTTTTCTAACTCCAGGTTTGCACATTTCCTTCTATTACTTTACTCTGTCTTCTCGAGCTGCCCTTTGAAACCTTCGCACTTCACCATTTCCTCCTTCTGCTTTAGCTTCTCTATGTGCCAGAGCAAGTTTTAGAGTCTCTTTAGACATCCACTTTAGTCTTTCTTTAATAAAAACAAACAAACTTTTTATTGTGATTTAGGTGAACATTTACAGAACAAATTGTAACTCCTTTCAACAATTCAAACTTTTTTTTTCATGACATTGATTTCAGTCCTGACAATGTAACAACATTCTTCCCACTTCCTCCTTCTGTTTACCATTCCCATTCATCCATCTTTCCTACCCTTTCCTGCCTTTGAAGTTTACCCCAGAGCAAATGCTGCCCTTTTGATTTCCTGTGGTTGATTATGGTAAGGAATGTGTTCATCCCTTAGGTTACTGTATACCTTTATAGGCCTGTCTACTGTTTGACTGAAAGTTCAGCTGCAGCATCAGTTTAGTTCTAGTCTTCAAAGGTGACTAAGGGCCACAGTCTCAGGGTTCCACCAGTCTCTATCAGACCTGGAAACCTAGCCTTCTCATGATTTTGAGTTTTGCTCCCCATTTTTCTCCCACTCTATCAAGGATCTTCTATGATAATCCCATTCAGAGGGGTCAGTAGTGGTAGCCTAGCAACATATAGTCTGGTCTCAGGGTTATGGACGCTAAGGTCTGCAAGGTTCATTAGTCCTTTGCTCTATTTTTTTCCATGCATCTTTGATTTCCTTCACTCTTCTTTGCTCCATAAGGGGAGAGACCAAGAGTTGTATTTTAGATGGTCACTTGCTACTTTTTAGGCCAACAGTCACTACTCACCACAATGGGATACAAAACACTGTCTCTGTGAACAGTGTTAATGCCAATTGACTTAACTATCTCCTACAACTGCAGTCCTAAGCTCCCAGCCCAATGACTCATTATGTCAAGGGCAATCTACTTCACCTCAGAAACCCAAGGAGGGGTCACTATGAGTTGGATCCAGTGAGTGAGTGAGTTTTGACAGCAGTGAGTGAGTTAGTTTTTTAAGAAGTTTTTATAACTTTGCCCCATTTGCTCTACTAAATACATTGATATATTTACAACACATACAAATACGTATGTAGAAATATCCTCTGACATGCCTATATATGGTCATGGGTATAGTCCTGTGTACCTACTCATACTTGTTCAGCTTACCTGTCTGCCTATGTAACCACTTGTAGATTACTGTCTGTTTTTACTGATATTGCTGTACTGTGTATATAACAGTATTCACCTCTGTTGCTTGTAACTCTTGTGCATCTTTCCAGGTCTTCCTTTGTCTTACTGATAATGTGCTGGTCATAACCCTTATTGTATATTGACTTTCACTTCATCCAAATTAATACTTGTCTATTATCTAGCTAGTAATTTTTTCTCTTCTCCCATCCCTGATAAACAGAAAGAATGTTTCTTTCTGTGTGTAAACCTTTTCTTGACATTTCATAATAGTTGACTCATATAATAGCTGTCCTTTTGTGATGGACTTACTTCACTCAATATAACTTCCTCTAGGCTCATTCAAGTTATGAAGTGTTTTGTGGATTTTTTGTTATTAATGTTGCATACTATTCCACTGTGCACATGGACCATAGATCCTAAGGTTGCTCCCTTCTTTTGCGATTGTGAATACGGCTGTGATGAACATGAGTGTGCATATATCTATTCATGTCACAGCTCTTATTTGTCTAGGATATATAACTAATAGCTGGACTAAAGGGTATTTCTATTTACAACTTGTTAAGGAAGAGTGGTTGCACCATTTTGTAGTCCCACCACCAGTGTATAAGAGTTGTAATCTCTCCACACCCTCACCAGCATTTGTTTTCTATCTCATTGAATTTTGCTATTATTTTTATTATCATGAGATGATATCTCACCATTTGATTTATATCTTTAATGGCTAATGATCACAAGTATTTCTTCATGTGTTTTTTAGTTGAAAGAATATTCTCTTTGGTTTATGAATGCCACCTATTTGTTTTTAATTGGATTGTTTGTCTTTTAGTTGTTAGGTGAAGTTTTCTATGAATTTTAGAAATTAGTTCCTTCTTAGGTATGTCATTGCCAAATACTTTTTCCTAATAGATTAAGTTCTCTTTTTACTCTATTGGAGAAGTCTTCTGATGTGCATAAGTATTTAATTTTTAGGATGTTCCAATCATCTAGATTATTTCTGGAAGTTCCCTGTCAATACACTGCTGCAACGATTTTTGAATTATCTTCAGCAAGATTTTACTTACATGTGATATTAATGATATTGTTCAATAATTTCTACATTCTGTGGGATCACCTTTCTTTGGAATGGGTACAAATATGGATCTCTTCCAGTCAGTTGGCCAGGTATCTGTCTTCTAAATTTCTTGGCATAGATGAGTGATTGCCTCCAGGGGGCATACATTTGTTGAAACATCTCAATGGGTATTCTGCCAATTCCTGGAGCCTTTTGTTTGCCAGTTCTTTCAGTGCAGCTTTGACTTCTTCCTTCAATAGCATTGGTTCTTGATCATATGCCACCGTCTGAAATGGGTGAACATCAAGCAATTTGTTGATTATATGTTGGCATATTTCACCCTGTTTTTTTTTTGTTTGTTTGTTTGTTTTGATATATCCTTCCTTGCAGAACAGGTGAGCTACTTTGCTTGCTAGTTTGGCAGCACTGGGGTATTTTTCACCTGCCTCTGGATAGGTGAAGTAACTTGTGGAAGTGTGGGTGCAGGTCTCTATTTTCTGATCATGAAGAGCAACTACAGGCAGGGTGAGAAGCTGTTGCCCACTGTCTGTCACTGATCCAGTGGTGCAGGAGTGCATGGTGGCACTTGTTCACTGGGTAGAGCAATAGATGGTAGGTGTGGCAGGTGTGGATGACAAGTAGGGAAACAATGTCCTCCTCTCATTAGACGGGGCAGAAAAAAAAAGAAGATGAGAAAGATATGAACAAAAAAGGAAGACGAAGAAGGAAAAATAAACAAAAAGTGGGGAAAAAAAAAAAAGAATAAGGGTGAAAAAGGGGGGGGTAATGTGCCAACAGTAACATCCACCTTTGAAGCAGTGGGCATGTGGTGCTTTATCCACTGGAATGCACACTGCTGGCTGCAGTGGTGGCAGGTGAGTGTCATGTGATCCACATGACTACATGCCTGCTCTTGACAGGGAAATGGCAGTAGCACTCACACAACACACATTCTTTGGGAGCACACATCCCTGTCCACAGACGTGGCAGGAACCTGGTACATGGTCTGCACATGTGTTTGCTCCTGAGCATGGAGCTGGCAGAGACTAGTACATGGTCCGTGCTCCTCATTGCAGAGATGGCATGTACCTGGCACATGGTTCACCCATGTGCATGTTTCCAACTGTGAAGGCAGTGGACACCTGGCACGTGATATATGTATTTGTGCATCCTCAATAATGGAGGCTGTGGGTGCACAGCATGTAGTCTGTGAGAGCATCCCCTGTCCGCCACATGGGTGCCAGGCAAATAGCACATGTTCAGTGGTGTGGCTGGCAGTTGTTGAGGGGAGGTGATCTAAGTGTACCAGGCAGGTGAGGCACATGGGTGTGTGTGGAATCTCTGGCCATCAGGTTCATGAGGGTGAAGGAAGCCTCACCCCTGGTCACCAGGAGGGTGTTTGGGGGAAGGCAGGAGAATGTACTTCCAGTAGCCTTTCACTTGCATGGTCTGGTAGCACTTCTGGGTGAGTACAGCCAATTATCCAGTTCCTGCTATGACTCAATCAAGGGTGGTAGGGTGCCCAGAGTCCAGCAACTCCAACTGCTACTTCATAGGCCTTACCTTCCATGTGAACCCACAACCCAAATGACTGGGGCCCACTACTGATAAGTGGTTTCATTCCCATATACTGCCTCCCTCCCTACTCTGCAGTAGCCCATGTCACTACAGCTCCCATCTGCTTCCCTGCACTTTCCTCTCTTAGATGTAGCTCATGTTCTCCTCACCTTGCTTTACTCCAGATTTGTTTATACTATGTCTCTGTCTTACTGGGGATGCCATGAAGTTGGTTTATCACTGGTGCATGTTCCCATCTGTGTCTCCAAATGGCCACATTGTATGGGGTTCCCACTCTGTCACTCTCCTCAATCACATTTTAGGTTCTGTTTCTTTTTCCAGTGGGTGTTTAATCCAATATTCTATCCTTTCATTTGATGCTCAGAGTTCCAGTATTATCATTTGTGTCTATTTCACTTGATTTCCTGGGTCTTTGTTTTGTAGGACTAGGCAAAGTGTGTCACTAGGATGCCACTTTGTCTCTTCTCCCTTTGTTATTATTGAATCTCTTTCCTGTCTTCTTAATGACCTTTTGCTTTCTTTACGTATAATGTCATCCCACAAGTCATCTGCTCTTTGGCCACTGGTGTTCAATGTGTTAAATCTATTCTTGAGATGGTCTCTAAATTCAGCTGGGATATACTCAAGGTCACACTTTGGCTCTCATGGATTTGTTTTATTTTTATTCAACTTCAGTTTGAACTTGTATATGAGCAATTAATGGTCTTTTCCACAGTCAGCCCTTGGCCTTTTCCTGACTGATGATATTAAGGTTCTTCATTGTTTCTTTCCACTGATGTAGTTAATTTCATTCCAGTATAATCCATCCAGTGAGGTCCACGTGTATGGTTGCCCTTTATGTTGTTGAAAAAAGGTATTTGCAATGAATAAGATTCTGTCATGCAATCTCTGGCATCATTTATATCACCAAGGCCATATTTTCCAACTACTAATCTTTGTTTCCAACTTCCACATTCCAATCACCAGTAATTATCAATGCATCTTGATTACTTGCTTGATCGATTTCAAACAGCAGAATTTGGCAAAAATCTTCCATTTCTTCATCTTTGGCATTAGTGCATAAATTTGAAAAATAGTTGTATTAACTGATCTTTCTTATAGGCGTATGGATATCATCCTATCAATGAGAGAGTTCATGATGGGCTGGATCTTGACATGTTCTTTTTGATGATGAATGCCATTCCTCTCCAATATCACACCAGCACAGTAGATCACATGGTTGTCCAATTAAAAATAGACAATACCTGTCCATTTCAGCTCACTAATGCCTAGTGTTCCATTTCATTTTTGATGGCTTCCCACTTTCCTAGATTCAGACTTCGAACATTCCATGTTCTGATTATTAATGGATGTTTGCAGCTGTTTCTTCTCATTTTCAGTTGTGACACAACAGCCAATGAAGATCCTGAAAGCTT
>NW_006921693.1:3219753-3221674 GCF_000298275.1 Orycteropus afer afer
AAAAAAAAAATGTATATATATTACATATTATGTAAGAATAAATTCAAACAAAACACACACCTAGAAATACTACAGAAGAATCCTGATTAAAAGGGGAAAATGCAGAACAGAATTTCAGTTCTCATGGAATCCAGACATTCTGGAGCTATAAAGGCTGGAAGAACTTCAAAAACTATTGCCCTGAGATAATCTTTAAACCTTAAACCACAAACATCCCTAGAAGTCTTCTTAAAATCTGACAATAGTCTAGCTTCACCAATAAAGAATGCCTGCCTTGACCATTATGCCATTTATAACCTATCTACAGGTGTACAACCACTGTGGAAATTGTTAGGGCGATTCCTTAAAAAGTTGCAAATAGAAATACATACCATTTGATCCAGCAATCTAATTAGTAGGCATACATCCTACCCAGGTGAGAGCCAGGGCAAGAATAGATATATGCACACCCATGTTCATTGCAGCACTATTCATAATAGCAAAGAGATGCAAACAACCTAAGTGTCCATGAAGGGAGGGATGGATAACTAAACTGTTTTACATACACACAATGGAATACTACGCAATGTTAAAAGATAACATAGAATCTGCAAAATACCACATAACATAGATGAACTTGGAGGACATTATGCTGCATGAAATAAATCAACCACAGTAGAACAAATATTGTATTAGTCCACTATTGTAAAATAACAAGGAAAGGTTCATATATGGAAGGAAATTTTCTTTCTTGGTTACCCAGGGTGGGAGGGAAGTGAATGGGAGGGAAAATTCCTAGATAGGTTAAATATATATATGTCATTGTTATGTGCTGTCGAGTCCGACCCGACTCATAGTGACTCCTCCTTGGGTTTCCAAGGCAGTATCACTGTGGAAGTAGATTGCCCAACCTTCTTTTCAAGGAGTGGCTGGTGGGTTTGAACCGCCAGCCTTCTGGTTAGCAGTCAAGTGCCTTAGGCACTATACCACCAGAGCTCCCATATATATACATACACACACACACATATACACATACCAAAGATTATTAATGGTTACCAAGGGTAGGAGGGAGGGGGAAAGGAGAAGCTTTTGTTTATAGGACACTAAGTTGATTCTAATGGTGGTGGAATATTTTTGGAAAAGGATAGCAGTAATGGTGACACAACATGAAAAATGTCATCAATGTCCCTGAGCTGTAAATGGGGAAGTTGTTACGTTGGTGAATGTCTTGTTGTGTATGTGTTCACCACAATAAAAGTAATAAATAAATTAAACCTACCTACAAAGGATTCAATTGATAACAGCAACTTGAAAGATTACATAGGAACCTTAGAGGGCAGTGAGTTTATGTTAATAGAGGAAGAACAACTCATAAAAGGAGGTGAGAATGGTTGTACAACTCAAATGTAATAAATGTCACTAAACTGTACATGTAGAAACTTGAGTTGGTGTAAGTTTTTGTTGGGTATTTTCTCAACAAGAGAAATAAAATAAATTATTTAAAAAGAATAAAAGAGAAGAAGGTCTTTAGCCAAATAATGAAAACTGCTCTGAGGAATGTTATTAATTCAACCCTCGGAGCCAGAGGTCTTAAGCCAGTAATAAAAATGGAGTAATAACTGGAGTTGTTGGAAGATTTAATGTGATAAATCTTAGAAAGGACTTAGCAGAGTATCTGCTACATACGCAGTAATGGCAACTGTTTTGTAATATCCTTAAGTGTGAAGCAATTCTCTTTCTTTTCACTAGGAAGCTTGGACTATTTTCTGAAGGGCAGCCTTGGATTCCTTTTTTATAGAAGCAGGTTACTGCCAAGGATGCCTGCAAAGTAGAGCTCGATCTTTGCCTCTACAGGTTTCCAAAAGTGAGAGGTTGCCTCCAAAAATTCACAGTCCCTTTTGCACAGGACAAATGCAAAAAAACAAAACAAAACAAAAAACCT
>NW_006921693.1:3222234-3223725 GCF_000298275.1 Orycteropus afer afer
CATAGGGCCCCAGGCAGTGACAGCAGTTTATGGCTGGCTGCTAACCAAAAGGTTGGTGGTTTGAACACGGTCAGTGGCACCACGGAAGACGTGCCTGGCAATCTGCTTCCACAAAGACTGTCCCAGAGCATCCTTCAGAGCACTTCTACTCTAACACATGAGGCTGCCTGGGTCAGAACTGAATCACCAACTTTTCACGTTGATTTTCATGTTCTGCCAGGAGCAGCCAAATTTAAACACTGAGGGATAATTACAAGGCAAAAGAGTTTTAGCGGGGTTTTCTTCTTCACTGCATTCCCACCACCTAGCCTCACCTTCATCCGGTGCCAGGGCCTCACCCTCAGGCATTCTCATCCAATTACTCTGGGAAGGGACTTGGGCCTCAAGAGTTTTGAAGTTGCCCTACTATACAGTCAAAGCTGACACCTAATGAAATAAAACCAGTGGGTCTCAAGCTTGAGTGCACTTAAGGTTTACCTGGGATACTTGCTTTAAAACACGGATTTCTAGGGCTCACCCCCTGAGAATCTGATCTAGGAGCTCTTGAGTGGGATTCAGTAATCGGCCTTTGTAACAAGCCCCCAGGGAGGGGATTCTGACTCAAGTAGTCCAAGGATCACACATTGAGAAAACAGGGCCGGTCTAGATTTTGTTTTGTTCTCAGCCTGAGTAAGCCTTTCACCCCAACTGTTGAAAGAATGTGGATCAAAGGGCAAAACTGTATGCCTCTGCCCTCAGTCAAGACACTTCCAGTGAAGACAGCCAAGTACATTTTGCTGATAATATTTGCACGAGCCAGCCCTAAAGAACATAGGGAAAGAGATGTAACATTTACCAAGCCCTTACTATGCTCCAGGCGCTTTACAAATGTTCTCAGAGTGAGGGAGTGAGCGCTTAGAGCACACGGAGGTAGAGGGATGCTCTTCCTTCCCCAGATCCCTCCCCTGTGGAGAAGAAAGAGGGAGACCATCCTGCTTTCTTTCCAATGCAAACTCCCTGGGAGCAAAGGGCAGCAGGTCAGGGGGTGGGAGTTCTGGATCCCAGTCTCCAATTTTGACTCTTTCCTTCCTGTATGTTATGGGGCAAACATACAGGTTCTCCCAGTTTCTATTTCAGTGTCTGTCCAATGGAAGACACCTGCCTCTGCAAGGTAAAGGTGTACATTGTCACACACTAGAGAATTTGATATTTATTGGCAGAAAAATATCATGTATGTGAAATTAGACTGTAAAAAAAAAAAGATGCAAATGCTGCTACAGTTGGACATCCTCTGCATTTGTTCATGTGTCCATTCATTCAGCAAGCATTAGTTGGACACCTACTGTTTACAGAACCCTGAGCAAAGACTGGTAGAGAGCAGACTCTCCACAGACAAAATCATCTCAATTTGGTCGGGCGAAGCAGAGGTGGAGTGAGGGTGGCAAACAGTAGGGAGAAGAGGAGGTAGAGTGGGGTTGAGGAACAGCGAGAAGAAACGGAAGAGATGAAAGA
>NW_006921693.1:3224900-3288117 GCF_000298275.1 Orycteropus afer afer
CTGGTTAGCAGTCAAGTGCCTTAGGGACTACACTACCAGAGCTCCTAGCAGGCTGATAGTGCTGGTATTTCTCCATTTAAAAAGAGAGAGAGAGAGAGAGAGAGAGAGAGAGAGAGAAATTGAAGTTCAGAGAAGTTAAGGAACCAGGTCAAGGTCTCAAAGCTACTAGGATATTTGATGCCAAGTTCTGGGCTCACTCTTCTCTGTATATGAAAGATTTAAACTCAATATTCTTTGAAGTTGTACATGAGGAAATCCGAATGACGATCATTGCCTTCAAGTGGAGAGAGTTACCATGAATACAAATATTATTTTAATGGATTGTAAGGAATTTCCTCCAACCATAAATTCTCTAACAAATAGTCCCAATAAAGTATAATCTACTACTTTGCCCCTTAAAGAACCAACATTCCCACAGTAAAAGAACTAGATATCAGAAGGTTTTTTTGTGTGTGAAAATTGGGAAGGTTAGTCTTCGTAAGGTTCCATTTTACCCACTTCTTGGGGCGTTGTGGGAATTAAACGAGGACTAACTTGACGTAAAGTAGTTATGGTAATTCTTGGCACACAGTAAGCATTCTATAAACGCTAGTCCTCATGTTTCCCCTTTTATTCTTAATTCAGCTAATAATTGGGCACTAATAAAATAGTGGAAACTTACATATGCCAAGATTTGATTAGGCATTCAATTAACATTAAAACCAAACCTGCTGTCATCTAGTTGATTGCAACTCACAGTGATTCCATAGGACACAGAACTGCCACATTAGGTTTCAAAGGCTGTAAATCTTTATGGAAGCAGACTACCTCATCTTTCTCCCATGAAGTGGCTGGTAGGTTCAAACTGCAGACCTTTCGGTTAGCAGCCGAGTGCTTTAACCATTATACCACCAGGGCTCCTTTAATTTACATTAGAGCTCACTTATTCCTGGTAACAATCCCAGGGAGGAGGTTCTGTTAGCATCTTCATTTTACAAACAAGGGAACTGAGGCACAAACAGATGAGGATATTTCCCTGTTCTCAAAACTGCTTAGCAGTGGCCCCTGAGATCCACACCACGTAGTTAGCCTCTGGAGCCCTGTTCCTAAGCACACTGTGTAGTCTCTTCCCCAGCCTGGCAATCAAAGCGTTTCCATTTCTTAAAAGGTGAAAGCAAAGGAACAAGGTGGAGAACACAGCATTTTGAGCTTAACTACCAAGCCTGACCATCCCACCAGCACCAGTTGGTGAAACAGTGGCCAATGAGTATTCATGCATGGGCATGGCGTCCTATTGATCTTTCTGGGGCAGGGACACAGGAGATGGCACTCCCCTTACCCCAATCCCTACTTCCGTGGGTGCTGAGTCTTTTTGACAAGTAGACACTCTAGCTATTTAATCCTTGAAACTGCTTCTTACTATGCCAACCAGCTTTCTCTGTTAGTTCTCTCATTCTTCCAGCAAATAGTGAGAGCTTCTAGTGATACAAAAGCAGGCACACACACACACACACACACTGGTTCCTGTCCTCATGGTGCTTTCTACCTGGTAAGAGATCAAGAGGCATACTAAACAAATAACTGCTTTTCTGATTATAAACTTAGAAAGGGCTCTGAGAGAAAGAAACACAGTCCTGTGAGAGGGCATGAGAAAAGAAGTAGACTGAGGTAATCCAGGTGAGGGACAGGGTCTGCACCAGATGTCAGTGGAGCTTATGGGTAAGTCATCCTTGCACTGAGATTTGAAGGGTGAACAGGAGTCACCAAGGCTAAGGAGAGGAGAAGTGTAACAACCCTATGTAGAGGGAACATCACAAGTTCAATGAACTGAAAGAATGTCTGGCTACATAAAAGCACATTATCAAAGCCTAAAGAAAGCTGACTCAAGAGAAAATAAAAAAACAACTTCACTATAACATTGTAGAAAGGTTATGAGGTCAGTCATTGATTTAACAACCACACAATGAATTTCTCCCCCATGTCATGATTGTATAGTGGTTAGGACTCCGTGTTGTGAATTTCTACCACGTGCCAGTCTCGGTGCCAAATACAGAGGATGCTACAAAATGAATGAGATAGGCATCTTGTCTTGTGGCTGAAATTTATTGTAGATCGCCATAGGGCAGGGGCCATGTTTTATTCATCAGGCACCTTAAATGGCATAGATTATCTGTTGAATGAAAGAACTAATTTTTTAGGTCACTAATTTTATTTTGATTGATCAAATAAGCATCAATGCATCAATTAATCCATATTAACTTTTAATAAAAATCTAGATTTACATAGATAGCAAGCCTCACCCTATTGTTACCAGGTGCTGTTGAATCGATTTTCGACTCCACAGTGACCTCATGTGACAGAGCAGAACTGCCCCATTGGGTGTTCTTGGCTGTCATCTTTTTGGGGACAGATCCCCAGGTCTTTCTTCCATGGAGCCACTGGGTGGGTTGGAACCACCAACTTTCCAGCTAGCAGCCTAACCTAAGAGACTTAGTGCATTAGAATCCTCAAGGAAAGGACATAGGCTCTGATTGTTTGAGTACCGGAGGTGATGCACATGGGCAGCTTTCAACCTGACAACCTGATTCAAGCCAAGTCTAAATGGCTAGGCCTAGGATCCCACTGTTACACAAAATTTTAAAATTCCCAAAATTAAAAACTTGGCTGATCAATTTTTTCTCCTCCTAAAACTTGAAGAGTGTCACTGCAGCCCCTCAGTAGGAAGAGTTGGCTGTCTATCACACATGGAAAGTGCGAACTGCTAGGAGGGTCCATCAGAACAGCTTGAAGCCTGCGCCCCAACCCCCTCAACAGATTTCATCTGTCCTCTCTGAGGGATGGGTATTCTGATTAGGAATTGGTCCTGTAGGGAAATTCACTTTAATTTTTCATTTATTCTTGTAACCTGTTAACTCGCAATGAAAGCAAACTTTGTTACTCTAACAAAACAAATGAGATGAGCTTTGACAATAAGCATATAAGCTGAATCCTAGAACGAATCTGCTTCTCTGCCAATGACCTTCACCTCCACTTGGTGGTTAGCCATGGCAGGTGAATGTTTATATGTAGCTTAATTAGTTAACAATCAGTAAGTGCTTAAAAGAGCTCATCAAGTTGGCATTAAAGAACAATTACCCATCATCACTGCATTCCCAGGGCACTTGACAAAGCTGTGAGTCACGTCCCCGCCCCTAAGTGGGGAAATTTTTGAGGGCAGAGTGCTGTTTTGAATCCCTGAAGCACCCAGGACATGGAGCATGGGCTGCTCAGCGCTGAAGCCTGCAAGGCAAATGGAGAGGAACCACTAGAGGAAGGGAGAGTGAGGTGAAGGGGGAAGAAAACAAAAAAAAAGGAGTAATTATATCTCAGCCCAGCCTCAACTGAGCCAAAGGAGCTCTGTGAAGGCATTTGACTGCTAGCCAGGTCGACAGTTCAAACCCACCAGGTGGTCTGTGGGAAAAAGATGTGGCAATCCACCTCTGTAAAGATTTACAGCCTTGGAAACCCAATGGGGGTGAGTTGGCAGAATCAACTCCATGGCAGTGGGTTTGGTATTTTGGTCTTTATCTGAGCCAAGGAGCTCTGGTGGCACAGTGGTAAAAGCATTTGGTTGCTGACTAAAAGGCCAGCGATTGGAACCCATCAGCCCTTCTGCAGAAGGATGAGGCCGTCAGCTTCCGTACAGCCTTGAAAACTACATGAGGCAATTCTACTCTGTCATGTAGGGTCACTATGAGTTGGAATTGAGTCGATGGCAATAGGTTTGGTTTGGTTTTCTCTGAACCACGTGAGCTCCTGTAATTATCTGGCCTTGTTCCATCTGTAATTGGCTCCATTTATTTCACAGGAAACTCTCCCTTTTTGGAAGAGAGATGCTAAGCTTTTTAGTGCCTCAAGCAGAACATGTTAGTACCTTGATTCCTAGGGTGTGGATCATATAAATCTAAAGTATCTCTGGTTTCGGTGGGAATACTGAAACTTCTCTCTGCTGACGCATCTAGGAATTAGAGAAGAATGACAGCTTTGAACCGTTTTCAAAAGCTGCATGGTGCCTACTTTCTGGAAAGGGTGTTGCATTTTTTGTGTGCTTTTAGCTTGGAAACATCTCCTTTGCCTCCCCACCCACAGTACTTCCACCCTTCCTTCAGTTCCCTCAGGAAAGGTTACAATGCCAGGAATGTGGCCACCATTACATTTTGTTGACAAAACATGAAATTTCAATATTTTGTCAAGACCTTCTTTTTATACATATGCCTCCCATGCACTTCATATTTTTGCTTTTAGAACAGGAATTTGCAAGCTTCAGAAAGAAAGCTTGTCACTACAAGTGACCGGAGATTTTTATTCTAATTGGTATTCTGAGTCTCCTGCTGGGGAAAGGGATATTGATGATGGGAAATTCTAGCTTTCAGAGCTTCCAATTTGTCATGGTAGTACCACTGAAAAAAGTTTTGCTGATTTGTGCTCATTCATTCATTTGTGCATTTGGCAAATATGGCTTTGGGGCTTACTTTGGAGGAAAACAGTGTCTAGGGGATGTTGTTCTTGTTGTTAGGTGTTGTTGAGTTGATTTCAACTTATAATGACCCCACTGAAGCAGAGATGCCTCCATAGAGTTTTCTAAGCGGTCATCTTTATGGCAGCATATCACCTGGTCTTTTCTGCCACGGAGCTGCTGGGTGGGTCTGAACCACCAACATGTTGGTTAGCAGCCAGGCCCTTAAACTTTGTACCACTGGAGCTCCCTTTATCAGAAGGACAAAAGACAAAATATGAAAGCTGCTTTTAAGAATTTATAAACTTGTGAAGAAGATAACCCTTACAATGTGGTTCAAGGTAGAATATTCAGAAGCTACAAGGGAAGAACAAACAAATCTGAAAATCAGCAGGAAGAGAACACTGGTATGGCTGGCAAGGGGTTCCAGGCTTTGGTGAGGAGATGGCAATTGGGCTGGGCCTTGGAGTGGGGCAAAAGCATGAAAATACTGAAATATTCAGATATAAGAGAGAAAGTGACTGGAGAAGAGTTGATGAACCAACTGTACCTGGTGACTGTGAGTTTATAATATTGTCCTTTGGCTCAGATAAGCCACTTATTGTCAATGTTCTCAGAATGTAGAAGGTGGGCACAGAAAAGACAATAGGGACTCATCTATAGATAAGGTGGAGGTGATTGAAAATCAAGAAAAGAACAAGCAAGAGTGACTGAAAATATGGAGGATAGAATCTAAGATGGAAAGAATCTAAAAGAGGTGTGGTGAGGATCAATGAACACTCTCAATTTATTGGATTGTCATGAACATGGTATCTTTAAGAAACCAGATCTCAGTAAATGCAAGGAGGTAGAGGGACCAAACCTTAGTATCGATAGGCCCTATGGTTTAGAAAGGTAAATTCCATAAGGCACAATGGAAAAGAGAGATAGAGAGGAAACTCAGAAAATCATAAAGGAGGAGGAAATGCAATCCGATGGCTATAGTGACCAAGGAAAACGGCAACATCAGGCAGGGTGGAATTAGCGAGCTCACACCACCAGCAAAGATATGGGATCCACTGGTAGATGTCTAAGTGCTCTGTGCCCTTTAGATTCAGTTCAATTCTGGAAGGCAATCTGGTCCTTGTAGCATAGACTTTGGTTTCCGTTCCTTCTGATCCTTGGACATGTGTGTCCAGTGGGAAGTACAGACTAAGAGAACTTAGAACAATGGCATTCCTCCTCAGGAAAAGTTGGGTGTGGCAGTCAAAATGCTGTGGCTCCTCTCCCCTAAACATGTCCACATGCTAATTACTGAAATATGTGAATGTATTACCTTACCTGTCAAAGTAGACTTTGCAGATGTGATTAAGTTAAAGACCGTGAGATGGGGAGATTTTTCCGAGTTATCCCTGTGGGTCCAATGTAATCATCAGGCTTTTTATAAAAGGGAGACAAAATATAAGAGAACCAAAGACATTACACTCCTGGCTTTGAAGATAGTAGAAGGGGCCATGAGCTAAGGGAGCTTCTAGAAAGTGGAAATTGCAAAGGAATAGGTTCTCTCCTAGAGCCTTCAGCAGGAATGCAGCCCTAACAATATTTTTATTTTAACCCAGTAAGACTCATTTAAGGAGCACTGATGGTACAGTGAGTGAGTGCTTGCTAACCCAAAGGTCAGTAGTTTGAACCCACCAGCAGCTCCTTGGGGGACAGATGCAGCAGTCTGCTTTCATAAAGATAATAGTCTTGGAAGCCCTATGGAATAGTTCTACTCTTTCCTGTAGGGTCACTATGAGTCAGAATTGACTTGACAGCAATGTTTTTGTTTGTTTGCTTTTAATATATAAGATCCATATGGAATCCCTGTTGTTGTTGTTGTTGTTATGTGCCGTCGAGTCGGCCCCGACTCATAGCGACCCCTCCTTGGGTTTCCGAGGCAGTATCACTACGGAAGTAGGATTGCCCAACCTTCCTTCCGAGGAGTGGCTGGTGGGTTTGAACCGCCAGCCGTCTGGTTAGCAAGCAAGTGTCTTAGCCACTATGCTACCCTAGGTGCCAGAAATGTTTAAGTACTTGATTACTAACAGAAAGGTTGGTGGTTCAAACCCACCCAGAAGCATCTCAGAAAAAAAGGCCTGGGCATTTGTTTCCAAAAGGTCATTGCCATGAAAACCTTACAGAGTCCATGTCTACTCTGTGAACATGGGGTGGCCAGAGGTCAGAATTAACTCTAGGAACTTTTTTTTTTTTTAAGGTCCATTAGAAACTTCTGACTTCCAGAACTGTAAAATTTGTGTTGTTTTAAGTATTAAACATGTAGTAATTTGTTACACCAGCAAGAAAAAAAATAATACATTGGGCTTAAGTGTAATGTTAGAAAATATATTCTCAGGTCATAATATCTGCATTAACTGAAGCCAGGCTCAGCATAGATGAAAGTGGGTGTATCTCTGGAAACATTAAGTAGGTATAGAGACAGACACAGTAGTAAAGTGGAAGATGGGGTAGACAAGGGGTCAAATACAAGCTCTTATCCCAAAGAGTTGCTTAGAGCAAGAATGGAAAATAAAAGCAAAATTCCTTAGCATAGACACCTGGAATTTAATAAGTGTTCTGGTGGCATACTGCCTAAGGCATCTGACTGCTAACAAGAAGGCTGGTAGTTCAAACCCACCAGCCACTCCTCAGAAGGAAGATTGGGCAATCTACTTCCGCAGTGATACTGCCTCAGAAACCCAACGAGGGGTTGCTATGAGTTGGATCCGACTTGATGGCAGTGTTTTTTTTGTTTTTTTTTTTTAATATGGGGTTAAAAGTGGTTTGTTGAAGTGTTGACTCTCCTGTAGGCAAAGAAATTCCTTGGAGGGTACAGACTTCAGAAGACACATTGGTTCTCCCTGAAGACATTTTGGTACAGGTAAAGTTGGATTATGCTGCATATCAAGCAAAGCCTTGAAGTGGGGATAAGGGTGTACTTGAACAGGAGTTGGTAAAAGGAAAGAGAGCAGGTGAGTGGTGGCCTTCTTACCCTGGTCCCACCTGTTTGCCTGGCTGTGCTTACAAAAGCTCCAGGGATTCTTAACACCAGCTGAACATGCTACTTCATTCTACCTCCAGCTGCCTCTCTGAGTCACTGCCCAGTGCTCTGCCCGGCAGCCATAGCCAGAGAACTGAGATAGACTCTAGTGCTTACTCATCTCTGTATTTCCAGCTTGTAGTATAATGCCCAACAAATAGCAAATTCCTAATAAATCTTCATTAAGTGAATGAACAAAGGACAAGCTTCTACTTTTAAAAGATTTACAGACTCATTGCAATGTGAGAGTATTACAAGGCAGTGAGTAATCTTCTGCTGAGATTTGTGGTCCAGATTAATGGTTCCTAAAAGCTGATCCACAACAGTCCATCAACTGGTGTCAAGCCAGTAAAGATGCTTGGTCTCCACCCTGTTGATTTTGATTCAGTAGGTCTTGGGTAGGGCCTGGGCTAGGTCTCTGTAACAAGAGCCTCAAGGACCCCACTTTCCAGGAGGTCTGTGAACTCTTGGTCTTGGCCTCAAAGGTGGCAATGATCATAATGGACAAAGGTGATTAGAGAAAGATTCCTTGAGAAGTTGGGATCTGAACTGAACTTTCAAGCCTGGGCAAGTTTGGACAGATGAATGTAGAAGGGACATCCAGGACAAAGATACAGAGAATTGCAGTATTCTGTCTCATTGGCCCTTTCCACCTGAAGTGCCATTCAAAATATGATCACTTATTTATGCATTTCAGATGCTCCAAAATGTAGGATCTTAAATGACAATCATTGCTTATTTATCTCTTATGGTTTCTGAGGGTCAAGACTCCAGAAGCAGCTTGGCTGCCCTTCTCTGACTTGGTGTCTCTTACGATGCTTCAGTCAGATGATGGCCGGACTAGGGTCATCTCATAGGATTGTATGAAGTTATTTTTAGATGTGATTAACACTGACAATCAGTTGACTTTAAGCAAAAGAGTTTATCCTCAGTCATTTCAGTGGAAGTCATGCAGTCAGTTGAAAGGCCTTAAGAGGAAAATGAGGTTCCTGAGGAAGAGGAAATTCCACCTATGTACTTCAACTTCAGTTCCTGCCTGAGAGTTTCCAAGTCTGACAGCCTGCCCTACAAAATTTGTACATGCCTATGCAGATCTTACAATTGCAAAAGCTAATTCCTTGCAATACTTAATCTACTCATCCGCTTACTGGCATGTATCTTGCTGGTTCTGTTTCTCTGGTAGAACCCTGACTATTCATATTTTGGTATCAGGAGCTCTCTTGGCCTGATCTCAGATGGAAGACATCCCCTCAAAAGACTAGGGGTTAGACTAGCTGGGACTCCTTAGGCATTTCTTGCCAAACTGATGGTCTCTACAGTGTGGTGGGGGTTGTTGGGCATCTTACATGGTGAGTAGGGCTCCAAAAGCACATGTTCTGAAAGAGGCAGGAAGACAAAAGGAAAGAGAATCTACAGAGTAGTATACATGTGGCTCCAAACTTCTAGCCAAGTGAGCAGATGAACTGTGCATGGACAGGAAACTCATGACCGGTGGAAGTACTGATCTTTAGCTAGACACCCAGAGGTTATTCAGTGCTGGTAACTGGTCAACAATACGCATTGTATGCTACACAGAAGGATCTCATGCACACACAAATACCAACTTCAAATGGTGCGCTTTATCACAGGGGAAGCTATATCACAGGGAAACACAATAAAGTCTTCAATTCTTTCAGCAGTCATCAATGCTCTTGGAAGGTCAGGGATCATGTTTATTAAAGAGTTAGTTTTGTACAGTGGAAAGGTCCATGTAATCTGAAGCCAAAGACTTGCATCTCATGCCTATCACCCAAACAACTCCGTGATCTTGGGCAAGTCCTTAACCTTTCTGATCTGGCGATTTATTTCTCTATCTTCATCTCCTATGTCTTCTTCCAGCTTCACAGTTCAGTATTTGGATTACTTACTGTTTCTCCAAAGCTCAAAACTCTTTTATGCCTCTGTCTTTACACACTGTGGTCCTTCCTCTAGAGACACTTCCCTTCCCTTGTCCCCTCCCCACCCCTCATCCATTAGTTCTGTACAATCACTTCTTAGTGTTATCTGATCTTTATTCCTCATGCCTGGGTCAGAGCCCACCCTCTGGGCTCTCCCAAGTGCCCTGCATGCATCAGTATCATTACCCAGGTGTTTCTGTCTTCACTGGACTAGGAGCTACTTAAGGACACATGCCCTGTTTTTCACATGCATGTTGTCAGGGAAATGGTGACTCAATATCTTTAACTTGCATAATGTCCGACATGTAATAATTTATCAATATTTATTGAGTGTAGCTAAATGAATAAATGTATGAAGGGAGGAATGAATTGTTTTAAAATGTGGCCCATCTATCCTTTGACCTGATTGGACACTAACACATTAGATGTCGGATGGTATTGGCTAAATTACCTCTTCACAGTCATTGCATTGTCAAGGCTGGAGAAAACAAATGGCACGGAAAAAGTTGTGAGAGGATGACAGCACAGACTTTGTCTTTTGACTCTATTTTCCTCTTTCTTGCAAAGAACTCTGCAGAGATGAAGGCCAGCTTGGAGAAGCACCATGTTTATTTCTTTGTATCAAGTGCACAGTGCCTTCTACTTCTTGGCACTAGGGATGGTATAACATCTTTTTCTGCTTCAGTAAGATGTAACAGTGGGTTACATCTGGGTGGTACAAATGGTTAATGCTCTTGGCTGCGAATCAAAAGGTTGATGGTTTACGTCTACCCAGAGGCACCCTGGAAGACAGTTTGGAGATCTACGTCCAAAAAAATCAGCCACTGAAAACTCTCTGGAGCATGGTTCTACTCTGGCCCATATGGGGTTGCCATGAGTCAAAACTGAATTCACAGCAACTGATTTAAGATGGAACAGAAGGAGAATTCATCCCTGGTGGGCTGCAAACACCTATCAAGTGAAGGGAAATGGGAATTTGATTCTCCTCTAAGCTCACTCTGCCTTCATGAGATAGGACCAAACAGAACTGGCGGCCTCCCCATGTTTTTTTCTCACTGCCAGCAAGATGCCAAGCTAGGATGTGGACTGTGGCCACACAGAGCTCAGCGGTGAGTTTGCTCTTGCCGTTCACTCATAATTTGATTTCACTTCTCTGATCTTCAGCTTCCTCCTCCATGAGCTGAACATGGTGACCTCACCACACTCGGCTCAACTGATAACTGTTGTGAAGATTTATATTCCCTAGCGGAATCACTCAGCCTGTTTTCTAACACACAGTAGGTGCTCACAAATATTAATCCCCTCTTTATCCCACCTGGCCTTCTTCAGAAGAAAACATCCTAGCCATCCATGATAAAGAAGTCATCTCTAGCTTTTCTGCTTAGTAAGGCCGGGTGGGGCTCTGGGTATCTTGTGTATCTCTCTGGCTTGCACACTCAGGCACGCCCTTTCAGAGCTCTGTTTCCTTAACCTCAAGTTATGTAATGAGTAGGTGTAGGACCTTGGATTGATTTCCACAAGGACCTGTTTCAAAATCCCTGCTGATTGCTCCAGGGCTCTGAGTGTGTGTATGAAAGAGCATGGCCCACACATGTTCCCCGCTTGAAGCACCAGCCCTGAATTAGGTCATGCTATCATTGCATTTTCTTACCATTTCACAAGCTGCTGCTATGGCAGCAGGTTAAAATCTTGAGAATAAAACAAGTGCAGGCGGTTGCTTAGTCTTGCTCTGTATTTACACATACATGTTGACAGGAAGTGGTGACTCCTTCCCTGTGCTGGAATACAACAGGTAAGCTGGTTCCTAATGACTTTACTTCACAGATGAATCTTCCACAGCTGAACATAATCTCTGGAATTATTGGGCATGTTAGGAAGAGTTTTGACCTGTTCTGACCCTAGGGTACCATTGGGTAACATTTAGTTGAAGAATACATAGACAGTATCCAAAACACCCTCCCAAACCTGTGGGACGTGAAATAAATGGTTGATGATTCAAAGATTGGTGAGAATGCCCAGTGAAAGTTACTGCCTACTGTGTGCCAGATGCTTTTTCTACATTTTCTTTAATCCTTATGCCAACCTTGCTTATTTTATAATCAGTTAAGTGATTTTTCCAAGGTTCCATTGTTAATAAACAGCAGAGATGGGACTCAAATCGAGACACGTCAAACAATGTCCAGCTACCTTCCAATGGGTCACAGGGCCACCCTAGAGTTGAATCAGGTGTTCTGCTTGCCCCACAGCCCCCCTCCCTTCTTTAACACCTGTCATTTGAAGAACTCCTCACTAGGTATGGATTTACTGGGACTGTCAGTCACTGTGCCACCTTTTCCTCTCTCTCTGCCGTAAGTATGCTCTTTTCTAGCATGCTGGATCTGAAAGAAGTCACACTTGCATAGAAGCTGGCTGTTCCTACCAGTACAGAAGTTGAAAGAACATCAATTTTGAAACACTCCCTTCTGAGATCCTGTTTCCTTGGTTGCTCTTCCTGCCTTCTTGCTGTTTCTCTCTTTACTTCTGCCAATTACCCATAGATAATCTTACAGTATATTCCTTAAAAAAAAAAAAACAAACTTATTTTTAATTTTTTACTTTTGCCAGCCTCAGAAGTTTCTGTTGCATACAAGCAAATAGCCTAAGGGATGACTATGCTGTGGAACACCCCACACTGCATTGCGTAAATGCTGTGACCACATCTTCAGAGAGTTGGTTTCTAAACTTTACAAGCATTAAGATCACCTGGAGGGCTTATTAAAACACTGATAACTGGCCCAACCCCAGAGTTTCTGTTTTGTATTTTTTTTCCAGAATTTAAACTTGTTTAGAATTAAGGTCAAATGGCAATGTCCTAGAAACATAAGCTTTGTCCCTCCCCATCCCCCGCCTTCATTTTTAACTTTGAAAATTTGTAGCCCTGCTGGTTACCAAACTCATTTATAAATTTAGAGTGGTCCACAATATTCAGAAGGCTGGGAACTACCACTGACGTAGGCCAACTTCTCACTCATGCATTCAACGATTATTGCTGGAGTCTACTATGTGCTAGGAGCTCTAGTGGCATAGTGCCTAAGGCACTTGACTGCTAACCAAAAGGCTAGCAGTTCAAACCCACAAGCCACTCCTCGGAAGGAAGACTGGACAATCTACTTCTGGAGAGATACCACCTCAGAAACCCGAGGGGTCGTTATGAGTCGGAACCATCCCAACAGCAGTGAGTTTTACTGAGTGCTAACAGATGAAGCACAAATAAGAGAAAGAAAAATTAGTGCCCTCAGGAAGCTCACATGAGTATAACTGACAAGTTAAATGAGTTGTAATTTAAGTGGTGCTAGGTCTTCTGGAAACATGAGGATGAGACTGTCTGGGGAATTTGTTGCTGAGAGAAGACTGCTGTTGTTACCATGTGCCATCAAGTTGATTCTGATTCACAGTGACCTTGTGACAGAGTAGAAATGCCTCATAGGGTTTCCAAGGCTGAAATCTTTATGGGAGCAGATTACCAGGTCTTTTGTCCCATGGAGAGGCAGGTGTGTTTGAACCACTGACCTTTCGGTTAGCACCCAAGCACTTAACCATTGTGCCACCAGGGCTTCTGAGAGAAGATTACAGAGGATGTTTTACAACATTTAAAAATCTATAAACAGATTAACAATTGGCACCTTCCCTTTTATCTCATTGCTTTATTGTATTTGCACAAAGAGGTTTCATTCTAGTCTCTCAGTAGCTACTCTTCCAACACCCAGTCCCACTACCTGACGCCCCCAAGCCCAGTCGGAACCATCAAGGGACCATGATTGATCAGGTTACCCAAACTGATGCATAGTCTAATCACTTCTGATCAAGCAGATGACTGACAGAAAAGGAAAGAGGACTCTCCATCAGCTTTGTCTTTCCAGTCACCAAACAATGCTGTTTCCTGGGGTAAACCAAAAAACCAACTTCATGGCCATCAAACTGATTCTGACTCAGGATAGAACTGCCCCATAAGGTTTCCAAGCATACAATCTATGGAATAAGACCACCACCCCTTTGTCCCATGGAGCAGCTGGTAGGTTCAAACCACTGACCATTCATTTAGCAGCCGAGCACTTAACCACTGTGCCTCCAGGGCTCCTTTTCTGGGGTAGAGTCCACAAATGCTTCCACTACTTGTTAACTATCTTCTCTATAGTATTATTGGTGCGTGAGTTTCACTATATTAGAGGCAAAATCACTGATTTTGAGAATAATATGGATTCTAAAGGAAGGAACATCACCATTGACAAAAACAACCAATCAAATCAACAAAAATAAAAAACAACTGCATCTTAAAAGTGAAGATCAAAACAGTAGGATGACTTTGGTCAAGGTAATGTTTGTAACTAGAAGGGATCATATCCTCTGAAGTGAGTATGCTAAAAGGTTACTGCAGTCATTTGCATTAAGCAATAGGACTAGAAAACCCAAGATCTTTGGAATAGGGGGGTTGGGTGTTTGTGTGTTTTAATATCTGAGTCTTAGCAATCAAGAAATAGTGGCTAATGTGAATTAAAAAGATGCATTAATGCATCGAACCAAACATCCTATCTCAGTAAATTTATGCCAAGGAATTTACAGCAAAGAGCATTCCGGGCATAAAAGTCTATTGTAGTATTATGTATAATAGCAATTTGGACCCAACCTGAAGGCCCTAAGTGGTTTACAAATTATGGTACAGTGTGTAGTGTAAGAATAATAATCCTGAAGACTGTGGAACCATGAGGAAATGTTTGTAACGAAATGTTAAGAAGAAAAATAGCAAAGCATGCACTAATATACACACAAATATGTAAAATGGGCCAAAACAACAACAACAACAACAACTAAGCTATAAATAAACAAGAATAGTAAGTAGTATTAAGATGGTGGCCTGATGAGTGGATTCTTTACATAAATATCTCTTTGATGCTGTTTTATATTTCATGCAGAGAGAGAACTGAAATCAAATCTTGGAGGAAGAATTTAATTTCCATCTGTCTCTAAAATAAACCATGTAAAGCAAAAGAAAACTTAGTTTTAAGGAAAAGAATGGATGGTCGATGCAAAATTAAAAAATAAAGCATCACTGGTGATGAGGTTTGGTTCTGGCATCACAGGGTGTGTATTGGGATGGGAGCAGCACTCGTCTGGCTAGCTCAGATGTGAGGATACTTAGTTCAGGCAATTAGTTCCCCAGCCACTTGGCTGTGAATAGGCCATCTCAGCCCAAAGCTTCAGTAACCTTAGAGGAAAGTGTGCTCATTACAGCAAATGCCATGGCCTTAGCTCCAGTGCAACCCACTTGTTCCTGTCATGCTGCACCCTCTGTGGACTGCATCAGCTTCCTTACTGCCACCCGGAGAGGGCCCCTGCAATTAAGCTCTTCACAGCTGAACAGTGAGAAACATAACCAGGGCATCTGAATTTTATACTTTTCTCTGCCTCTCTCCCCGTCTCTTCTCTCTCTCTCTCTCTCTTTCTCAACAGTGAAGCAAACAAGACAAAAGTCCATTTCTGACATGATTGACATAGTGGATCCAGACATCAGGTGCCTGGATGGCCCCAATATTCCCAGATTACACAAAATGCACTATCTCATAGAAAAAGAAACTCAAAGCCACCCAACGGCCATCCCAACGCTTCTCCAATGTCTTCTCTTCTGCTCTGCGTCCTGCCTCCTCCTTGTGGTCTCTCTTTTTGGTCTTGTAGAATTTAAATGCCTCCCCTCTCCCAACAAGCAGACCTAGGGGTAAGAAACCACACAAGATGACATCACAACAAGCAACTGAATGCTGCTATTACACATCTCAGTCTCTCTGTTCCTGCATCTTAAATGTTGGTTAATAGCTACTGTTATTCCCTCTGTCCCTGGGTCATTCCAGCTCTCAGGATCTTGTTGCTGGCTGCCACTTCTCCTCATAGCTTCCCGCCACCTTGTTACACCCTTGTTTTCAATATCTCCTCTTAATTTCTATATTTCTCTTTTCAAGCCATCATTTTGAACTTCCCATGCAGCTCAGAACTCTTATGTTAAATTTACCGAGCAATGTAATATTCTGTGTGTTAGTCCTCTATCTTCCAGACATTCTAGGCCTGTCTTTATACAACCAAAAGGCACATCACTATGTTTATTAATAACCAGATAGACTGAGAATTCCCCAACTCATCAATTCCTGGTGACTTTTGGTTCAACAGTGCTTCCCATAATCTTTCCTGTCACATTTTACCACCAGCAACAAGAAGGAACCAGACTGTACCTTCAACACTTGGCTTGGGAATCTCCTCAGCCAAGTTCACTATTTACAAGTTTTGCTTTTCACATAACTGCAGGACACAATTCATGTAAGCATTCTGTCACTACAGAAGGAGGAACTCCTCTCCTCCAGCTTCCCATACCATGTTCCTCATGTGCACGTGAGCGCTCACTGGCAGCACTCTTCACGTCCATATGTCTACCAACCGTCTGCTCAGGGTGATCTAGCTGTTCCTCTGGGATGATACATGCTTTGTCTACCATGCTTCTCACTTCCTCCGGCTCCTAACTGGCAAAGCCACCCACAGCCATATTTCTATTCCTAGTTGTCTTTTCAAGGGTATCTAGGCTTGTTCTCTAAGGCTCCTCAAAATTATTCCAGCCTCTTCTCATTGCTCAGATTCCAAAGCAACTTCCATGTTTGCAGTTAGTTGTTCCAGAAGCATCTCACATCCAGATACTAAAATCTGTATTCGTCTCCTATTGCTGCTGAAACAAATTTCCACAAACTTACTGGCTTAAAACAACACAAATTTATTACCCTACAGTTCTGGATGCCTCGGAAGGAAGGTTGGAAGATTGTAAGCTTTATGGAAGGAGCCCTGGTGGTGCAGTGGTTAAGAGCTTGGCTCCTAACCAACAAGGTAAGCAGTTTGAACCCACCATCTGTTCTGTGGAAGAAAGATGTGGCAATGTGCTTCTGTAAATGTCTTGGACACCCTATGGGGCAGTTCTAGTTTGTCCTATAGGGTCACTGTGAGTCAGAACGGACTCAATGGCAACAGGTTTGGCTGTTGGTTTTAATCTTTATGGAAGATAAAGCTAAAGTGGGTTCAAACAGCTAACATTTCAGTTAGCAGCTGAGCACTTTAACCACTGCACCATCAGACCATTCCAAAAGGTCACAGGCTTGAAAAGGCTATGGCACAGTTTTATTCTAAATGCATGGGTCATCATGAGTACGAATGAATGGCAACTAACAACAAAGATTGGTAGCTATTATCATTTGTAGGCTTATTCGATGAATGTAAATTAAATATCTACATATACTAGGCACTACATTGGAAATACAATAGAGAAGTAGACATACAAGATTTTTGCTCGTGGAGTTTACAGTCAAATAAAAGATACAGTCTATTAAATACACAAATAAAATACAATGAGGTAGAATGTGGAGAAAAAAAAAACATACCACCACACAGAGAAGGGAACTTATCTATTCAGGGCTGCTTAAAGAATATCCAGAATCTTCTGGATGAGTTAGGATAAAGGGGACAAAATGGTCTATGAAGGGAGTAAGTCCGGAGGGAGGTCCACACTTGGCCAGATGGACGATCTGAAAGAAAGTCTGAATAAATATTAGCAAGAGCGGGTAGGTCTGGTGAGGGAGAAGCAAGCAGAAGCGAGCTGAGGTTTTAAATTGCATTAAATAATTTAGACGTCCTGTGTGGGCAGAGAGGAGACCATGAATGGTTCTTAATCCTTGAAGGGATGTGAACAGATTTTCATTTGAGAATCATCACTTTAGTTATGAGCTAGAGGCCCTACTAGCAAATGCTATTAAGTAGGAAATAAATTATATATTTGTATCTCTCTACATAACTAGAAAATTATCTTATATGGGGAAATGTAGAAATTTTCTTCTAAGTTACTCAAATAGAACAGAACAATAATAAAGATATTACATACCAGAGCTTGTAGGATGTAGCTAAAGCAACATGTAGAAGAAATTTTAGCCCAGAATACTTGTATTAGGAAGGAAGGGCAGTTGAAAATTAATAAGCCAAGTATCTAATTTAAGACACTAGGGGGAAAAAAAAAAGGAAGCAAACAATAAAGATGTATTGAAGGAAATGAGACACTGCCCAGATTCCCTGCAATGAAATATTTGCTGCTTGGAATATACTGCTTGGAATGCTGATAGCATTCAGCTGGCATCGCCTTCAGAGCCTTGCCCAAGGTCATGCTCCTTCCGGAGGCAGCCTACATGCAGTCACTGATGAAGCAGGGGTATGCAGACTCAGCCCTGTTGGGCCAATGCAGGACATTGCTGATGGGCCATTTTTGCCCCAGAACTCCCTGCAGGGTTGGTGGAAGCTGTCAGGTCAACATGGCTGCTTCTCCCTCTGCCCAATCCTGCTTCCTTCCACATTCTCCACAGTGTGGATCCCAGTGTTGTTATTATTGGGTGCTGTCAAGTGGATTCCAAGTCATAGTAACCCCAGATGACAAAGTAGAACTGTCCCATAGGATTTCCTAGGCTGTGATCTTTATGGAAACAGATTGCCAAATTTTTCTCCTGCAGAGCTGCTGGGTGGGTCCAAACAGGCAACCTTTTGGTTAGCAGCTAAGTGCTTAACCACTCACCATCAGGGCTCCTTGTTGTTGTTGTTGTTGTTATGTGCTGTTGAGACGCCCCCAATCATAGAGACCCTTCCTTGGGTTTCCGAGGTGGTATCACTATGGAAGTAGATTGACCAACCTTCCTTCCGAGGAGTGGCTGGTGGGTCTGAACCGCCAGCCTTCTGGTTAGCAGTCAAGTGCCTTAGGCACTACACCAGCAGAGCTCCTGGGCTCCTTAAGTACTCCCTAATAAACGTTCAGCTAAACTAGGGAAGAAATATACAACCGAGTTAATCAACAAAGCCAAAATATAGTTTATTCACAAAACTAATAAAAGTAGTGAATGCCTACCAAAACTGGTCAAAAAAGTGACAAAGAAGACATAACTGGCAGTTACTGAAGAGATTAAAAAGATAATGAGGAAAGCAAGAACAAATTTTATCAATTAATACTGAAGCACAGATAAACGAGAGAGATTTATATAAACATGTTGTTGTTGTTGCTGTTGTTTTGCCATCAAGTCAGCCCCGACTCATAGCGATAACGCTTATCAAACCCGACTCAACAAGAAATCAAGGACTTGATTATTTCTATACACAGAAAAGACATCAAACTAAGTATTTTAAATCTACTGATAAAAAAACACTGGGTCAGATGGTTATCTGGATTAGTTTTACCAAATGTTCAAAAACAAATAATTCTAATCTTAAATAAACTCTTCTAGAATACAGCGAGAAAAGGCATACTTCCAACTCATTTTATGAAACTAGAATAATCTTTGTAACAAACCTAAAAAGTTATCAGAATGAAGGAAAGGTGTAAACTAGTGTCATTCATAAATATAGATGCAAAACCTAAGTAAAATGCCAGCCAACTTAACCCAACAGTAGCTAAAAAGGAGAATTTACCAAGACCAATTTAGGATTTTTTTCTAAGAAAATCAGGGTTGCTTTAACACGAGTACTGTTGTGACTCATGCATTGCTGTGATGCTAGAAGCTATACCACTGGTATTTCTAACATGATCAGGATCACCATGGTAGCCAGCTTTCAGCAGAGCTTCCACACTAAGACACAGTAGGTGATCTCCTTTCTGGTTATCTACTTCCAAAAAGTATCTAATGGAACCCTATGGATCACAACAGACTACTGTCTGACACAGCGCTGGAAGATGAGCCCTAGAACTGTGGCTACAATGGACTCAAGCATGTCAATGATCAGAAAGACGGCCCAGGACCCGGATCATTTTGTTCTGTTGTCCATGGGATCAGCTCAAGTCAGAGCCAACTCAGTGGCAACTGACAACAACAATCACATTAACAGATCAAAGTGGAAAAGAAAAATTCAATGATCATCTCAAAAGACAGAGAATAATCATCTAATAAATGTTCATGTCCAGAAGCCATCTGGCTGCTAACCAGAAGGCTGGTGGTTTAAACCCACCAACCACTCCTCAGAAGGAAGACTGGGCAATCTATTTCTGGAAAGATACCCCCTCAGAAACCCAAGGAGGGGTCGCTATGAGTTGGATCCAACTCTAAGGTGATGAGTTTGGTTGTGTTTTCATTCCTGACAAACTTCTTCACGAACTACAGAAGAGAACTTCCAACCTTGATAGAGGAAATTTACCAAAGCTTAATACAAACATCAGATTAGGAGGCTACTTCAATAATCTCCCCAAGAGCTGGTGGTCTCCTACATTACAGGGGGGACCTTTATTAGAATGGTGGCCTGTTTGCGGTGACAGTGGGAGATGAAAAGAAATGGAGACGTGGGAAATATTTTTTGAGACACAGCTAGCCTAGGGCTCTACCCATAAAAGATATTCAAAACCTGCTTACTGACTGCTGGACAAGAGAGTCGTAAGTATTTGCTACCATTTTACAGTGGTGATTATAATAGTGGACATTATTCCAGCACCTGGAAGGTTTCTGCGTGGAGTTGTGCCCTGGTCATGATCCATTCAAGGTGCTGCTGGATCAATCATTACATTCTTCATATTCAGCTGCAAAAGAGTTCATTTGTTCAAAATTCAAACTAGGATTTTTCAGTATAAATTTGTTCTGGGCAATTACCTTCCTTGAATCATAGCCATAACAACAGATTGCTCTAAATCATATAATTTTCCTTCCAGTGATTGAAAAACACAGTGCAAACATTTGTCCTTAAAGGGCATGATGGGGTAGAGAGGGAAGGCCACTAGACTAGGCCTGAAGGGGATGAGGTCTTAGTCCTGCCTGGGTTATTCACCAGCTATGTGACCTTGGTCAGGACTCAACATTTTAGGCCCCTAATCCTACTACAAGATTTATTACATGATTTATTTATTCATTCACTGAGTGTTTATTAAGAACTTATTACATGTCAGGCATTATGCTTCAGCTCATGTTATATGCAGGTTAGGGAAATCAATAGTAATAGGAGACATTGGAATCTGTTGTTAAAGTAATTTGCTATACAAAGGCTGGGTGTGAGGAGTGTGTTTGCACTCTGGTAGCATAGTGGCTAAGACACTTGACTACTAACCAGAAAGCTAGTGGTTCAAACCCACCAGCCACTCTTTGAAAGGAAGAAGGGGCAATCTATTTCCGTAGTGATACTGCCTCAGATACTGACTCATAGGGGTCACTATGAGTCGGGTCCAACTCGAAGGCACATAACAACAACAACAGGCCCTAGGAAGGAGTTCTGGTGGCATAGTGCCTAAGGCATTTGACTGCTCACCAGAAGACTGGAGGTCCAAACCCACCAGCCACTCATGGTACTGAGTTTGGTTTTTTTTGGTTAGACCCTAGGAGGACAGAGGTGATGATAGAGTTCAGTACTAAATTTCAGTACTGAGTTCATGCAATTTCTTCGCAAAATAGTGGGAAAAACGATGAGTCCTAATTGGCCCTAACTATATGGACAGCCTTGATCAAGCCTGTCAATTACCTTCCTAGGGGTTCCTGAAACAGAAGCTTGGGTACAGGGCATTTATTTGGAATTTGATCCCACCTAAGGGAGGGGACTCCTTGGAAGGAAGGTTGGGCAATCTACTTCCGTAGTGATACTGCCTCCGAAACCCAAGGAGGGGTCACTATGAGTAGGATCCAACTTGACGGCAGTGTGTTTGGTTTTTGGTTTTAAGGGAGAGGAGGGAAGGGGAGGAGCTCTGGTGGTGCGGTGTAGTAAATTACTTAGTGTGGCTTTTCTAACCATAAGTCTTTGTAAACTCCAAGGTGGGATTTTCTATGAGCAACTAAGGAGCTCCTGATTGCTGAAGTTGTCCACCTGGAGTATTTCTGTTGGGAGTGGCACAAAACAATGTTCTGGGAGGTGCCCACTCTCTCTCAAGTGCTTAGAGTTCTGATGCTATGATTGGCTAGTTTGACCTCTCTGCACAGCTCAAAAAGGAGGCCTCCTAGAGGCAGAACTCTCTCTGACTGCTGGTTGAGGAAGACATGCTGCTGAAAGAGACACGCGTCCTGGAAAGAGACATGTGCTGCTGGGAAAGAGACGCAAGAGACATGCGTTGTTGAGTAAGACACCGAGGGACATGCACTGCTGGGGGAGAGACTGTGAGAGACTTGGTTGAGAGACGGTGGGCTGGGAAAGAGACTGAGCGTTTTTCCTGAACTTGAATTGTAGCCCAGTGCTTCCCTAATAAACTCCATAATCTGTGAGTTCTGTGTGGCCACTGCAGCGAATTATCGAACCCAGGAGAGAGGTGGTGGGTGCTTTGGGAGGAACGGTTGGAGAAAGGGCTAGAGGGAGGCAGCATATCTGGCCTTGCAGTAATAGGCCTTGGGTTACTGCTGGTAATCCTGTCTTCCTCTTGTGGGATTAGAGGAGGTCGGAACATGTGGCCTCCTTGTCGTTTTTGTAGGTGGTGTAGTGCCTAACTCATGTGACTGCTAACCAGAAGACTGGAGGTTCGAACCCACCAGCCACTCCTGGCAGTGAATTTGGTTTTTTTTTTTTTTGGTTAGGCCCTAGGAGGACAGAGGTGATGACAGAGTTCAGTACTAAGCTTCAGTACTGAGTTCATGCAATTTCAGTTCATGCAAGTTCAGCCACTCCGTGAAAGGAAGACTGGGCTATCTACTTCTGTAAAGATTTACCACCTCAGAAACCCAAAGGAGATTGCTGTGAATCATCATCGACTCGATGGCAGTGACTTTGGTTTGGCTTAAGGGAGGGGAGGGGCAAGGGGACAAGGGAGGGCTGTTGTTGTGTCTCCTTGAGTCAATCTGGACTCATGGTGGCCCAATGTGACAGAGCAGAACTGCCCATAGGGCTTCCTAGGACACAGGTCACCAGCCTAACTTCCAAGAAACTGCTAGGCAGGTTCAAATCACCAACTTTTTCATTAGCAGTCTAGTGCTTAACCATTGTGCCATCAGAGTACCTTGCAGGGGAGGGAGACAGCCACTAAAGTGTGTGACAGTGAGCTGTTACCAACATCTGGCACTCAATCCCTCCAGGACCATCTCTGTTTCACATACACCTCAGCATTGTCCTGCCCAGGGACAGAGCACCTGGTATATTTGTCCATTGACTCTTTCCTCCAACTGTGAGAGTCATGGGCACTTCTGGGCTGCCCTGCCTAGGGGTTAAGAGCCCGAAGGTGAATTTGGAGGATGTGGGATAGTGAAGCAACAGCATCTGCTCTCTTCCCTAATCTCAGTTTTACTGTGCAGATCTAGAAAATAAAATGATCTTAGACCTTACAGGACAACTGTGGGCATTATATTTTTTTCCACATCCCTATTTAGGAAGGAATATTTCCCATAAGAGCTTCTGGGGTGAGGGTAGGGAGTTAGGAGTGTGTGAGCAGAGGAAGAGTGACAGCTATGAGGATATGCAGCATGTGGTTCTCCCAGTACATAATCCTATGACCTGGGAAACAGGAGTTACAAGCCTGCTTTGCCCTCGTAACCTTCTTCGAGCAGGATCCAAGGGAGGATTTTGCTAGGAAGTTGATGAAAGAGGCCAGGTAGAAAGTCTGGGTTCATCGTAAATGTTATTTAGCTTAGGCACTTCAAAAGCACTTATTGGAGAAACAGGACAGGCGAATCCACATCTTTCACCCCTGTCAGAGTCTTACCCTGGGGGACAGAATCTAGTTAGGGCATTTGTTGACCTGTGACTCACCTGGCATGAGACATGTTTGAGGAGATTTGACAACTCAGCATCAAGTTCCAGGGCTGCTATTTTCCTTTCTGGTGGAGGGGCATCTTCAGCTGGGGCTGCTGAAGGACAGTGGCTCTCAAACCTGAGGGTGCATTACCTGGAAGGCTTATTGAAATAGCTGGGCTTCTTCCTCGGAGTTTCTGAGGCAGCAGGTTTGGGGAGGGACCTAAGAATTGGCCTCACTAACAAGCTTCCAGGAGTACCTGGATGGTGTGACTGGTTAACATATTCATTAGATGTTCAAGTTCACCCAGAGGAACCTCAGAAAAAAGGCCTGGTGATCTACTTCCAAAACCTCACCCACTGAAAACTCTATGGAGCACAGTTCTACTTTGGCACACATGAGGGTGCATGAGTCAGACTCCATGGCAACTGGATGATGGTGAAAAATAAGCTCCCAACTCAGGCTAATGTCACTGGTCCCAGGATCATATCTTGAGAGCCACTTGTATAGGAGAAACTACAGTTCTGTGAATGAGTGAAAGAAGGCAGTTAGGGAAATTGTTAACTGCTCCAGTGAGCACTGGATAATACATGTAAGACCCAACTCAGAGCCAGCCTCCTCCCCCTGGTCATTTGTGAGATGTCACTGTAGGTTCATCATGTCAGACATTTTTATTTCCTTTATGTCCTTCATGTTGTCCCATTATTAACCCACAACACACATACAACTTTATCACCTCCCTGGATTGAGACTACCCTTCCAAACCAAGGATGTCCTTAGAAGAGAAAAGTGGATTTCACTAATAACTAGACCATGCATGAAAGAGAAAATGAGAAAAAGTGGAAAAAGGAAAAAGAAGGATGGTGGGAAGAAGAAAAAAGCAAAGGAGGAAACAAAGGTAGGCAGGAAAGAATATTCTCGAATCACTGTTATGTTCCAAGTCCTTTGCTTTGAATTCCACAAACTTTATAAGGTTGATATCTCAGAAAAGTTCTGTGAGACATTTATTATTATCCCCTTGAAGAAACTGAGATTGAAACACGTTACGTGATTTACCCAAGTGAACAAGACTTACAACAGCAGAGGCAGGACTCAAACCCAGAGGGGTTCAACTCCCAGTCCAGTGAAATTTCTACTGGTTTCTACTATCAGGAAAATTGTATCCACGTGGAGTAATGGAATTAATTAATTAATTTGGAACTGGGAAGCAAAGTCAGATGGATGAAGTAGTAGTGGCCTTAAATATTCAGTTGATCCTTGTATTTATCGTTAAGGTCTATGGACATGTTCTTGGCTCCCTGAATTCCAAGTAAACCTACAGTCCTTTTTATAGTGCTGTAAAAAGATGAGGGGTTACATGTTGTCAAGCTGATTCCAACTTACAGTGATCCTATATGGCAGCCCAATAGAGTTGCCTAGGCTGGAATCTTTATGGGAACAGATCACCAGGTCTTTCTCCCACGGAGCTGGGCTGAGTTTGAACAGCTGACAAGTGTTAGCAGCCAAGTGCTTAACCACTGCACCACCTGTGAGTGAGGGCCAGGTAATCTCCCTGCTTTTGTACCTGCTAACCTCACTGCCTGGGAAGCTCTCTCCACTCTACATCAAACCAAACTCAAACCTCTTGCCATCAAGTTGATAACTCAGAGTGAAGCTCTAGGACACCATGAGGCTTCTAAGGCTGTAATCTTTACAGAAGCAGACTGCCACTGCTTCCTTCCCTGAAGCTGCTGGTGGTTTGAACTGCTGATCTTTTGATTAGCGGCAGCATCCTCAACCAGTGCCCCATCAGCGCTCCTTCCATTCTAGACCGAAGCTGTTATGCTCCAGTTACCCTGGCTATAGTTTCCCAATGCAGGAAGAGATCCCTCAGTACAGAGCTTCTCAGACCCTCTTAAAGTGCAGAACATTGCCCTAGGGCAATGTTGTCCAGCTTCTGAGAGGGACCTAGATGGGGAAAAAAAAAAGGCCTCTTTGCACTTGTAGGCAAACATCATCTGCCTAAGCGCACCTTTCAGTATCAAGCAGTTTTTCTAAGAAAAACCACAATCAAATTTAAAAACTAAATTATCAATTATATTCAAATATGTGGTTACTGACTGGGCCCAAAGGAGGCAAAAAGAAGAGGGCATGGAAGGGGACAAGAAGGGTGGGGATCAGTAATGCCACTTGCTTGAAGCTCATTTGCATCAAGAGAGAAGAGATTTGACTATGAAGTTCCTTATGCATGTAAAGTAGAACACAGAGCTTATTAAAAGTGTGTAATCTGATCCAGCCCTGTTCAAGTTTAAACCAGGGTGCACTTTACTCATGCAAATTATCTTGGAGAAGAGAACACTGCACGCTAACATGAAGATGGTGTTTAATGAGGAGGTTTAAAAAAATCCAGTACTCCACCTGGAAGACCTGACATTTCAGAGTAAAGACTTAAACGTTAAAAGTCAAATTCCATGTAGAAGGGGCTTACTGTGTGAAGCCCTGGTTCTCCTTCCTGGGAAGCATTCTGGAACAAAGTGATTGTCATGCATGTGCGTGTGTGTGCATATGTACACAGGTGTGATGCATGTACACAGCAACATTAGAGGAGAGAGCAAAAGGGATTCCTCTAGAAGCTGAAGTACAGGAAGCTGAAAGAGACATCCACTAGGATTCCTAAACCAAAGGTGGAAGAAACAGATTATTAAGGGGTATAGAGCCAAGAACCCAAAACCCAGGGAGCAGAGGGGAAGGAAGAGAACCCACAGCAGCCCAGTGGGTAATGATGGGTTAGGCAAGCACATCTTGATTTGAGCTCTGGTGGTGTAGTGCCTAAGGCATTTGACTGCTAACCAGAAGACTGGCGGTTCAAACCCACTCACATTGTTATGTTAAGGATGAAAGAAGGATATGAAATGGTTCACAATATATAAAACAACTTATTACAAAATGAAAGATTTAATAGATCTCTGAAGATGATAATTTTTTTTCCATATTTTTTTTTCCGTAACAGACATACATTTTTTTTATATAATGGATAAAAGTTCCACAATGTCTCCTTTAACATCACGTTCAACAATATTCTCTAGTACAGGGGTGTTAGCAAACTATGGCCCTTGGGCTAAATCCAGTCTGCCACTTGTTTTGTAAATAAAGTTTTATTGAAAAACAATTATGCTCAGTCATTTGTATATTGTCTATGGCTGCTTTTGCATTAATAAGGCAGAGCTACAATGGAAACCATATGGCTAATAAAAACCTAAAACATTTCCTATCTGTAATACAGAAAAAACAAACGTCAATCTTTGATCTAAAACTTTATATTCATAGGACTGGATTCAGCCCAACAGCTTGAAATTGACTTTATTCAATCTGGAGAAAGTTCCAACATTCCATGAGGAAGTGCCTGTCAGATGATAAAAAGGCTTGTGATTTTACTGTGTTGTTTTTCCTTCTAATTTTACAGCTTCGACACAGACCCCTCTAGCTTTCTCCATCGATATCAGGCCACTGGCAATATTTGCGATTACTCAGTTTAGCCAGGCAGTATGTAGACATACAAGCACATATGTTCAGGGAGCCCTGGGGGTGCAGTGGTTAAGTAGTTGACTGCTAACTGAAAGGTCAGTGTTTCAAACCCACTAGTCACTCTGGGAGAAAGAATACTCGACTCTGTCCTATAGGGTGTCTATGAGTTGGAATTGATAGCAATGGGTTGGGTTGATGTACAGTTTAGAAGAAAACTGCAAGAGAACAACTATAAGGATGACAACTTTCACTCAAAGGTTAGGATAATTCCTAGCAGTTGAGTGTTCCAGATTTGAGATGGTCTTCCTCAGGCATCTGCATTCTCCATTATGAAGGACAGACTTATAGTGGGTATGTGATGGGAGCTCTGGTGGCATAGTGCCTAAGGCATTTGACTGTAACCAGAAGGTTGGTGGTTCAAACCTATCAGCCACTCCTTGGAAGGAAGGTTGGGCAATCTACTTCCATAGTGATACTGCCTCGGAAACCCAAGGAGGGGTGGCTATGAGTCAGATCCAACTCCATGGCAGTGAGTTTGGTTTGGTTTTTTTTTGGTTATGTGATGGAGAAACAGGAAGTGGGAAGAGCCAGCACTGAGCTCTTTCAGCCTGCAGTTGAGACTGAATGGCTGAAAACATGGGACCTGGGGCAAGACAGGAGTAAAAGGAAGAATTGATTACTGATATCTACTGGTTTGGACATCTACTTTGTTTAACCTCAACAATATTCTCACAGCCTCATTTTAGATAGCCTGCTTACATACTACCAGGGACAGGGAACTCACTCTTTACTCAGGCAGTCCATTTCATAGCTGTTCACTTGTTTATAAACACAAAGAGCATACTTAGTTACATACTTTTTGTTTGTAATTTGGTCATCTCTCCTCCATAACTTAGCCCACCACTTGTCTGTCAGTTTGTTGTATTGCAGTGGCTTGTGTGTCGCTGTAATGTTTAAAGCTATGCTGCAAATATTTCAAATACCAGCAGGGTAACTCATGGTGAACAGGTTTAAGTGGAGTTTCCAGACAGGAAGAAAGACCTGGTGATCTACTTCTGAAAAAAAATTGGCTGGTGAAAACTGTATGGACAGCAGTGGAACACTGTCTGATACAGTGCTGAAAGACGAGCCCCGTCAGGCTGGAAGGCACTCAAAATATAAATGAGGAAGAGCTGCCTCCTTAAAGTAGTCAAAGTGGAACAAAGCTTTCAGGATCTTCATTGGCTGGTAAGGCACAATTCAAAATAAAAACACCTGCAAACATTCATCAGTAATCACTATGTGGAATGTATAAAAGTAGAGGGTCAACAGAGAAGAGGAAGACCCTCAAGGATGGGTTGATATGTTGGCTCCAACAATGGGCTCAAACACAGCAATGACTGGGAGGATGGTGTAGGATGACACGGTGTCTTATTCTGTTACACACAGGGTCGCTATGACTTGGAACGGACTCAATAGCACGTAACAGCAATCCGTTAGCAGTATTTTGGGAAGATCTTATAAATTTCTATTCTCACTTGCAGTGACTAAAGGGAAGTTTAAGTACCTTACTCAACTCCTTCATCCCTGTGAAGTCTACTGGGACTTGGGTAGATGCAAGGAAGAATACAAAAATCTTGTTAACTTTTTTTTTGCAGCATCTGCTGGTTTTGATGGCCTTATCCTAGGCTGAATCCAAATGTGGTTCCTGGGCAGTGTCCTTGACCTCTGTTCTTTTTTCTTTTTAATCCCTGTAGGACCTCCCAGTAGGTGCCTAGTGTGAGGAATAAATACTAAACCAAAACCCACAGCCACCCTATAGGACAGAGTAGAACTGCCCCAAAGTGTTTCCAAGGCTATAAATCATTACAGAAGCAGACTGCTTCATCTTTCTCCTGCAGAGCAGCTGGCAGGTTCAAATCACCAACCTTTTGGTTAGCAGCCAAGTGCTTTAATCACTGTGCTACCAGAGCTCCTTGTGAGAAATACTTAAAAAAAAAATCAAACTCTCTGCCATCAAGTCGACTCTAATTCATAGAGACTCCCATTGAGTTTCCAAGGTGATACATCTTTGTGGAAGTGGACTGCCCCACTTCCTTCTGCAGTAAGGCTGTGGGTTTGAATTGTCAGTCTTCTAGTTAATAGTCTAAGAATCAGATCCAACTCAACAGCAGTGAGCTTGGTTTGGAGTTAGCAGTCAAATGCCTTAGGCACTGCATCTTGTGAGAAATAGTAGGCCTCTCTAATCCTATAAAGGAGCTTTGGTAGTATAGTAAGATATTTAGCTGCTAACCAGAAGGCCAGTGGTTCAAACCCACCAGTTTCTCCACAGGAGGAAGATGAGGCAATCTACTTCTGTAAAGATTTAGAGCCTTGGAAACCCAATGGGGTTTTCTGTGGGTTGGAATGGACTTGATGACTGTGGATTTGGTGTGGTTTTTTATTTTAATCCTATAAGGACCCCATTGACTGTACATTTTACCAAATCAATGTTGTGTTCTTTGACCCCGGCCATCATCCTAGGTGGCCTTTTGCACTTAAGGACAACTCCCTTCTTCATGCTTATGTGACCTATGGGAATTCACACCTCTTGGTGGTGTAGTGCCTGAGGCATTTGACTGCTAACCAGAAGGGTGGCAGTTCAAACCCACCAGTCATTCTGTGGAAGGAAGAGTGGGCAATTTACTTCCATAAAGATTTACCACCTCAGAATCCCAAAGGGGGTCGCTATGAGTCAGAATTGACTCAACGGCAGTGAGTTTGGTTTTGGAGTTTTGTCTCATTAAATAGTGGGGGTGTAGGCGCTTCCTCTATTACCCTGCCATTCTCCTAGTCTCTCCTTCCTGCAAAGGTAGGCATTAGTGTGAAGCACACCTAAACAGACATCAGTCAGGAAATGGGACATTAGTTTGTCTTCTTCCAGGTAATTGCAATACCTCCTTCTTCTGGCCTCCAAACTGTGCAGAACATTTTCACTATACATTCTATTCGGTCAGCAACTCATGACTTTGATGAGTTCTCTCCCTCTTCTACCCCTTACTCTAAGTGGCTTTTTACATTGATTGATATGGTAGGTTAAGTGGGAGTCTGGGCTGATGGTGGGAAATGGCAGAATTGCTTATATGCTGCTTAATACGCCCCCAATGAAGTTTTCTGTCCAAGATAATTTGTGCCTCCATATAGATGTTTTGGATAATGACTCCCTATCCTCAGTTTTGGGCTCTAGTCACAGTTTTGTAGCAACAGGCAAAGGCCCAAACTAAAAGCCCACATGTCATTATTGAATGTCGTGATCTTGGCTAGTTAGAGTGTGCTTTAAGAAATCCAGTTCCAAGAAATGCTTCATGGAAAATCTTCATGGAAAATGGGACTTATGAACATAAAACGTTTTGACAAGTCCTACAATTCAACTTTATTAAATAAGTACTACTGTTGTGACCTACTTTACAGTGTATAAAATGTTCTCCCTTACTTATTGCATTCATTCATTCATCTGTCCAAAATTTATTGAGTGCCTGCTGTACTCCAGGCTTGTATTAAATATATTTATTGAAAAAGTTACCTCTTATCCCATTCATTCCTCACAATAGCCCTATCTATCTCCTGCCTATGTCTACCTATCTAACTACACAGCGGCTCTATTTCCAAAGGATTGATACAGCAGATGATTTGCTATTCTTGTATTTCCGATGAAGGATCTGAAGATCAGAAATGTAATCTTTTCAAGATCACACACTAATCAAGAAAGAGAAGTAGTCAGGAGAGAAGGACTTAACTAGTGTATTGTGGTATCCAAGACTACATTAAATACTATTCAAGAATGTTTAGGAACAAAGAAAACGTACAAGGAAAGAAAGTAGAGAGACAAATTTTCTGGGTTCTTACACAAATCTGATAATATAATTGCCAAGACCACATCAGATTTCCAATATAATTTTGAGGCACCAATTTGAATGTGGCAGTGACACATTATTGTTACTGAGTGCTTTGTTCTACTCCAGGTTTGCATTAAATACACCTATTGAAAAAGTTATCTCTTACCCCACTTGTTCAATGTGTAAACACTGGCTGAGTCTCACATTAAAATTCTTCTCTTTCTTTTTTGTTATGTGATTTTAAATGCCAGAAGGTGCCCTTGGGACACTGGTTGGACTGACAGACAAGTAAAGGAATGACAAAGAACAGACCTGTTTAACTTGGCCAAATAGTAACAAAAGTGCCTCTGAGAAGGGTAAGCCGAGTTGGTGTCAGGTTATTCTGGATTTGGTGAGAACCTTTGTCAAAGCATCTACCAGCCATAAGAGAATTCCAGAAACTCTCTTTATTTGGAAGTGTGAGTACTGGAACTCAGCTACAAAGGTTGAGTGTGTCTGAAATGGGAAAATAAAGTTTCACACAGTACTAAATATAGCTTCCTGCCAGGCAGGTAGGGACCGCTTGCCAAGTTTTGATGGTTGTCAGGATCTAAGAACCATGAAGACAGCCAATGTTTTGACAACTGAAATTGCTTTTAAGATGGTGCATTTGCCCTGTTTAAGGGGAGACAATGGTAAAAGGAATTAGTTGATTACCTTTCACCCCTAAACTTTCCAAACTTCAAATATAACAAACTCATCATCTACTTTATATAAATAGAAGCTGATTCGAGGTTATAAAATTATGTCTTAAACTCACAGCATATTTTTCCATGCAAAGACAACTAGGGAAATTCATTTGCCAAGACAACTTAAAAGCAATCAAGCAGAAGCCTCATCCCATAAAGCGTTGTCCCAGCAAACAATGCCTCTGAGAACTTCTACTCCTGTTGTCTAGTAAATGTCTGCCACACAGTCATCCCTCAAAGGGCAGGGACCAGGTCTGCTTCTTGCTGTGTTCCCAGGACATGGTACAATGTCCTGCATATGAATAAAGTTTGTGCCCACTGCAGACCATGAAGAAGTAATTACTCCGAAAGTAGCAAAATGGTGGTGTGACTGAGATGCTCATATTTACATATGTGGCAGTGACCAGGGAAACAAGACATTCTGTATTTCTTTCTTACTAGAATTTAGTTTTTTTTCCAGAATGAAAAGATTTCTCACAAGTTGGCAAAACTGAACCTTGCCAAAATTGTGAGGTTTAGTGGTCATTTCATTACATTTTTTGTGAGGCTCCTTAGGTCACCACGTACCTAGCTTTGGCTTGTTGTCTTCCTATCTCAAGTCCTCAAGGACTGGGAAACTCACTGTTGTTGTTGTTGTTGTTAGGTGCCATTGAGTTGGCTCCAACTCATAGCAACCCCATGTACAACAGAATGAAACACTGCCCGGTCCTATGCCAGTGTCACAATCCTTGCTATACCTGAGCCCATCGTTGCAGCCACCATATCAATCCATCTTGTTAAGGGTCTTCCCCTTTTTCACTGACCCTCCACTTTACCAAGCATGGCATCCTTCTCCAGGGAATGGTCCCTTCTGACAACATGACCAAAATAGGTGAAAAAAGTCTGGCCATTCTCACCTCTGCGGAGCACTCTGGCTGCACTTCTTCCAGGACAGTTTTGTTAGTTCTTCTGGCGGTCCATGGTACTTTCAGTATTCTTTGCCAACACTACAACTCAAAAGCACCAACTCTTGTTTGGTCTTCCTTATTTATCATGCAGCTTTCACATGCACGTGAGGCGACTAAAAACATCATGGCTTGGGTTAGGCACACCTTAGTTTTCGAAGAGACATCTTAGCTCTTCAGCACTTCAAAGAAGTCTTTTGTAGAAGATTTGCCCAGTGCAATAGGATAACTGATTTCTTGACTGCTGCTTCCATTGGTATTGATTGTGGAACCAAGTAGTATGAAATCTTTGACAACTTTAATCTTTTCTCCATTTTATCATGATGCTGCTTTTTGGTCCAATTGCAAGGAATTTGTTTTCTTTATGTTGAGGTATAATCCATACTGCAGATTGTAGTCTTTAATCTTCATCAGTAAGTGCTTCAAGTCATCTTCACTTTCAGCAAGCAATGTTGTGTCATCTGCATATTACAGGTGGATAATAAGTCTTCTTCCAATTCTGATGCCACTTTCTTCATATAGTCCAGCTTCTCGGATCATTTGCTCAACACATAGATTGAATAAGTATGGTGAAAGGCTACAACCCAGACACACTCCCTTCTTGATTTTAAACCATAAAGTATCCCCTTGTTCTTTTCTAACCATAGCCTCCAGGTACAGGTTCCTCACGAGCACAAGTGTCCCAGAATTCCCATTCTTCACAATGTTATCCACAATGTGTTCTGATCCACACAATCAAGTGCTTTTGCATAGTCAATAAAACACAAGTAAACATCTTTCTGGTATTCTTTGCTTTTAGCCAAGATCCATCTGACATCAGCAATTATATTCCTTGTTCCAACTCACTAAGTACTGGAAATAATGGGTCCATTTGCTTCTCATTCTGTCAGGGAATTCTTGAGAATTCATGGTTTCAAATTGAAGGGTGATGCAGAGCTAGAGGAGATAGCTGACATGCTAGATGACCATATCAGGATTAACAAATTTTCTAGACAAACCAAACTGAAACATTCCACATCCCATGGAGTAGCTGGTGCATTCGAACTGCCAATCTTTCAGTTAACAGCCATGTTCCTAACTATAGCACCCCCAGGGCTCCTTGAGAAACATGAAGGGGCATTCAAAGAGATGTGATGGTTGTAAGTGAGAAGATCACAAAGAGACTTGCTGTGCCACTTCTTGTGTCATTTATTATCTCTAAACCTAAAGGTCTCCATTTGCAAAAATAGAAATAGTAAAGCCAACAGTGCCTTGGCCACCATGAAGGTTCAGTGATATAATGCAATGATATAATGTCTCCACAGGGTGTTTGATTAATAATGTTGCTGTTTGAGATGCAAGGGAACAATGTGTGAAGTACTGGGAGATGGATACAGAAGTTCCAGTTTAATGAAAGAAGAACTCAGTAGAATATGCAAAGTATAACTATATTATCATATAAGCTTAATGTACATTAAGCTAGCCTTTTTGATCGAATGAGCTTTAAGCTGCCATACAGGACACTTCGGATGTGCTCCTATCACTCCAACTTTATTTTCAGCCATTTATTGCCTATAGGTTCCAACACATCATGGTGTGTTTACTTTGCGGCCTCTGCATCACCTGGAATTCTTCTGCTATTTAAACTCTTCACACTCTCTGCCAGTATCACTCGCCATTGAGTTGACCCTGACTCATGGGGACCCATGTGTGTCAGAGAAGAATGAACTCCAGAGGGTCTTCAATGGTCTACTTAGATCAGATGATGATTAATTTCCTTCCTGGAGACTTCCCTACCCTCCTAAGAGAAAACTTAATTCATTAATTAATTTTGTCCTTGACAAAGGTCTACATATTTTGGACATGGTGAATCTGAAATCATTTTTGAACTCTGATTTTGAGTTTCTTTGCTGCACGAAAGCTACAAAATAGAGTTTTGGGGTCTTAAAGAATTATGACACAACTTCCCACCAGCATGTTGAGACCTGGGGAAATTCGGACCCAACATTTTCCTGCATATAAAATGGCAAATTATTCCAGGGAGAGGCCAGCCAGGAAATGTTGAGGGCACCTTTCAGCCAGGGATTTTGAAACATGAATACACTTATTCTTACTCATAAAACACACACATCTATTGATGCCAATCATACTATCTTTTCTTAAACATTCCTATGTACCCGCACCCGCCGATGCGTTTTCTCGATGGAGTCCAGCCTCCCTTGTGGTCTCTACTTCTGGGCTGTAACTCAGTCACTCTACCCGTCAGAGTGTGCTTTGGCTGCCTTCAAGAACAGAGACTTCTCTGTTCAAATTAAAGGAGCATAATGAAACATTGTCTGCTACAATATCAAACATGTGAGGTTTCCGCTAAACTAATTGGAAGGGAAAACATTTTGCCTTTATCAAGTGGCTGGGCCAGAAGTCAGGAAAATTGAAATGGAAATGAAAGGCAGGGGGAGCAGGGCATATGAATGAGACTGGAAGGAAAGGTTGTTTAAAGTGAAAAGCCTTAGTCGGGGGCTGAAATGGAGACAAGAGTTCTAGTTGGTTCCACAGTCTGGGATGGAGAAGCGATCTTGAAGGAGAAGGATCTTGAAGTCTAGACAAGATTCTTACACTAACTAACAATGACACAGTTTACTCATCTTCAAAACAGGGCCTGAACCAGGACCTCCCATTTTGACCCCCCAATGAGAATCTGTCTTTTCAGCCCAGATACGCTGAATCAGACTCTACCGTTTAACAAGATCTCCAGGTGATGCTTATGGATCCCCGGGTGAGTCTTGAGTATAGGTAAGAATCACCTGGGGACCCTGCAACATGTAGAGTCTGATTCAGCGTATCTGAGATGGAAAGGCAAATTCTCAGCAAGGGTCAAACCAGAATGAACGGTTTTGAAGTCCTGCTGCAAATAATAGTACTGGTGCCTAACAACTCTTAAAGGTATACTCTGCAAAAAGCACAGGCGAAATACTGACAGACATGAGTAAGCAATCAGTTTGAAAGAGTGGTTTCAACCAGGTTGGAGATGGAGTAAAACGGAATTCACATCAAGACTTTCTGCTGAAATACATGCCCCAGTTTTGTCCTTTCTGGCTTCCCTGTTTCCCTCCCCTGACTATTGGAAATTAAAATAATTTATTTGAAACACTGCATGCCAATGTAAAGAGAAAACAACAATAGTACCAAAACCACAATGCAGCCAAAAAAGTGAACATTTATTGGGTATTTTCTTTGTGGTAAATTCCTATGTGCACTACATTACTTTATTCTCATCCCAACCTTGTAGACTGGGTGTGTCCTCCCCAGTACATAAACAAAGCTAAGCAAATGAGGAAGTGGGTTCAATCAGCTCTCCCAGTTATACAAAGCCACCCGCAGACTGCAAAAATTGGAAAGAAAAATCATGACATTCTTCATGTCAGAATCCCATGTCAGGAAAATTATTCTAAGGGAAAAACTCAAGTTTGGGAGGGGGTGAGGATTAAAAAAAAAAACTTCACAGCCCACCACTTACTACCCCCAACTTCTGTCAGTTTAGGAACACTGATGTGTTTCCTTGACCCCAATGTATTCTAAGGAAGAGCCATGGTTCAGTGGTAGAATTCTCACCCTCCTGTGGGAGACCAGGTTCGATCCCCAGGCAGTGCACCTTATGCACAATCACCAGGTGGCTACCATTGGAGGCTTGGGTGTTGCAAAGATGCTGAACAGGTTTCAGGAGCTTCCAGACTAAGATGGACTAGAAAGAGAGGCCTGGTGATCCACTTCGGAAAATCAGCAGTGAAAACCCTGTGGATCACAAGAGTCTGACGGACAACCATGGATGGTGCAGGAATGGACAGCGTTTGTTCCACTCTGCATGGGGCTGCCATGGATTGGGGCTGACTCGTGGCAGCTAATAGCAGTGGTCATCTTTAGGGAATGGGTTACTGATGATCCTACTTTCTTCTCAATACCCTTCTGTAGTAACTGACTTTTTACACTGAGTATGCAGTATGTAAGGAGCCCTGTAATGCAGTGGTTAAACTCTCAGCTGCAAACCTTAAGGTCAGTGTTCCAACCCACCAACGATTCCACAGGAGAAAGATGTGGAAATGTGCTTCCTAAGGATCTGCAGCCTTGGAAACCCCATGGGGCATTTCTACTCTGTCCTCACAGGGTCACTATGAGTCAGGATCCACTCAATGGCGGCTGATTTGATATGCAATATCTTTATAATCAAAAGAAGCAATTGCCATGTTGAAAAATAAAAAATACTAATAACTTCTAAACATACACTAAAAAAGGAATCAGGTATTAAAGAACTACAAGATACCAAATGTAGATAAAAATGAGAATAATTTCTCTTTAGGTAGCATCATAACAGTATCTCAAATAACACCCTTATTTACAATATTAGGTATTCAATAATGATGATGATAATGTAGAGAAAAATGTATACTTACTGGAGAATTACAGTATATCTCTAGCTCACTATTCCAAGTTATCTAACTCTGCTTTCACAGGAGCTATTTTACAACTCTTTAAGTTACAGATAAGCGATAGCAATGCAAAGTAATTCTTGTCACTAGACCTGTAAATTATATAAATTCTGCTCAGTGAAAGTTCAATTGATTTTCCTCATCCACTACAGAAGAGGCCAATTTTTCTTCCATTTGTCCACTCATTTCAATATGCCCAATCTATGATGTGTCTGTTCTTTGGGATTTCCTTTGAACTGATTGTAACATCTCACTAGTTTCTTCACTGATGAGTTAAATAAAGTCTAAACATGTATGCATTTTTATATCTGTATGAGAGTTGATTTCTGTTTTTTTTTTTTTTAATTACCTTTTAACAATTATCATAATGTTAGCTAACATTTACTGAGAAGTTGCTGTGTGCCCCACCTGAAGTAATTTTTATGCCTTATTTCATTTAAGGATCTCTGATATGTTAACAGAGAACCTTAAAAATGTAAGCATTATCCAGGAGATAAAATGGATCAGGAGAATAAAACAGAGATAGGGAGCTGGCAGAAGGAGCTGGCAGTGCCAAGTCCTGAAGACAAGAGAGAAGTCTGTCCTTCCCTGAGGGTCTAATGTCTTCCCCACTTCCAGATGAGGACATAGAGGTATCAAAAAAAAATTTTTTTTTTTTTTCCTATCCAGTTGATCCAACTCACGGTGACATTATGTGTGTCAAAGTAGAACTGTGCTCCATAGGGTTTTCAATGGCTGACTTTTCCAAAGAAAACTACCAGGACTTTTTTGCAAAGTGCCCCTGGGTAGACTTGAACCTCCAATCTTTCTGTTAGCAGCTAAGCACATTAACTAGCTGCACCACCCAGGGACTCCTAGAGGCACCTAGAGTTTAAGTTTTCTCCAAAGTGAAACAGGTAGTAAGTGGTGGAGCAGGGCTGACATAGAATGAGTCCAGATATGTGCCTCAACTACACAGTACCATCTCAATGTTTCTGCAAGAGGAAATGAACTTCACAGAGGTTAAAATACCTCACACTCTTTCATTGATTCAACAGTGCTTCTGCCACCTATTATAGCTACATACTGAGCTGGGTTTGGGGAACATTGCAGTAAAAAACACAAGTGAACAAAATCGTGTTTTTGTTTTTTTTTTAAAATGGAAACTAGAGTCTTGGGGTAATTTACTGCAAGTCCAGTGCTGCTATAGCCAGAGGAACTACTTCCTTTAGAACAATTTATTCTTATCAAGCTCCTCTTTATACCCACTTCCAGTCAACTGGAATTATAATGATTTTTAGGAACACCCTGATGTCTCCTTGTATCCTCTTGCTGTTCAGTGAAGAATGTAGTCAATAAATCCAGAAAAGGAGATGACTAATGATTTCTTTGAAAATCTCCAAGAAAAGCATCCTACGCAGGATCCCTTTGAAAATGCTGTGTCCTCTGTCTGGGATGCACTTCCCTGCATTCTCTAGTGGGTAGGCCAACCTCCAGAACAGTCCAGTCTACAATGCCTTTCTGTAGTCTTCTCTGCCACCTGCCCCTGAACCTTGTGAATTAGCTTCTTTTCTTCATTCTCGTATCCTCTGCCTCCTGGGTATTTGCAACTGCTGCACGGATCATGTGCCACAGCGATTCTCTGTGTGTCTGTTTCTCTCATGAAAGCATGAGCTCCCAAGGAGAGGCTCCATGGTTTAGTCATCTTTGTATCCCCAGCACTGGTATGGGAATGGCTGGGCATAGGTACAGACAGTTGGATGCTGATCCACGATCCTTTCCATAAGTTTATGTAGAACTCTACCTCTCCCAAAGCACAGACTTCTCTCTTGTCTTCAGGACTTGGCACTGCCAGCTCCTTCTGCCAGCTCCCTATCTTTGTTTTATTCTCCTGGTCCATTTTATCTCCTGGATAATGCTTACTCTTTTAAGGATCTCTGTTAAGATATCAGAGATCCGTAACACCAAAGCATTTCCTAACCCCAAGTTAAGTGGCCCTTCCCTGTGCTCTCCTACCACACTTAAACCTCCCCCATCATATTACTTTTCACCCTGGAGCGTAATTGCCTTTCACATGTATGTGCCCTTTGTTCATTGGTACAACCCTCAAGAGCAGGAACTACATTCACTTGTTTCACTGCTTTATCTTCAGACTTTAAACTGGCATAAGTACATACAGCATGCGCCTATTTACATATGTAAATATATGTTAAATGAGGGACAAGAGAAATGTCTTCACGTTTGTTGCTACTGAGGATAAATTATTTTCTTAGGGTACAACATAATGAAGTAGAAAGACCAACCTTGGAACTAGAAACATGGATTTTTATTCCTGGATCAGTCGTTTATTAGCTGTTTGATCTTGGATCAATCACAGCAATGTGTTAGACCTTAATTTCTTTATAAGTAAAACAAGAATAAAAATCTCTCCCCTGTCCTATTGTTGTGAAGGCTAAATGAGATGATGTGTGCTGAGGGTCTGATGCAAATAAGCTCTCAACAAATATCCACTTCCTTCCTTTTCTATTTGAGGACAGTGCTAAATTACAAAGACAGAATTTGGGCACATAGCAGGATATCCTACATGAGTACAAATGGCTTTCCAGGGCAATAGAGGGTGTTGCCAACAATAGGGAAGAGAATGAGAGGAAGCAGCCACATTAACCAACCTTCTCAAGGTTTCACCCTCAAGGGTTCCATGTGAGGTTCAAAGGATGACTTTGAACATTAAACAGCATCATGAACAAGACAACAATGTTCCCCGCCCTGGCACTTAATCTGCATGCATTCCTAAAGGCAAGGCGGCTTGGCGAAAGGCAGTGGGTCTGGAGTCAGCCAGCACTGAGTGAAAGGTTATCTCCAAAGCTTGGAATGCAGAGCACGTGCCAATGACAGCACTCGGCCCACCTTCTTCCTACTCTCCCTCTGTCCTGCATGGGGACTGGGAAAAGTGGTATGAGCTTCCTCCATAGTAACATGAGGTGAAGGAGGGTTTTCAGGACGACTTTATGTTTGTATCAAGGAGCTCCGGTGGTATAGTGCCTACGGCATTTGACTGCTACCCAGAAGGTTGGCAGCTCAAACCCACCAGCCACTCCGTGGAAAAAAGACTGGGCAATCTACTTTCATAAAGATTTACCACCTCAGAAACGCAAAGTGGGTCACTATGAGTCAAAATTGACTTGATGGCAGTGAGTTTGGTTTGGTTTTCTGTCTGTTTGTATCAGGTCATGCCTGCTACAGCATCTATAAAAAATGTCTGCATATTATAGCTACAAGATAAATGGCAAGTGACACTTATAATATTATCATGAGGATAAAAATGAAGGATGTAGTTAATGTAATGCTTTCTGGGCAGCTAAAAGCCCACCTTGTATTTCTGAACAGTGAGAGTAGGAAGAAAGGCCTGGAGATCTACTTGTGAAAAGCAGGCAGTGGAAACCCCATGGATCACAATGGGTTGATCCCTTTGTGTGTGGGGTCATCATGAGCTGGGGCTGACTTGCCAGCAGCTAATAACCACCATGTGTCCTTCCCTTGTGGTGAGAAACCTCTCACAGGCTAAAGGACTTAGCCCAGCCTTGGACAAGGGGCTCAGTAACTCAGTTCCTAAGTGGTAAAAATGGAATCTACACCTAGGTCTGTCTGACTCCCAAGCCAGTGCTCTGTCCACCAAACCCATTGCTTCTCTTGTTAATCATCCTTTACAACAGTTATAGAAGCTATGGTGTACATGGAACTATGAGGAATGTACTTTCTTTCAGGAAACAGGGAGAAAACGTCTTCCCGTAAAACCTTCGGATAAGAACTGTGGACATGCCTTTGTAGATGTTAGCTTCTATCTTATAATTTAATGTCTACAAAATGTAAACAGAGTTTCACGCATAGATTCTTAATCCTTATGCTACAAGAGCTATACTTGCAATCTCTCATCTATAAAATCTAATCATCACTGGTGTGTAGTTAAGAGTAGTCAATGTGATTGTCTAAAACAATTGAAAAGTGGACCCATTCATTATAATGATTCATGAGATACATACTAAGGAACTATCTCTAGCATTGTAACTTCCCTAAACTTGACCACATTACCCTAATTCACTATTGGAAACATCCATCAAGAGAGGAGAGATGGTTTCTTGAATCAGTCATATGTTCATGTTGATTTGTTCTTCTCTTCCTCTCTGAATTCATTTTCAAAGGATGGGGTAAAAGATTTTGACGTAAGCCTTATGGTGAGAATCTCTTTATAGAGTCTCTCATGAAATGAAAGGCTGCTGCTTCTCATGAAATTCCCGAGAAATAGCCCCCAGGATGAGTGCTGCTTCTAGAGTGTGAATTAGGTGCTATGGTTTCAAATTCTTTCAACCCAGACTTCCAAGACCCAGTACCATCCTTAGAAGATGCTATTCCAACAGAATACCCTTCAAGTTCTAAAAGACATGAAGATGGACAGACTGTGAAATAGTTGGGCTCATATGGGCTGCATTTATAAGGGGGGGAAACTGAAGGGGTGAACAACTTGCCCAAGGGCAAGTTAGTGCTGAAGGTGAACTGGAACTCTGCTTGAATCCACCTGCTAGGAGGAATCCAAATTCAGCCTAAAACTTATCAATCCACTGCACATCCCTTTGCTTCCTATTTCTACTGGCAAAGACCATATCTAGTTATTCATTTCTCTATCCTCAGTACCAGACATGGTGCCTGGTACTTATTAGATGCTCAGAAATGTCTGCTATTTCAAATGAAATTAGCAAAAGTAATCAGATAGAACCTTTTAGAACCCATTATGATTCTCTATGCCTTGTCTGCATGCTGAAAAAAAAATGAGTTAGAAGCACATGTAATTCCTCAAACTTTTTATAATCTTTGCCATGAAAGAAATATAATGGTGCTCAGAATTCCTATTACCACTGTCAGAGGGATGAATGATCCGGAGACCTATAAAGCGTAATATACAATTAATCGCATGCTTTCTTTTGTCACTGGCTCACTGTTCTAAATTTTGACTGTCTAGACAGGTATCTCAACTTTGACCCCCTGGGCTAATGAGACTACAAAAGAGAGGAAGCACAGAAGCAAGAAAATCAAAATTATGGCAAATTAAAAAGTCAAAATGCAAGTCTATTACTATTCTGTCACTCAAAGAACCCAGAGGCATCCTTCCTTCCTTGCCTCAGAATTGAAATGTAGGCAACACTGAGGCACTGCATACATCTCATGGGATTCCTAATAGCCATGGTTTTAAATCAAGGTGGTATTGGATCAAAGCAGCCATATGGCTTGTCCAGACCTCAATGGCTCTCCCCATAAATAGGTATGGTCATGTGAAGGCACTTTACCCTTTTGATTGTCCAAGGAGCTATTTAAGAATCCTTTACAATTCTGCTATTTTCTTCTTCCAATGGGATAAATCTGTGACTGTAGACACACACACACACACGGCAAAAATGTTAAAAGAAAATACTTGTCGTAAGACTAAAGCTTTCAACCAAAACACACGGTGAAAAGGCATTCTATTTCTACCTGCTTACTAGACCAGAACAAGTCTTTTTTCCCGCCCTTAGAAACACCAAGGGATTATACACTGGACCAATAACCAAGAACAGTATGGAGCAGTGTTGTGAGAAGCATGAAAGAGTTCCTATTATCTGAACCTTGTAGAGGGCTTTAGGAAATTCCATTCATATCAAGGTAGAATCTACATATTCATCCTCCCATCCATCCATCCAATATTTTCATCTTCCAACTACATGCCAGTCATGGTGCCAGAGACAAGACATAGAGTAATGAATAAAGAAGATGTGGTCTTTTCCCACAATGAAAGACAGACATGTACTGAAAAATATAATCAGGTCGTAGGATTGATAAACAGGGGCTACTGTGGGAGGATAAAGAGGTAAGTTTCCCTGGAGGAGGTGATGTTTGAACTAAGTACTACAGATCAGGGAGTATTAGACAGGCAAACAAACCAAAACAAAATGTGAAAGGTGGGCACATATTTGGGATTCAAGGGTTAGTAGGTGCTATATTCCAAAGCTAAACGTCTTGATGAAATGTGTTTGAGGAACTGCAAAGAGTTGAGTCTTGTTAAAGGGGAGGAAGTGCAGCATGAAAATGGGGAGGACACTAGGCCTGAGTCAGGGGACATGGGTTCTGCCAATGAACTAACTGTGAACCTGAGGAGGTTTCCTTCCCTCCCTGGGCCTCAGCTTCCTCATCAGTCAACTTCAGAGGCTTGTTTAGATGCCACTTCATGTCCCTTTCAACTTCTATAAACTAAGGAAATGCCTTACAAACACCTGACCTCTTGAAATATAGCCAGTCTCTTAATGTACCAGAAAATCTACAAGCAAAGGACTCAAGTCGTTCAGTGATCAGATCTGTATATTCTGCTTGCCTCATATACAAGAGAGCTTATATATGAACGAACTAGCTCTCTGAAAACCGTTCTTGTGGTTCCAGAACTGTCCTGAGCCATTGTTGTAATTTGAGGGCTGTGGAGGGTAGGGGCTAAGAGTCTTAGATTTTCATCAGAGAAGGGAAAATCCAGAATGAGTGGTTCAGTGAGGTGGTATTAGGAAAAGAAACCTGCCTCAAGTTTTCCTTGGGCACCCACCTCCACTCTAAAATGGCACAGACAACTCTCAATTAACCACATATACTTGAGGCCTTGGCTTACTAGCAGTCAAGCTAGAAGGCTTAACTTCCTTATTCATAGAAAGCAGACTGTGAAACCTACTTCATAGAATTGTTGTGAGGATCAAAGCAGGCAGTTCAGGCAAAGAATTCAGCACAGTGACCTGCTATTCTAAATGCCTTTCCTGATTAAGCCATTTAATCTTCACAACAGCCCTATGAGGTGTTGCAATTATTATGCCCATTTTATAGGTAGAAATACTGAGGCACAGAAGTTGAACACTTGTCCAAGATTCCACGGCTCCTATAGAGTGGTGGAATGATTTGCTCCTGTCTACCCAGTTCCAGAGCTCATGACCTTACCATTATGCTAAACATCTCTCAACAAACATTGGTCCCTTCCTCTCCTCAGCTATCACCTGAGGACAATTTGCCTTTTGTCCTGATAGCAGGGGTCATGCTGTACCTGTCAACTCTAAGATTCTCCTTCCACTACTGCACAATGACCTATAGGACCATCACCGCCTAAAGAGAAAAGGTTTGACCAGGAATGGAACCAGCTCTGCTTGATGGTGTCTGGTAAATGCTCTTGACTGCTGCAACACGACTAACCTTGGCACCTAAGTACAGAATCAAATGTTACCATCACTAAAAGCATTTTAGCACCCTCTCTCTCTCCAGAATGGCTTCTGGGCTGATCAGGTTTGCTTTCCTCTTTGCTTTCCAATAGTAGCTTCTATTTTGAGTTTTTATTGTTGTTTATTGCAGTTTAGAGAGATCTTATTCAGATTTTGATGTGGCATTGGCTATGTTTCAAAGGCTGTCAAATCTCTAGTCAACCTGGCTTCAGTAACCTCTTGGCATGCCTCCTGGCATGCACTCTTCCCAGAGGGGAAAGCAGCCCTCTGCCCACCCTTAAGACAAGTAGATGAGAACAATACCAGGTTCCACTAGACTCTACGAGGAGCAAAGTTGGCTAGGAATAAACCAAACTTAAAATTTAAGTCCTGTCTGGGAAAATTATCTGGAATGATTACCTTCTTTCATATTTCTTTTTAACTCTAAAATCAGATATATTAATCACCAATATTATTCTGTAAAACCATTTTCAAGTTTACAATTAAACCAATAATATACTTTGTCCCCATGCACATTTCATCAAGGTTCTCAGTGGCCTCTCAATGCTGACACCCACCCAGGAGGAGCCCAGGGAACACCAGTCTATGCCAAATATCCACCCTAATAAGGAGATTTTGTAGGAATGTACAGATTCTTTTAATACTGCACCTTCATCATAACTTTGTGGCACAGATATTCTCATTACTCCCATTATACAGATACAACAAACTGAGGCTTAGAGAATTAAAGTACTCAAAGCCCCAGGACTAGTGTTCCCCTGGGACTCAAACTCTTGTGTTCCTTCTGCTGTCCCTTGGAGCCTCTTTCCTGGCACTCACTCCATGTGAAGGTTTTAATCCAAATGAAATGCTAGATAACATGTTTTGAGTGCTTACTATATACCAGGCTCTCTATTAAGGGCTTTAACTAATTTTTATCAATAACTCTTGATAATAACCATATGAAATGCTTATATGATAATTAGCATTTTATAGGTGAGGAAACTTGGGCTTTGAGTAGGTAAATAATTGCCCGAGATTGCACAGGTAAAATGTTTCTGTATGACAGGCATTTATCTTGGCACTGAGGATACAACAATGACCAAAGCAGACCAAAAAGTCCTACCTTCATGGAGCTTATGACTTACTGTGATGGAGCAAATCTTGTCAATCCAAAATGTATGTTGGAATTCTACCTCCTATATCTGGGAGTACAATTCTGTTTGGAAATATGGCTTTCTTTATTATGTTAATTATATCATAATTAACAATTATAATTAACTTTGTTCTAAATCTAATATTTCTGAGTTATAAAAAGAATAAATTAAACATAGAAGCATAGGCAGACAGGAAGGAAGAGAACCAGGAGGAAGAAAGATGCATCTACAAGAATTGCTGGCAGCTAAGAGAAGCTGAAATAGATGGGGAAGGACCTCTCCTAGAGCCACACCCTGAATTGAGACATCTAGTCTCCTGAACTTCTATTTTTTCAAGCCACCACTTGTGGCATTCATGTTATGGCAGCACTAGGTAACTAGGACACCACAAAATGGGAGATAAACAAACAAAGAATAAGTGTAGCACTTACAATTTCAGGGATATGAAGACCATAGCGGAAATCAAAGAAAAGACTAGGGGTCGGGTTTCAGTGAGCAACAGTTGTCCTCTCTGGCCACTGTGTATTCTACCTGCTTATTTCTGCAAGTTCAAGTCACTACAAGAATCTTACCCCTCTATTATAAGATGGAATCAAGTTCAAGATGGAATGAAGGACACGGTGTTGGTAAGTTTCATATAGATGAAGTCCAAATCTCCAGACTAGAGTATAATAGCAGAACACACTGGAAACATGAGTTAGGACCAGATCAAGCAAGGTCTACCAAATCAGATCAAAGAGTCTGGACTTTATTTCACAAACAATAGGGTTTTCTGAAATGTAAATGATCAAATGGAGATTATTTTTCAGAATGACAAGAAGGGCACAAAGATTGGTCATAGAAAGGAGACAGCGATCCACCATGAAGAAAGCATTAAAAGTTCTTTGACAAGTGATGATGGGAAAGAAGAGTGAGGGCGAGGTGAGGGAGACAATGGTAGGTTTACTGTGAAGCTCATGCAGTCTAAGCTTCAGGCCCTCATGTGCAAGGATCCCTTCTAAGGGTCTGACAGAGGCTGTGCCAGTGTCAACAAGTGTTGCCAACTCAAGGGGCATTTAAGAGTAGTCACTTCAAAGAAAAAAAAAAATGAAATGCTGTAAAAGCACTTTGATAGAAGTTTTCCAAATTTGACAAAAAATTTCAAAAATTTACATGGCAATACCAGAGTTGAGAAGCTGAGAAACACTAATAAATGATCAATACCAAAAAAAATGCTATCAACAATGTTAGAAAGGCATTTTTTCATTATATGCACCCACAAAATGTAATGTGTGTGTGTGTGTGTGTGTGTGTGTATACAGTAATGTGTCAAGCAGTTAACAAATGAAAGTATACGTTTTGTTTCTGGATTGTGTAATTGTGATATTTACCAGGTTCTTAAAACTTTGCAATTTGGTTTCATTACTTGTCTCTAAACATTTACTCTTGAATTCAACTTTATATCCATAATGTTGTATTATTATCTTTTTAATTATCAAACCTCCAGGCTCCTCAAAACCAGGATCTACCATTGCAGATAGATCTCAAATTTAGAACCTGAGATGCTAGAAATGCGGTAACAAAGACTTGTTTTGGGGGAGTATGCTTCAATGCTACATGTGTTGACCATGAGGGGTGTGTGAAGTTCTGAGCTGGTGCTCGGTAGGCAGCTGGATATAAGTTCTTCAAATCAGAAGAGAGGATAAAGCAGGTCCCCAGGTAGTGCAAATAGTTTGTACTCAACTACTAACCTAAAGATTGGTAGTTCAAACCCACCTAGATGTGCTTTTGGGGAAAGACCAGGCAATCTGCTCCCACAGAGACAACAGCCAAGAAAAAAGTATGGAGCAGTTCTACTCTGTGGAATGTGGTGTTGCCATGACTCAAAATTCACTTGACAGTAATGGGTTTTTGATTTTGGGTGAGTGGTTTTGGGGGAGAGGGGAGCACACCCACATGGTACTCAGAGGTGAAACAATGAAAGTAGCTAAAATCTGAAAGATGAGGCTGCACAGCGAGATGGGAAAATGAGCACTGTTCTGGTTACCTGGTGCTGCTCTGACAAGAATATACCACAGATGAGATGTCCTTAACAAACAAGAGTTTATTCTTACAATTTGGAGGCTTTAAGTCCAAGTTCAAAGTGCCAGGCTCTAGGGGCTGGGCGAAAGCTCCTCAACCTTGGGGTCCAGCTCTGCCTCCTGCTCCCAGCCCACTGGAGCTAGAGATGTTTCTTTACTCAGACAGCTGCTGGCTGCTGAGGCTGAGAAGCCCCAAGGTTGACAAGGAAAAAGGCACAGTCCCAATGTTACCAAACCACATGACAGGCCATTAACTTAAGGCCATTTTACATCCCAAGGTCGGCAGAGCATAGCAGGCTGCTGAGCAATGACACGGCTACATACAGGGTCCAAGTGTGCCACAGGCTAGAGACCATTCCCAAGGCTTCTCCTTATATACAGGAAGCAGACCACATCCCAAAGGCAGCTACTCAGCTGCTGGTGGTAGATCCCACCATGGAGTTGACTGCCAATCTCATCATGGGGAATAACTACCACCAGCTGCCCAGCCACTCAACCAGGCCCAGCCAAGATGACACACCCACCATAATTCCACCCTTTATCAATTTGGCATCTGTACAGATCTCCTCCACTGGGTGGCTCCAGTTCCCTAGTTCCTCTAAGTGGCGGCCTCACCCCCTTGGCGTGGCGGCCCCATTCCTCTCCCTCTTGGGCATGGCAGCCCCGCCCCCTCACTCTTGGGCAGTGGCTATGGCTCCATCCCACTGGCTCATATGAAGGAGTAGCCCCACACTCCAGAACCAAGTTGGTGAAGGCCTGGCTCTTTGAAACCTAGGGGACTGTGATCATTCCACCCCCAAAGGTCATGGTCCTACCCTTAAGGCTGAGGCAGCTCTGCTTCCATTTCCTTGGTCTCTGCTTCTGCCGATTCATGCCTGAAGGCAACCCACTCCACTAGGAATCTTCTTGCCCCAAAGGACATTTAGCTTTCTTGTTCCATGGGCTGGGCCAACCTGCTACTCCATTTCAAGCTGGTCTCTTCTACCAATTAATGCCTCCATTCTAAGTCCCAAGGTCAACAGAGCATAGCAGGCTGCTGAGCAACGACACAACTAAACGCAGGGTTAAGCGTGCCATAGGCTAGAAACCATTTCTAAGGCTTCTCCTTCTATACAGGAAGCAGACCACATCCCAAAGGCATCTACTCAGCTGCATGTAGTAGATCACAGCATGGAGCTGATTGCCTGTCTCATCGTGGGGAATAACTACCACCAGCTGCCCAGCCACTCAACCAGGCCCAGCCAAGTTGACAAACAAACATAATCACCACAAGCACTGACAAGAATTTTCCCAAGATTATCAATTCCATCATAAATACAGGCATATCAAATGTCTGCAAGCAACTCTTAGGACCTGACTGAGGTCTGGAAAATTCAGTCAAATATTATTCCATGCATATAAGAAAAAAAGAGGTGTTTTTAGGAACACACGGATAATTTGCCAGTCTCTTTTCCTGTCCCTGCGTGTACACCTGCCTGCCTTTGTAATCTGGAGTCAGCAATCAGTAAGAGGAGAATCTCACAGCTGAGTGAACGGAAAGAGCCTGGTGTGCGAAGCGTGGCCTGCACCAGTTGACAGTGTCAGAGGGGGTGACACCAAAATCACTGTTCACAAAATTTCTGTTCAGCGTTTCAGCAAAAATGGATTATCTTTTATAAAAATATCCCTGTAGTGAGTCATTACAACAAATGCATTTTTCATAAACCCAGTTTAAATTTCCTATCAATATACCTATAAGGCTAAAACAATATGCCAACTTACTTTTTGAGCCTTCTAACTCACTCTAGTAAGAACTGTGATTATTACTCAATTACAATGATGCTTCAAATCACATAATTTTGTCTGCATGTGCTATAAGCATGTGCTGTTGTTTCTGTTGCTGCTAGTGTTTTTATAGTTGCTGATTTTGTCTATTTTTCTGTTGGTTCAGCTACAATACTGTGGTAAGTAGTATTTGTAACCCATATCAATAACTTTTTTGAGAATGAAGTAGTAATTAAAAGAAAATGAGAAAAATCAAAAAAGGCTTCTGCTCAGTTACTGATAATGTTGCAATTCATTATAGAAAGAGTTCACAAAACAATTTTGTTATTAGTATTCATGTAATCTAAGAAATATTACATTTAAACAATTTCTAACTATATCATATATTATTCTATGATTAAAATTGAGAATGAATATTACTAAGGATTCTGCAGGGTCTGGTATGGGAGGAGGTCCAATTTGGGGGTGGGGGAGATGACACCACTCATTCAGAGTTATCACATGGGATGACACCAGCCCTAGAGACATCACTGGGAGAGCATAAGATTTGGAGTCACAGAGAAGGAATTCTTGCTCTTCCTCATGGAAAGTCTTGTCAGCAACTAACAGAGACAGTGCCTTATATTTACCAAACTCATTTCCTTTCCCTGTTAGGCACACAGAGAAGCCACATTTCCCAGACTCCTGTGCAGTAAGATGAGGCCATCTAAGTTCTGGACAATGGAATTGGAGTAGAAGTGACATGGGTCAGCCACTTCTTGCCAGGCCACACCCAGAATTTTTCAGGGGGCTCCTCATGCTCTCTCTCATCCCTATCTGCAGACCTAAACATCCTCTGGAAACTTCTGAGGCCATTGAAGAGGGTGAAACCATGCAATGGAAGGCAACTGGCTCTCTGGATGTCTACTTGAAAGGTGGCCTGCCAACCCAGGGAGCTCATCTTTAGCACTGTAGAGGATGATATTCTGCTGTGGCCTGTGGGGTTTGCATTGGCTAATATTCAATAGTAGATTGCTAGACTTTCTTCCTAGTTTGTCTTAATCTGGAAGCTCCATTGAAACTTTCCACCGTGGGTGACCCTGCTGGTATCTGAAATACCAGTGGCAGAGCTTCCAGAATCACAGCGACATGGGAACCACCATAGTGCAACAAACTGGCAGATGCCTGGTGGACGACATTTCATAGGGTTCTCGCAATGGTTGGAATAAATAACCAAATCCACTGCCATCGAGTTAGTTCTGACTCTAGCAATCCCTGTTGAGTTTCCAAGGCTGTGAATCTTTGTGGAAGTAGATTGCTTAATTTTCCTTCCATGGAGTAGTTGGTGGGTTTGAACTGCTGACCTCATTAGCAGCCAAATTCCTCACCCACAGCACTGCCAGAGCTCCCTAACATGTCTATAGACACATGTACACTATGTTAATGGTTATTCTTTTTTTATCCAATGTTCGCATTCAGATTTGGTCTGGGCTAGTCCGGTGAACAACCCCAGAGGGCACTATCCCATTCTGTCTGATGAATCTATGGATGGAGTACCACGTGGATGGTGCTCCTTGTTGTTGTGTAATTCAGCCCAGCTCCCACAAGTTAGCTTCCAAGGAAAAGAACATTTCCTTCCAAGCATCCACAACAAAAGAACTTGGTGTCATCTTTAATAAAAAGGTTAAAGCAACACTGATTTTAAAGGCAGAATAATTTATAGCTTTTCTAGCTTGGCTTTATAACCACCTCATGCCGTAAAAATGAGATTTAATCTTTTCTTTAAATTATTTGCATATATTTTCCTCTCCTCCAGTAAAGGAAGACAGCCTCTAGGTATCTTGACTGATACAAAGTAGGCACATGGAAATCTCCTGATCTATATTCAGCTTTGGTACTTATCTGCATTTTATGTTGATTGGGACTTAAACTCCTACTAGCAACTCTTGCTGCCAAATCACATTTTCTCTTCAATGCCTAAGGTTGGAATTGAGTGTGTACCAACTGGAACTGATTGCTTGAAACTTGAACAGTTCAGAGTTTAATTTCTCTAATTTAGGTAAATACTACCTACCAAGTGTTCAAAGGCATGTAAGAGCCAATATTTTAGACAATGCACGATGGAGGCATTTCCGCAGTGCTGTGATATTCTGAAAGATGGCTTTACTTTGGTGAGCCCTCAGAGAATATGTAAATTCCTGGGAACAAATTGGTAGAAGCAAGTGAGAGGAATGTGCTGCTGGGAGATGGCTCCACCAGCCATTTGCCTTCCATTTGTATGAACATCTGAGCTGAAAAAAGAAAAATGACAACATTACAAGATTCTGACATCTGGAAATTGTGAGGCATACAGTTTTTATACTAATTTAATGCATATTCTCACATTACAGTCATGTTTAACAGTTACCTATGTGTCACTCAAAGAGAAGCATTGTACGAAAAGAATTTTGGCAACACAGAACCTTCTAGCTGAAGCATGAGGTAATAATAAATGAAACACTTGTGCAGACTATCCTTTCAGTATTTATTCAGAGCTAGCCCCACAGAATAGTAGAATGGGAAGAAGATTTAGAATGAGGGCTTCAAACTGGTTTGAACTGGTTCAGTGATGGCTGCCAAAGCAAAATTGAAACAGAGCCAAATTTTTTAAATGTGGATTATCTGGAATGCTAACTAGAATGAGAAAAAGTACAGGTCAAGCCCTGGAATAGGAGTTAGAAGAGGCATAGTGAGCCCTTTCAGGAGCCTGATGCATGACACTGGATTATTGCCAGGACTGTGGCAAGTGACACACATTGTGCTGTGTGGTCAGCTGCCATCTTTGAGCTGGGCACCGTTGTTTCCAACTCAGCCAGTTAAGAGATTTGGTTCCTACACAACATGCATGCTATCCTTGTTTTCTGAGAGGGAGATTAAGTTTCCAGCAGGGCTTTGACCTATAATTTTACCTGATTCTATTAGCATTCCAGATTACTCACATTTCAGAAATTCAGGTCCATTGCAGTGTTGCTTCACTGGCCATAACTGAACTGGGCTGAACTGGTTTGAAGCCCTGTTTAGAACACAGCTAGTTCCAATCTTTTTACACGATAACTTGCAGTATACTGGAACCTACGTAAGGTTTAAAAAAAAAAAACACTGCCATTGAGTTGATTCTGATTTATAGCCAACCTATATGACAAAGTAGAACTGCCCCATAGGGTTTCCAAGGCTTTAATCTTTATGGGAGCATACGGCCTCATCTTCCTCCTGCAGATCAACTGGTATGTTTCAACTACTGACCTTTTGGTTAGCAGCCCACAGAGAAAAAAAACTCAAATATTTCCCACTACACCAAGTGATAGAAAAATGGTAAGACTTCTCGCTGCCAAAGGCAAGAAGCTTGCAAGACCTGGAAAACAAGGCAGCCCCATAGATTCTGGCTATCACAGGTTTCACTGGATTTAACAGATGAAGAAACAGAGGCTTAGAGACAGGAAGTGATGAGGCAGATGTCAAAGAGAAGTTAGTAGTAGCAGCACAAGTCTTGCCTGGTCCAAGATGCATCCTGTGGTACCACCCTGTTTCATTCGGCATCCGTAACTTCTCGTATTGCCTCATTTCCCTTTATGCTTGACAGAAAATGAAAGAGGAGGTAATCTTAGAGCCTCAGACTCCCTCCTAGTGCTACTTTTTTTTTCTCAGGTGACCTCTGAGAAGAAGGTGCCCTTTGCCCTACAGCAGTCAATGCTGGCAAACCTGTAACACAGGATCATCATTTTGCATTTTTTTCAAGAAGGTTTTTGAGAACCATTGCTGTGACACTTGCTGGTATTTTAAAGTCTGTTTAACTCATGGACTGAAAGGAAGCATCATGCTAGTAGTCGAGAGATCTGGTCTGTGGATCAGCCACTAATTCACCAGGTATCTGTGGACTAGTTCTAACTTCTCTGGGCCTCTTTATTCTCACCTGTAAAATGGAAAGGAGCAGATAGCTAACCCCTCCACCCCCAAAGATGAAAAACTTTATGGTTAGGAAGATTTCACCTGATGCCAATTCCATGCACACACTTTTTGAAAGTAAATGCAATAATGCAAGTATCCAGCACTGTGCTAGAAGCAAGACCCTAATTGCTGGAGGTAGTCATAATCCAGCACAACAATACAACATAGACTTGTAAAGAGATTGACTGAAGAATACAAAATCATGCACCATCAAGTACCCAAAGAAATGTCTCTAGTGCAATCTTCCTTCTGTCTGGCATTTCCTTGAACCAAGCTAAAAACCCACTGCCATCAAGTCAGTCAGTGTCAACTCATGGTGACTCCATGGGTGTCAGAGTATAACTATACTCCATGCAGATTTCAATGACTGATGTTTTAGACATAGATTGCCACTCCTTGCTTCTGAGGTACCTCTGGGTAGACTCGAGCCACAAAACTTTCAGTTAACATACTCATGTTAACAATTTGCAACCCCAGGGACTTCTTAGATATACAGACTCTAATAAACTAAAAACTGTCAACTGATTTCATTGAGTATTTATTGTTGTTGTTGTTGTTATGTGCTGTCAAGTCGGCCCCGACTCATAGCGACCCCTCCTTGGGTTTCCGAGGCAGTATCACTTTGGAAGTAGATTGCCCCATCTTCAAAAACCAAACCAAAGTCACTGCTGTCAAGTCAATTTGACTCATAGTGACCCCTCCTTGGGTTTCTAAGGTGGTATCTCTTTGGAAGTAGATTGCACAATCTTCTGAGGAATGGTTGGTGGGTTTGAACTGCTAGCCTTCTGGTTAGCAATCACATACCTAAAGCACTACACCATCAGAGCTCTGGTGGTGCAATGGTTAAGGCATTTGGCTACTAACCAAAAGGTCAGAGGTTTAAACCCATCAGCTGCTCTGTGGAAGAAAGATGAGGCAGTCTGCTTCTGTGAAGATTTACAGCCTTGGAAACCCAATGCAGGTCACTATGAGTCCAGATGGACCCAATGACAGTAAGTTTTGAGGTACTGTTTTAAGCATATTACATGTCTGAGTCCATTTAATCCTCACAATTGTCTGAAATGCATATTATTTCCTCATGCATGTGAGGAAAACAAGGCAGAGAAAGAGGAATTAGCTAGCCCAAGGCCCTACAGCTGAGAGAGGCAGGATTCAAATCCAGAAAATCCAGCTTTGGAGCCTAATCTCTTAATCACTCCACAAAGGTCTTATATAAGGATGGAACAAGGAAACACAAAGAAGGGACCTGGACAGCCATTGGGGCTGGAGAAGGACTACATGGACCAGTACTAACCACCACGTGCTGAGCACTTATTTTGTCCAATGTTCTGTGCTAAGCATTCTCCCTATATTAGCTCATTTACTCCCTGCAATATAGTTCAACTAAGAAATGTTTATTGAGGGCCACTTGGACTTAAACATGCCAATGACTGTGAAGATGGCACAGGACCAAGCAACGTTTTGTTCCGTTACTCATAGGGAGCCAGGAGCCAGAGCCACCTTGACATTAGCTAATGGCAGTGGTTCAGGAGCCACTTGTACCAGGAGCTATGAGGAAACTTGCATAATTAGTCCCATTTTATAGATGTGGGAACTACAGCTCAGGGACGATAAGCAGCTCATCCATATTCCCAAGTGGCAGCGTCACCGGTTTTGAGGCCAAGTCTCTCTGACTCCACAATCTGTGCCTCTGTTGTAGGTAAAGGCTTTTTATGGTCATTTTTGTGGTCTAGGAAACCAGTTTTAGTCTGGGGCACATTTTGATAAATTTGCTGCAAATGCCTCTTCTAATTGAGAATTAAAGACATGTTCTGTTTTTGTTTGTATGTCTGTTAGGAGACAAAGCTACACAGGAAAGCAAAATTGCTGGATGCATTGACGGAAAAGCAAGCATTGCAATCCACCATTGCCTGGCAAGCCAGTGCCATTTGCTGTCATTGCCAAGGTGAGAGGCAGGCAGTGAGGAGAACCTGTGGAATGGCAGCACAAACAGGTGAAGGTCAAATGGGGCAACTGAATTCCAGGCCACAGGATGAATTGCCAATGAGGAGTGATTGGTAAGGTGTCAGCCCTCCAGGAAAAACAGACAGCCCTGGAGTCCTGATGAGCTGTGAGCTCTTGTGAAGTCAATCACTCTTGTTGACTTGTTGACAGTCTGGGAAGTTCTACGTGTTTGAAGGCCAGCTCAGGCCTGGTTTTTAGTAGAAAAAGGCTCTTTGTACCACAGTGAGTCGATAAGAAGACTGAAAGTTGGAATTGAATTGAATTAATAGGGTTTTCGGAGGAAAATGGCTACCTCTCATATAGATCTGTACAGTTTTGTACTAGTTTCACATCCACAATCTTAGATGACCTATGGGAGGGATGTCACAGGCTATTTTTCTCCTGATCATATTGATGAGGGAAGGCAAGCTCAGAAAATTTAACTGAATTACAGAAGCTCATACCATCAGGTCTTCAACCAGAAGATGAAAATTTATTTGAGCAATTTCATTCCTGTATTATAACCCAGAGGTGAGGTCTCCTAGGCAAGCAGGACATTCTTTGGTCAGGGGTAGTTAGATATAAAACTCAAAATAATATTAAATTCTAAAAATGCAGATCATCCCTATGACCATGTGCTGAGTGTGGCTGCATGACAATGAGTGGATAAGGCACTTGACTGTTAACTGGTAGGTCAGCAGTTCAAATCCACCAGCTGCTCTGTGGAAGACGGGGCTATCTACTTCCATAAAGATTTAAAGCCTCAGAAACCCAAAGGGTCACTATGAGTTGGAAATGACTCAATGGCAGTGATTTTTTGTTGTTGTTCCACTGGGCCTTTATGACTGGAGTGGGTCCAACTGTGTCTCTCAAAAAGATCTGGCGAAATCCTAAGCTCTAGCACCTGTGAATGTGACCTGACTTGGAGAGAGGATCTTTGCAAATGTAGTGGAGTATCCTTAGATGAGATCATTTCGGATTTAGGGATGGGCAGATTTAAATCCAATGACTGGTGTCTTCACAAGAGAAAATGAAGGGATATTTGAGACACAGAGATACAGAGGGGAAAGCCATGTGAAGACAGAGTGGAGACTGGAGGGATGCAGCTACAAGCCAAGGACTGACAACAGCCACCAGACACTCTGAGAGAGGGATGGGACAGGTTTTCCCTCAGAGCCTCCAGAAAGAAGAAAACCTGCTGACATCTTGATTTCAGACTTCTGGCCTCCAGACCTGTGAGTGAATACATATGTCTAATGATTTAAGTCACCAACCAACAAACCAAACCCACTGCCATTGAGTTGATGCTGACTCATAGCACTCCCCTAGGACAAAGTAGAACTGCCCCATAGAGTTTCCCAGGCTGCCTCATCTTTCTCCCACAGAGTGGCTGGTGGGATTGAACTTCTGACTTTTTGGTTAGCAGTCATATACTTTAATCACTGCACTACCAGAGCTCCTTTTAAGCCACCAAGTGTGTGGTAATTTGTTACGGCAGCCCTAGGAAATGGAAACAGCAGCCACACAGCCCAATACAGTTACAATGACCTTGTTGTAAGCATTACACTTAATCCATGAACCTCAATTAAGTACTGAGCTATGCATATGCCCTGTTGAGTGCAGGGGTAGTACACACATTCATGATCCATAATGGACATATTGAGGATTAGAGGTAATGTGTGGAAGGCTCACAGCACAGGCTCTGGAACATAGGAAGCTGTCACCTGAGGACAATTTGCCTTTTGTCCTGATGGCAGGGGGCCACACAGACCATGTGGGTCACATACAGAAAATCAACACCTGTGCACAAGTTTCCTGACACATTGAGCCAAAACAGCCAAGCACACATATTTCACTTTGCTAGGGATAGAAAAAAGAGAAAAAAACAGTTCAACAGCAGTGACCCTATGTATGTCAGAGTAGAACTGTGCTCCATATTAACTAAAAACCAAACTCACTGCCATCGAGTCGGATCCGACTCTAGTGACTCCCACTGGATTTCTGAGGTGGTAAATTCTTATGGAAGTAGATTGCCCCATCTTCTGCACAGTGGCTGGTGGGTTAGAACCACCAACCCTCTAGTTAGCAGTCAAATGCCTTAGGGACTACACTACCAGAGCTCCTTTAAGTGCTTACTGGAGGTGATTAAATGAAGGAGAGATTAAATAAACAATTTCTAACCATTAAGATTAAAGATTAAAGGTTAGATACAATCTCTAACCACGAAGGTTAAAGGTTAGAGACAATCTCTAACCAGGAAGGTTAAAGGTTAGAGATAATCTCTAACCAGGAAGGTTAAAGGTTAAAGGTTACAGACAATCTCTAACTATGAAGGCTAAAGATTAAAGGTTAGAGACAATATATAACCATGAAGGTTAAAGGTTACAATCTCTAACCATGAAGGTTAAAGGTTAGAGACAATCTCTAACCATGAAGGTTAAAGGTTACAGAAAATCTCTAACCATGAAGGTTAAAGGTTAGAGACAATCTCTAACCATGAAGATTAAAGGTTAAAGGTTAGAGACAATCTCTAACCATGAAGGTTAAAGGTTAAAAGTTAGAGACAATCTCTAACCATGAAAGTTAAAGGTTAAAGGTCAGAGTGATACTGCTTCAGATACCCAAGGAGGGGTCTCTATGAGTCGGATCCGACTTGACGGCAGTGAGTTTGGTTTGAGTGAGTAGACTCTCAAGTGTTGAGAAGCTCCATCTCAGGTTCTGCATTTCCTTCTCTACTAGTCAGGGAGGATAAAAGAAAACAGTCATTCTTATAGGCTTTGCCTTGTGAAGCCCTCAAAGTGCTGTACTCAATAAGCTTATATACCATCCCACCTCCAAAGTTCTAAGAAGCTAGCTGGAGCTGATACTATCTCCAAGATAGTGCTCATAATTACCAGACAGTTCCTTTGGTCTAGGCCCCAAGAGCTCCTAAAGCACTGGCCTTGAACATGGCAGTGGAAGGTTTCTCCCATACATTCCTGCAGGCTTCAGGCAGGGAACTGGTTATGATGGTGAATGAGCCCATCAACCACTGGGCTTCTTTATGTCCCTTTTCCACAGTAAAGGGAAGTAGGGGGCCCCTAGCTGAGCTGATTCCTTTGGTGTTTGCATGTGCACAGATGGGTCTGGTGACAGCTTCTCCAGGCTATGAGAGAGCTGACAGATCTTTGTAACCTGTGAGCAAATGCTAAGGATTCTGGTCTGTTGTCTTCTATACCAATGGAGGGTGTCCAACTCCAGCAAAATGAATTTGAAGGGAGCCCTGGTTAGTGGTCACAGATACCAGGGATCTAACTTTGGAATGCTAGGGCTACAAGGGGCCTTGGAGCCCTCAGGACTTCTGTCCATTATCTCTCCACCTGGGTGAAAACAGTACTGATTTCTTCTTCTCCTGTCACACTCTCATGACCCATCAAATACTAATCCCCATCCTACTACCCAAAGACATCATTTTCCTGCCTCCTCTTCTCCAGTTCCCATGCCACACTGTCTTCTCTCTTCACTGCCCACACTGTGCAGTAACACACTATGCTCCCTGCCTCCAGTTCCTCCTTACATCTCCTTCCAGTCAATGCTCCACATACCTGCCATATGGCTTCCCATATTACAGCAGATCATTGGAGAAAGGCAGAAAAAAGTGTTAGAAAAAAAGTGAGTCAGAAGATCTGCTCTAAACCAAACCTATATATATGTGTGTGTGTGTGTGTGTGTGTGTGTATAATCCTAATAGGATTATTATATGATTGAGGTCATATAGTTCAAGCAACCAGCAGGATGTCTGGAACAAAGTGGATGCTCTTCTCCATTATTATGTTGATCCTTTCCTCAAAGACCACAATGACTCCCTATTGCCTAGAGAATAAAAGCCAAACTCCTAACACTACATACAAGGTAAAAAGAGTTAAGACTAAAATCTATCTGTCTCTCTGGTTGGTCTTCCATTCTGTCCCTCCAGCACTGGATGCTTCAGCCAATGTGTACAATCCACTGTGTGTCAGCTGTCCTTTCTCTCACGTTGAGTGCTTGCTGCTTTCTCTACCAAGATGAAACCTTTTCCCATCTCTGATTGTTGAAATCCTCCCATTCTTTAAGGCCCTTCACAGATTTCTCCTCCTCCACAAACTTGGAGTAATCCCTCATTTGCTGAGTGACAGTCATACACTGCCTCTCTTTCTTCTGTTGTTTGTCATTTTCCTCCTTGTATTTTTTGGTAATGCACACACATATCCATTCCTGACTTGACAGCAGGTGCTATGTATTATTTATCTCTCTATCCTCAGAAGCAAGCATGATGAATGGCACAGAATATATACCCAATATATGTTAGCTGAACTGAATTATTAGTCCTTGAGTGATTAGAGGGCAGGGCTCGTGTCTTGAATCCTGGTGTTGTCCATTTCTAATTCCACCAGCTCCTGCATCCAGAACATGTGAGAGAACTGTGAGGCTCTCATAGACACCTGTGAGTTTTAGGAGGAGTCTGGCTGCACTTCTCTCCACTCATGGGCCTTACTGTACACCCCCTTGGAAGACCCAAGATGCTAACTTTCTGCTCCAGTCTCTTGTGTACCAGAGAGACAGACTCATCAACAATTCTACTGTGGGTGCAAAGAAGTGACCACTTGCTCTTCATTAGTATAATAACAGTACAACAGACTTGTAGAGAATACCCTAGAAATGACGGCCCTGATTCTTCCGTAAAAACCTCACAGTCCAATTAAGAAACAAAGGCACTTTCTTCCTCTCATGTTAACATTTGTTCATAGCTTGACTTTGCCTAGGGGCTGTAATCATTGCCAAGTGTTGTACAGCTGAAGTGTCATACAGTAACACGTGTGAAGCTTACCATTTGAAGAAAGGAGGGCAGGGGGATGACAAAGTCTGCCCTTTCTGGAGGTCAACCAACACGGCATGATCTTTGATTATAGTAGGAGAAACTTCAGTTAAAAACAAGAAAGAACTGGCAGATAATAAATTTTTAAACATGAGAAAGGTATACAAAAGGAGTGGTAAAATCTCATTGTTATCTCAAGAGAACTTTAGGACTTAGATATGTATCCATCCCCCTGATGTACCTACCCATATTATGAAGAGGTAGGAATAGACAAGGTGCACCTATGGATCTTTATATGTCAGAATTGGGTTATAATTACCTAATACGACGTGGAAAGCCATAGCTTCCTCATTTGCAAAATGGAAATGATAATGAAATTACCTTTCCCACAGGAAAAGTAAAACTACTCATGTAATGTGCTTAGCGTACTGTCAGGCACTTAGCAAGCATTTAATAAATGACAACTGAGGATGAAGATGATGATGGTGGTGATGATGATGCATAAAGAAGATGGCTACAAATGCATTTCACTTTTCAAGAAAGGAAGCTATGTTTCCTGAAGGCAACATTAGACATGGAAATAGACCTAACTGGAATCTGACATTTAATTTATTACTCATATGAATTTAAGGAAGACACTTAACTTCTTCATGTCTTAGTTTTTCACCTGTACATATGGGATGACATTAGGCACCTCAGAAGCTTGTTGTGAAAATCAAATGACAGGGTGTATGAAAGTACCTAGCACAAGGTTTGGTATGCAGCAGGCACCTCCACATTGGAAATGAACGAAGGACAGGAATTTGAATTCCCTTTGTCCAGAGTAATGAATAAATAGATAAATAAAGCAGTCAACATAAGCTCATTAGTTTCACTAGGAAGCCCAGAACAGAGTGCCAGCCCTACATCTGGATCAAATCATCAGTCACTTCATGGTGCAGTTTAACAAATACCAAGAAGGGCTCTTCAAGTCATCCTCAAGTTCTACTAACAGCAGTTTTCTGTATTTCATTGACCTCCTTCCATGACCTTTTAATAAATGTAAATTCTCTTATTATGGGTTAATATATCAAGCTATTGTGCCTTGGAATTTCAGAAGAAAACAGAAAGGAGAATTACTTCAGGGAAGTATTATTTAGCATCCCTTGTGCTCCACGCCCTGAGCTAAAAAGAACCCCTGGGTGCTTTCAAGAAGCAGGTCAGGCCCTGGTGCTCCGAAGCAACTGGAGAAGATGGGCACACTGAAAACAGAAGCAAATGTACTCAAAGCCACCACTTTCGTTTTATTAAATGAATAATGATCAGTGTTTGAGGTGAGGCAAAAGGATTGTGCACACTGAGGTCCGTTCACAATTCCTAACACAAGCAGCAGCATAGTGCCTAAGGCACTTGACTGCTAACCAGAAGGTTAGCAAACCCACCAGCCACTCCTCGGAAGGAAGGTTGGGCAATCTACTTCTGTAGTGATACTGCCTCGGAAACCCAAGGAGGGGTCGCTATCAGTCGGGGCCGACTTGAAGGTATATAACAACAACAACATTACCCACTGCCATCGAGTCAATTCTGACTCATAGTGACCTTATAGGACAGAGCAGAACTGCCCCACAGGGTTTCCAAGGCTATAAATCTTTACAGAAGCAACTGCCTCATGTTTCTCCCATGGACCAACTGGTGGGTTCGAACTGCCAACCTTTTAGTTAGCAGCAGAATGCTTTAACCACTATGCCGCCAGAGCTCCTTTACTACAGCTATCCTCTAGTATTAAATAAGCTAAGTAACCTAGTTAACAGAACGTTAAGAGTAATTGCCACTATTTCAGATATTTCCAGGAGTGCTGGCTGAGGAAGAATATACCACTAAGTAATATTTTATGAAGCTAACTATCCTGGGGGAATTCTCAAAAACAAGCATGCATGGAAGCACCCCTAACTACTTCTGGCAGACAATAAGAAGTCATTGAAATTGCAGTGTTGGCAGTACTCAGCTGTCCTTGTAGATCTATCTACTATCCCAGTTGAACTCTATTTCCTCCCTGTCCTTTGATTCATGGGCAGTCTCCCGCCCACAGCAAGTTACAGAGCTGTAGATCCTTCCTACCACTGGCATCGGGGACAAAGAGATGCTTGTTTTCTTGCTCTCCTTCTTTTTATAATTCACTTCCCCATCTCCAAGTTGTTAACCTGCTCTACCAAAGCCAGGGAAAGGGACTTAAAGGGAACATGAAAAAAGAAGTGGGAGGGGACTGCTGTGCTCAAATACCGCATTTGTTCTCATCGCAGGCCTTAACTGCTTGCTCCATTAATTCCAAGGAATTGGACGCAGGTGAAGGAAGGAATTGGCCATTGCTGATGTTATCAAGAACTTGCCCTCCAAAGACATTACTTGGAACTGGTCTGCTCAGAATTATCATCCCATGTAGGTGAAGTGTACCAGAATGGCCAGCCATATTTTAAGGCCTAACTAGGAGTTTTCTCAAGGTATCATATTGTTAGTTATCAATTACCAATTACATGCAGGATAAATTAGTTCTCTCAGCCTAGAGCTTGATCGACTTCCTTCCATTCAACTCTCTAGAGAGATACCAGAGGGATCCAGCAGTGTGCTACAGCTGGCTTGGATGGATCCCCAAGAGATGAAAGCATTTCTTCCCAATTCTGCATAATGATAGTCATTGGTAGGTAAAAATCAGCCACAATAGAAATATTTGTTGTTGTAGTTGTTAGGTACCATCGAGTTGATTTTGACACATAGCAACCCCATGTACAACACAATGAAACACTGCTTAGTCCTGTACAATCCTCACAATCATTGCCATGCTTGAGCCCACTCTTTCCAGCCACTGTGTCAATCCATCTCATTGAGGGTCCTCCTCTTTTTCACTGACCCCGTTTTACCAAGATTGATGTCCTTCTCCAGGTCCCTCCTGACTGATTACATGCCCAAAGTACATGAGATGAAGTCCTGCTATCCTCTCTTCCATGGGACATTCTGGCTATACTTTATCCAACACAGCAGTCCTCGTTCTTTTGGTAGTCTAAGGTTGATTTGATATTCTTTTCCAACACCATAATTCAAATGCATGTTCTCCTGTCTTCCTTTTTCATTGTTCAGCTTTCACATGCATATGAGGTGATTGAAAATACCATGGCTTAGGTCAGGCAAACCTTAGTCTTTGAAGTGACATCTTTGTTCTTTAACACTTTAAAGAGGTCTTTTGCAGTATATTTGACCAGTGCAATATGTCACTTGATTTCTTGACTGCTCTTTCCATGGACATTGATTGTGGATCCAAGAAAATAAAATCAAAATCCTTGACAACTTCAATCTTTTCTTCATTTATCATTTCAGGAAGTGGCATATGATGTAGAACCAATGGTAATGAAGGAAGAAGTCAAAGCTGCAATGAAAGAACTGGTGAAGAACAAGACTCCGGGAATTGATGGCATACCGATTGAGATATTTCAACAAACACATGCCCCATTGGAGGCACTCACTCAGTTATGCCAAGAGATTTGGAAGACAGCTACCTGGCCAACTGACTGGAAGAG
>NW_006921693.1:3289267-3297677 GCF_000298275.1 Orycteropus afer afer
TTCCCTGGAGAAGGATGTCATGCTTGGTAGGGTGGAGGGTCGACGAAAGAGGGGGAGGCCTTCAACGAGATGGACTGAAACGGTGGCTGTGATGATGGGCTCAAGTATAGCAGGGATTGTGGGGCTGGCGCGGGATCCATCAGTGTTTCGTTCTGCTGTGCATGGGGTCGCTATGAGTCGGAAACGACTCGACGGCACTTAACAACAACAACAACATTATAAGGGCTTTTGTTTTGTTTACGTTCTTTATGTTTATGAAGGTCTTGAAATCTTTGCTCCATCCATGTCATTAAGGTTGACTCTACTTTAAGGAGGTAGCTCCTCCCCAGTTGTATTTTCAATGTCTTCCAACCCAAGTGGCTCATCCTCCAGCACTATATCAGACAATGTTCTGCTGCTATTAATAAGGTTTTCACTGGCCAACCTTTTTCAGAAGTAGACTACTAAGCTGCACTGAGGGAAGTGTGAAAAATTAGGCTCCAGGAATTGACAGGATACCCACCGAGATGTTTCAACAAACGGATTCCCCACTGGAGGCACTCACTCAGCTATGCCAGGAAATTTGGGAGACAACTATCTGGCCAACTGACTGGAAAAGATCCATATTTGTACTCATTCCAAAGAGAGGTGATCCCACAGAATGTGGAAATTATCAAATATCATTAATATCACATGCAAGTAAAATCTTACTGAAGATAATTCAAAAACAGTTATAGCAGTATATTGACAGAGAACTTCCAGAAATGCAAGCTGGATTCAAAGAGGATATGGAATGAGGGATATCATTGTTGATGCCAGATGGATCTTGGCTCAAAGCAAAGAATACCAAAAAGAGGTTTACTTATGTTTCATTGACTATACAAAAGCATTTGATTGTGTGGATCATAAAACTTATGGATAACATTGAGAAAAACAGGAATTCCAGAACACTTAACTGTGCTCATGAGGAACTCAGACATAGACCAGGAGGCTGTCATTTGAACAAAACAAGGGGACAATGCATGGTTTAAAATCAAGAAGGGAGTACATCAGGGTTGTATCATTTCACCAAACTTATTCAATCTGTATGCTGAACAAATAACCCGAGAAGCTGGACTATATGAAGAAGAATGTGGCATTAGAACTGGAGAAAGACTCATTAACAATCTATGTTATGCTGAAGATACAATTTTGTTCACTGAAAATGAGAATGACTTGAAACACTTACTGATGAAGATTGAAGACCATCATCTACAGTATGGATTACACTCAATATAAAGAAAACAAAAATCCTCAAAATGGGACCAATAAAAGCAACATCATGATAAATGGAGAAAAGACTGAAGTTGTCAAAGACTTCATATTACTTGGTTCTACAATCAACACCAATGGAAGCAGCAGTCAAGATATTAGACAATGTATTGCATTGGGCAAATCTGCTGCAGAGGACTGCTTTCAAGTGCTGAAGAGCAAAACTGTTTCCTTGAAGACTAAGGTGCGCTTGACACAAACCATGGTATTTTCAATTGCCTCATATGCATGTGAGAGCTGGACAATGAAAAAGGAAGACTGAAGAGGAGTCAATGCTTTTGAGTTGTGGTGTTGGCAAAGGACGCTGAAAGTACCATGGACTGCTAAAAGAACTAACAAATCTGTCCTGGAAGAGGTGAAGCTGGAATGCTCCTTGGAAGCTAGAATGTCCAAACTTTGTCTCACCTACTTTGGTCATATTGTAAGAAGGGACCATTCCATGGAGAAGGATACCATGCTTGGCAAAGTGGAGGGACAATGAAAAAGAAGGCCCTCAATGAGATGGATTAACACAATGGCTGCAACTATGAGCTCAGGTATAGCAAAGATTGTGGGGATGGCACACAACCAGGCAGTGTTTTGTTCTGCTATACATGAGGTCACTATGAGCCGGAAACGATTCAACAGCACCTAACAATGACAACAGATCACTATGTCCTTCTTCCTACTCTGTCTTAGTCTGGAAGCTCCACTAAAACCAGTCCACTTGGGTGACCCTGCTGGTATTTGAAATACTGGTGGCATAGCTTCTAGTATCACAGAAACAAGCAAGCCACCACAGTATGATAAATTGACAGAAGAGTATTTACACCATGAGAAATAGCAAACACTACAATTCGAGATCTTTTCATCTCTTCATTTTCTTTTTCAATCCTGGAGAGGCAGTTGTTAAACGTTTACCAGCCTACCAGTGAAGGGATCCTTCTCTAACATAAATGTGACAAAGTGGCTCTCCTACTTAAAACTTCATGGGCTCCCTTACTGACTTCATGATCATGATAAATGTGGGGTGTTATGCATTTTAATTATGACTTATTAAAGTTACCTCTCTATTTTCATCTTTTACCATTTTCTCCACTCACACTTTGTACCATGCCCTCTCCTAAGGCTTTTGAGCATATTTTTACTCTACGTGGTAGGCTGAAATATGGCCTTCCAAAGATACCCTTGTTCTAATCCCTGGAGCCCATAAATGTTAGTTTATAAAAACAAAAGCAAAAAACATGTTGCTGTCAAGTTGACTCTGATTTGTAGCAACCCTATAGAACAAAGCAGAACTGCCCCATAGGGTTTCCAAAGTTGTAATCTTTACAGGAGCAGACTGCCACATCTTTCGCCCATGGAATGGCTAATGGATTTGAATCACTGATCTTTGGGTTGGCAGCCATATGCTTAAATACTGTGTCACCAGGGCTCCTTAAATGTTACTTAACTTAATCACACTTAAAGCCTTTACATTGCCATATAAATGTTCTTTTATATCATAAAGTAAAAGTCTGTGCAAGTGTGATTAAATCAAGGATCTTAGATGAGATTATCCTGGATCATCTGGGTAGGCCTTAAATTCAATCCCATGTGTGTGAAGAGGAGGCAGAGGGAGATTGTAATGCATACAAAGGAGGCCAACTGGAAGACCAAACAACAGAACAGAGAGACATTTGGGGTCAATGTTAATAAAGAGACAGTGAGTCAGTCCTACTAGGAGTGACGGGGGAGAGGTGGAGCTAGTATTCTAAGATCAATGCAGAGGATGAAAATTGTGTTCAGTATTAATTATCCTTGAAAATCTACTGGAAATATTTGGTACCAGTGCACCTACCGTTCTCAATCTGTTAAACACAACAGAGTCAGTTTTTACTTTACATTTAAAGAGATTATTGTTTCTTTGATTGAGCTTCAAATGAAGTACTTGGCTTACATTTGTGGGGGAAACACACACACACACAAATTAAAGACACTAGGGCTTGAGATTAACATAGGGACAGTAGACCCACAAATCACAAATCACACTCCCTCCAGGATGTGGTTATGGAGTTAAGGCAGGGTGGCGCTGCTTACACTTTTCAAGTGATCATTTTCTTTCTGTCTTTTTTTGAGTGATGTGGAATGAATATGACTGTATGCATGCAAGTTAAATGCATGTAAGAGGCAATTCCACAGTACCTCAAAACAGTGCTATGAAAAGAACACTAGACTTTCAGCTAGAAAATATGGCACAAATCTCATAATCAATGAGATTAAATGATTTGGGACATATTTCCTGACCACTATCAATTCCAGATTTCTCATCTAGCAATCAGTGAATTATGATCAGATGGTATATAAGTAGACTTTAATCCTTAGTATCAGTAATTCCCTATTATTAGGAAAGTTACCCTTGCACTTTTCCTGTAATATAGTTTTGGGTTTGTGTGCTATATTAGACTAGAAATTATCCTGGAGATTGCATGGCAACTGTCCTTCATGTTTTTTTTCCAAAAATCACTTTGGGCTCAAAGCTCTATGGCTAACAAAGAGAAATTGCTGGCACTCTGAAGGACAGATGTTAGACACCTGCCTCCTACAGTGTTCCTACGACACTGATATTCCAAGAGCAGAAGTACATTTACAACCTACAGAGAGTGACATGGAGAATCCTATCATTTTATTCATCTCAATTAAGCTGGTGGCACAATGGTTAAGCGCTCAACTGCTAACCCAAAGATTGGCTGTTAGAACCCAATAACAACAACAACAAAATTAGGCTATAGAAGTGATGGGTTTATAAAACAGTTGTGGTGCAGAGGCCAGAGCCTGGAATCTAGAATTCAAGCTCCAGAATCAGATGGTTTTGTTTGTGTCCCATTGGTATACTTCCAGCTACATGATCTATGGCAATTTACCGAACCTTTCTCAGTTCTCATTTCCTAATCTGTAAAATGGGCATAACAATGATGTCATGTCGATCATGGTGGTAACAGTGATAAATGGCTAATACAGTTATGATGAGGATTTTATAACAAGAGGTACATGACAATCACTACAGCAGCAAAGAACACTGGGGATTTTGAAGGCAAATGGAAACCCCACGAGTCCAAACACTTAGTAAGTACACAGTAAAGACTCTTTGATTGATGGTAGGGTAGACAGGCATGACAAAAGATGCTCTTTTCATTTCCTTAAGCCTTGGAAAAAACTGTGGACATTAAACAAATATATGTCATGAACAGAAGAAAACAAAAGGAGGCCGGAGGAAAACAGAATGACAAATGTCTAACTTCCCTTTAACGTGTTTCAATGATTTCCCCCTAACCATGGTGACAGTGACCCTGTTTCTTCTCTTTCTATTTTCAGCCATCACCTGGGTATCTGAAGCAGAGATGATGAAGGAAAGGGAACAGCAGGAAAAAGGATTTGGATGGCTTCAGATAAGGGGACTCAGTGTCAGTCAGGATCCCACCACTGTGACATAGACATCACAATGCATGCTTTTGGCAAACCCAGACATGAAGCATTTAACTAGGATGCTGAGCCAGTGAATTTTATTCATAGAGTTCACACGGAAAGAATTCAGTGTGTAGTACCATTGTTACTAAGAAAGGTCTTCAGGGTCAAGACTCTTTATGCTATGGATAAAGTACTTCTAAAATGTGACAACACTAGTTGGCCAATGCTATATGCCCAGTCCAAACGCCAGAAAAAACTATTCCAGAAAATCATGATCAAAGAGATTTTATACCTTCTATAATCTCTTTAAGGTGTTCTAGTGGCGTAGTACCTAAGGCACTTGACTGCTAACCAGAAGGTTGACAGTTCAAACCCACCAGCCACTCCATGGAAGGAAGACTGGGCAATCCACTTCCATAAAGATTTACCACCTTGGAAACCCAAAGGGACCCTATGTTCCCTTTGAATAGACCATAGGAAAGCTGTTTCTAGAACAGCACATGTGGCTTCCACAGTCCCCTCATCCCAGTTCCACATTCCCTACACTCTTTCTTCTCCATAGCTTTCTCTAACCCACATGTGAAGATATTACAACATGAATATTATTCTTTCTTACAGAACTATATACATAAAACTTGACAGAGTCTAGGCCAAGGGTCACTAAACATTTCTCATAAAGGGTCAAATAGTAAATATTTTAGGCTCTGTGGGCCATATACATCTCTGACACTCCTCCTTCTTCTCTTCTTTTTTTCTCTTACCTTTTCCTCTGTTCTCTCCTCATCTTCCTCCCTATTCATCTATAACCCTTTAAAAATACAGGACCCATTCTTAGCTAGTAGACTACAGAAACAGACTGTTGGTTGGGTTTGGCATGTAGGCCATTGTTTGCCACCCCTTGACCTAAGCTGTAAAAAACTGAAGAACAAGAGAAACAATGTGGAATTATAGGCTTGCAGTTAGAATGTAAAAAGTTGTGAATCCATCATTCTCACTGTAACAATGCAAACAAGATGACTATACTGTAAGATTATAGTTATTAAAATCAGAGTACCCATCAGAAAGGTAAGAATGACAGAACCTAAATGAACCAAAATCTAGAAAGAAATAAGCCTTCCAGAGACAAAGAGCTTCCCTGTACAATGTCATGGTAGAGGAGAAAGAGTCTCCCATAGCTAGGTAAGGAGAAACCAGCTCAGTGTTAAATGGACTTCTAATGGCAGAGTGAGCTGATGTGAAGATGTGGAATCCCAAGGAACCTCAGCCAAGAGTGAGCCTGCACATATCCACCAACACTTTCTTATGTGCCTTCATGACTGGGAAAGAGCAGAAGGGTTGAGAGATCTTCTCCATGAGGCATGCAGGGTGCCACAGTGTGAGAAATTCCTCTGAGGCCTTCAAACCCACGACACGGATCAGGCAATGAATGAGAGAGTAGGGAAGGGCAGAAGTACAAGGCAGATGCTGAAGGCTGGAGATGAGGCAAAGGAGCCCAGAGAATCCCTTCCAAGGCTCTCCAAGCCTTCAAAGCATGAACAGTCCAGGCTGGAGGCAACCCATCAGGGAAGAGAGTGCTCTCTCAAAAAGCAGAAGGCCAGAGGCATACTAGAAAGAACAGAGAATTCCCCTGAAACCCAGAAATCTTGCAGACTCTAATACAGAGACAGAGATCTCTGATAGTTTGGAAGGCCGGTGGGTGAACCGCAAACCACAATGAGTTCTCCAGAGTCTCCCTGGGGCTCACTTCCCAAGCCAATTGAGATCCAACCCTAAAACTGTTAGAAACCAGTGGTGCACTAAATGGAAATAGAGAATACAGACCCAAATGATGATAAAGCAGCCATTACTTCCCTGCACACCCTTCTATGGAAGATCAGACTTTTGCTCAGCCCCTTTGAGGGATAAGTGATGCTTCTGCTGGGCTGGATGGCAAAAGGCAGGAAGCAATGCCCATTTTCAGACCATGGCAGGGAAGACTACCAGAAAGGGCGGTCTCAAGGAAATATATCAGATAATCTTCAAATGGAAAATAAACTGATCCAGAATACCACACCAATGCAGAAGTCTCTTTTCATCATGAACACATGGTCTTGCCAATCAGAAAAGTAAACAATCTTCTGTTACATGAGGGCTACTATTTTCTTTGAAGTGATTTAATTACATTGATAGCTAACTTTTATTGGTGTTTCCTCTATGCCAAGCATTATGGTATGCAATTCACATGCAGCATGACCAATTACTCCTCAGAATAATCCTATGAGATACATACTATTATTATACTACTGTTATTTCCTGTTTATATAACTTAGGAAACTGAAGCTTAGAGATACTAAATAACTTTTCTATGTTTACCCAAAACAGACAGACAAACCAACCAACCCATTGCCATTGAGTAGATTCTGACTCCTAGTGACCCTTAGGACAGAGTAGAAATGCCCCCATAGGGTTTCCAAGGCTATAAATCTTTAAGGAACCAGACTGCCTCAACTTTCTCCCATGGAGTGGCTGGTGGGTTCAAACCATACCTTTTGGTTACAGCCAAATACTATAGCTACTATCACAACAGAACTCCTTAAGTTTACCCAGATAGTAAAAAATATTTTACTTTAGACATCAAGCTCTTAGCTATTTAGTTGTATTATTATTAACACAGTCAATGTTTGTATATATTTGCAGTTTTAGGATGTTGTATCTGTGTGTGTTGTTGTGGTTGTGGTGGTGGTGGTGGTGGCTGTCCTGATGAAATGTACACTGTTGATTCAGATTGACTTTTCACATGGTATGTGTTTACAATGGAGCTCTGGTGGCGTAGTGGTTAAAGCATTCATTTGCTAACCAAAAAGTCGGCAGTTTGAGGAGTTCCAGCAAGATGGTGGACTAGGTAGAAGTACTGCACAGACCCTCTTCAACAAAGAAAAGGGAAAGCAATTAACATAGACACAGAAGGTAATCTTGGACCCCTAAGCCTTGAAGGGAAGGATAAAAAAATGGACTAAACCCCAACTAGCAGAAGAATTTGTGTGAAAATACTAAAAAAGGAGATACACAGAGCTGCTGTCTGGCAGTGACCTGAGCGAACCTGACGGCACAGACGGCACAGACGGCTTGGAGATTTCTGAGTGGTGGTAGGACCTAAGAATTAACCTAAAAATCACCCTGCTAGCCAGGGACTGCACGGAGGACTGTGCACGGTGGCTGGGGAACAAACGGAGAAGGTGAAGAGAAAGGTGGGCCGAGCTGTGGACTTTTGTCAATCTGGACGGCACCACCATTTTGTAGGTTTAAAAAAGCGGCTTGAGTTTTGGATATTTAAAGGGACAGTGCTCTTACAGATTCCTGTGGTAGTAGGACTTAAGAATTAACTTAAAAATCACCCTGCTAGCCAGGGACTGCACAGATGACTGTGCACGGTGGCTGGGGAACAAACAGAGAAGGTGAAGAGAAAGGTGGGCTGAGCTGTAGACTTTTGCCGGTCCAGAAGTCACCACCATTTTGAAGGTTTAAAAAGCGGCTTGACTATTTTGGATATTCAAAGAGACAGCGCTCTCGCAGATTTCTGAGGTTTAAGCACATTCTGCTTTCCAGCAACCACAAGGACACTTGGGGCCTGCAAGACTGAAAAGGTACCACATTCTTCTTGTTACTACACCCTATACCTGCTTGGTGAATGGGGGTGTGGCCATCCCCACTCCCA
>NW_006921693.1:3301047-3314587 GCF_000298275.1 Orycteropus afer afer
GAACTGTGGTCAATGACATGAGACAAAGTATATGTGAACTGCTGTATGGAAAGTGAATTTGCTCTGTAAATCTTCACCCAAATCACAATAAAAAAAAAAAAAAAAAGTCAGCAGTTTGAACCTACCAGCTGCTTGGCAGGAGGAAGAGGAGGCAGTCTGCTTCCATAGAGATTTTTAGCTTTGGAAACCCTATTTGGCAGTTCTACTCTGTCCTAAAAGGTCACTACTAATTGGAATCGACTCAATGGCAGTGAGTTTGGTTTTTTAGTTTGGTGTTTAAGACACAGCACACAGCACTCTATATATTCATATATATCCACTTTTTTGTTTTAACCTAAATAGATAAATGAAAGGTAGTATACTTATCCCAATTTTAAGTGTATCATTAAATCATTCCAACTCTTTTACTTTACTGAAATTTAGTAATTTTCTCCCATCTTAATTTCCCTAACACTAAGATGGTATTAAGAAAAGTTGAATGCACTAGGCCACTGTTAGTAATCTCATCTTGAGTTAGTTATATAAGAAAGCAAAGTAGTTAAAAGCAGTGATACAAATGTTCAATCAAATCAATATAATACACATACAGATATGCATTTAAAAAAAATGGAAAAGCTCAAGACTACTGTCCTGATCCCTAATCATCACGTTTAACCCAAAAACTAGCTCCTAAGCTCAATAATGGCAACAAACAGGATAGAGCTATGTTCACGTCCATTGTGTTCATGTTCTCCACTCATCCTAACAGCAAGAACAAGAAGTTAGAGCTAGGAGAATCGTAGGTGCTGTCTAACCCTAGGTCATTTATGTCAGTCAGAGTAAGCTACATTATGCTTCTTCACCAAACAAACACACAGTCTCAATGGTTTAACATGTGGACATGCATTGTTTGTTCTCATAATAAATTGCTCACACTGAAAGCTCAGTATTTCCCAAGGGCAACTCTCTCCCACATTGTGACTCAGGTATTCCTACCTGGTTCCATCTTGTGGCTCCTTTATCTCAGTCTATACCCTCTGCAATCACCATAGCAGGAGAAGAAAGAACTTGAATATAACACAGCTGCTGTTAAGTACAAAAGCCAAAAACCAAACCCACTGCTATCGAGTCAATTCCATCTCACAGTGACCCCCATAGTGTTTCCAAGGCTGCAAATCTTTACAGAAGCGGACTGCCTCATCTTTCTTCTGTGGAGTGGGTGGTGGGTTTGAATGGCTGACATTTTGGTTAGCAGCCCAATGCTTTAACCACAGCACCACCAAAGCTCCTTAAGTACAAAGTTACTCCCAATTCCAGTTTATGGGCCAGAATTATTCACAACTGAACTCCAAGGGTGGGTAAGACAGATAGGGAAGTACATGAAATGTAACTCTCTTCCACTGCATTAGTTTAAATATAATTCTACAGATCCTCAGTGAGGTAAAGTGTTTGCATAACATCACTGTGGGAAGAGCCTTGCTTGGACCTGAGTTATCTGGGGTCCAAGTCCAGTGCCCCATCTCTTTGTCTTACATATTTTTTCTCTGCTGATTTAAAACTCTATTCCTCATTGCGACTATTGGCTGGCATCTGACTTCATACCTTTCTTTACCTTCTCCTAAGGAGATTATATTTTATTCAATACATTGTGCTATTCTTCTATTCTTAGCCATACTTGGCTAAGTATTAATACACATTGATTTAATTCTAATAATATCTGTGAATTAACTATTATTATCTCTACTTTATTGTTGAAGACTGAAGATTAGAGACTAATTCATTTATAATCCATTCCCTTTTACTCTTCTCTGAACCATGACTCCCTAGGACTATTTCTTTGGATATTTGAATTAGTCTACCATCTTCTGCATTCATGCCTTTACCATTCCATCTAGATTTTGCTAAAGACAGAAAACAAGTCCAGGACCACCCAGGTCTTAGATTCAAGTAAGGAGGGCTTGAGCAAGATCCAGGCAGCTGGCCAGAGACATGGCTAAGAGACTGCCTTTCCTTTCAATGAACTTTTATTTGAGTTTTCACAAGGATCTGTCTGTACCTGGGTGGTGGTGATGGGATGTTGTAAATGAGACATTTTCATTTCAGGCCAGGAGAAAGGTGTGTTGAAGATCAAATGCACATACACACACCCCTCAGGTACAGAAAGAACAAAGGAGAAAAGTTCCCTTCAATGCCAAAGAGGAGCAATAGTGTACAGAAAAGATAACTTTGAAATCTAAAAAAAAAAAAATAACTAACCCAAGCAAGACACTGGCAAGATCATGGAAATGTGTAGGCTTGATATAAACTAGAAGTGCAGTGGGGAAGAATACTGCAGAAGAGTTCATCAAACAGATCAGAATCTTCAGCCCTCTAGTGTTTCAGTGAGATGAGTTGCTCATTCATTCATTTCACAGTCATTTGTTGAATAAATTTACAATGTATAAGGAAATGTGGGAGGAAGGTTGGGCATTCCTACTTCCGTAATGATACTGCCTTGGAAACCCAAGGAGGGGTCGCTATGAGTCGGCGCCGACTCGATGGCAAATAACAACAACAACAACAAGGAAATGTGGTACATATTGTTTGGCATCTGGCAGTATTTCCTTCAGAAATAAACCACCAAGTGATAATGCATTTTCAGAGGTGAACGGATATCACTGCTGATATGATCATTTTGTTCACCAATGTCTTGATCAATGAGAACTAAGCTTTATGAGGTTACTTAGATTCAGAAGCCTAAAGCTAATTTTTTAACGGCATTGCTTTGTTTTACAATACACCCCCATGTCCTAAGGCACACAAAACCTTCTGGTGGGCATTGTGGTATACTTCCACAATCAAAGACTTATTATGCCAACTGTTCAAAGTGCTTCTGGCCAACAGCCTTCATCTGTCGACCCCTTTTGGGAGTATCTCTGCTGAAAGGAGTAACCTTACCAGAGAACATGCCCACTCCTGGTGAACCTACATCCAATGAATGACTGATGCTTGAGGATAAAGTTCTGTCCCTCTCAGCCCAACTCAGGATAACTCTGGAAGGTCATCTCATCTTCAGGAGTCCTGGTCGGGTTGGTGGAGAAATCTGTTGAGACGGCACTGCAGCACAATGTGTCTCTACTCAATTCTACTTCTTTCCCTTCCCCTCCACATGATTGCCTCCAAGAACACCACCTGCATATCAATCTCCAAATCAGACTGTTTCCTGCGGAACCCTACCTATGGCACATCTTCTACTTGGGGTCATCATCTGTGGAATCCAGCCTCCTGTTCTTCCATGTCCTTCCTCTTCCACATTGGCGTAATCATTAAAGTGTCTTTGTCTGGTTCAAAAAAAAAGTAAACAAATTCACTGTCATGCAACTCACTGAGTTGATTCTGACTCATAGTGACCACCACTGGGTTTCCAAGGCTGTAAATCTCTCAGAAACAGACTGCCTCACCGTTCTTCCACAGAGTGGCTCGTGGGTTTGAACTATGTCTTAACCACCACACCACCAGAGTGCCTTTCTTTACCTGGTTAGCTCATCTAATCTGCTCTGTTTGCTTTAGTTCTTCCTTTCTAGTGTCACTGTCCAAGGTTCTTCTTTTTGAGTTGTGATTTGGGTGAAAGTTTACAGAGCAAAACGATTTCCCATTCAACAATTCGTACACATTCTGTTTCGTGGCATAACAGCACTCCTCCCACTTCCTCCCTGTTTACCACTCCCCTTCATCCTCCTTTCCCATTGCTTCCTGCCTTCTGAGCTTTATCCCTGGACAAATGCTACACTTTTGATCTCCTATCATTGATTGTTCTAATGAATGAGTACCTCCCTGACACTACTGTTCACCTTATAGGTCTATCTACTATTTGGCTAAAAGTTGAATCACAGGGGTGACTGAAGTTCTAGGATTGAAAGGTGTCTAAGGGCCATAGTCTTGGGGGTTTTACAAGTCTCTACCAGACTAGTAAGCCTGGTCTTTTTTATGATTTTGAATTTTGTTCCACATTTTTCTACCATTCTGTCTCGGACTTCCAATTGTGATCCCCTTTAGAGTGGTTAGCAGTTGTAGCTGGTACCATCTAATTCATCTGGTCTCATGGTTGTGAAGGCTGGGATTCACATGGTCCATTAGTCTTTTAGACTAACTTTTCTTGTGTCTTTGATTTTCTTCACTCTTCTTTGCTCTGGATGGAGAAAGACTAGTAACTGCATTCTAGATGGCTGCTCACAAGCTTTTAAGACCCACTCACTACTCATCTAAGTGGGATGCTGAGCATTATCCTTGAGGACTATGTTATGCCAGTTGACTTTACTGTTCCCTAAGACGATCATTCATGTTATTTCACTCCATCTCAGAAATGCATCTCTTCTACTTCCCCTATGAAGACAGCTAGAAAATCTACATTCCACATGGAGGGTCTTACAGGAATATGTAGGAGCTACAGAATCTTTATCTTTTTCTTGATCTCAGGAGCTGGCACAAGGTCCTTGAAGGCTCCCTGAGCAGGACCACTGTGGGACAGAGGAGAGAGACTCCACTCTCAAATAGCTCTGAAAAAGCAGATAACTATTAAAGATAATAACTACAACATGAAATATCAAGTAATAAAACCTTTAAGAAGAGCTACTAGATAATATGTTTGAGAATTTGAAAAGGAGGAATTTCCAGGCGAAGGATGGCAGCAAAATTTTCATAGGGTAAACAACATTTCTGCTAGGTTTGGAAAGCCAAGTATGACTTAGTCATGAAATCATGACAAGGAGGTTTATTGCTGAGAAGACAGTGTGAACAAAGCATAGAGGCAGAAAGATGGGGGCATGCAAGGGACTAGCATGATGCCTCTAATGTGAAGGGTTATAGGGCAACAGTAGGAAACAAAATGGAACGTATCAAACTGGAAATCCATTTGCAGAAAAATGAAACAAGATCTGTACCTCACACCACACACAAAAACAAACTCCAGATGGATCAAAGACTTAAATGTGAAACCTAGAACTATACAGTTTCTCAAGGAAAATTTAGGCTCAAACTTAAGGGCCCTAATATTTGGTATAAATAGACTACCAAGCATAATTCAAAATGCACCAACAGCAGAAGAGAAGCCAGATGATTGGGACCTTCTAAAAATTAAATGTTTATGTGCTTCCAAAGACTTCTCCAAAAGAGTCAAAAGAGAACCTACAGATTGGGAAAAAATATTTGGTAATAACATATCTGACAAGGGACTTATCTCTAGAATTTATAGAACACTCCAACGCCTCAATAACAAAAAGACAAACAATCCAATTAAAAAATGGGCAGAAGACATGAATAGACACTTCACCAAGGAGGATATTCAAGCAGCCAACAAACATATGAAGAAATGCTCACGATTATTAGCTATTAGAGAGATGCAAATCAAAACAACAATGAGATACCATCTTGCTCCAGCACTAGTATCAAAGTTCAACAAGACAGAAAATAACAAATGCTGGCGAGGTTGTGGAGAGATTGGGACTCTCATACACTGCTGGTGGGACTGTAAAATGGTACAACCATTGTGGAAAGCAGTATGGCGATTCCTTAAAAAGTTGGAAATACAAATACCATTTGACCCAGCCATCCCATTACTAGGTATATACCCTAAAGAAGTGAGAGCCATAACAAGAACAGATATATGCACGCCGGTGTTCATCGCAGCACTATTTACAATAGCCAAAACTTGGAAACAACCTAGATGTCCAACAACTGAGGAATGGATAACCAAACTTTGGTACATTCACACAATGGAATACTATGCAACGCTAAAGAATAATGTAGAATCTGCAAAACACCGCATAACGTGGATGAACTTGGAGGACATTATGCTGAGCGAAATAAGTCAGTCACAAAAGGACAAATATTGTATTAGTCCGTTATTGTGAAAGTTAAGGAAAGGTTTATATATTGGAGGACATTTTCTTTGTTGGTTACCAGGGGTGGGAGGGAAGGGGAGGGAATGCTGTTAGATAGATAGAGATAAATATTGATTTGGGTGAAGAGAAGGGCAATGTACCAAATATGAGTGACCAATATGGCAGCATTGAGGATGAGAAAGACAGAGAGAGTTACATGGGCAGTACAAACAACAAATATGAACCCCTTTGCAAATACAATACTGAGTTGTCAATGAAAGCAAACATGGGTATAGGGACGGATAGATGGGTGAACAAGCTAAACAATTATGTATGTCTAAATGGAGAGTGTATCCAAGATCATATACAGGGTTGGCAGACAATGGGCCTCTCAGGGTGCAGAAGAGTATGAAGGGATGGACACTGGGAGGAGGTAACTATGGGGAGGAAGTGGGAGGGGAGCTGCTGCATTGTAAATTTTGGTCAATGACATGAGACAAAGTATATGTGAACTGCTGTATGAAAAGTGAATTTACTCTGTAAATCTTCACCCAAATCCTAATAAAAAAAAAGAAAAAAGAAAAAAGAAAAAAAAATGGAATGTATCAAGTGGGCTAAAAGCATTCCAAAATTAAAGGAAAAATTAAAAGTGGACAGGATGGAGAAATTTTTTGCACTTAATAATACACTTTGTATTTGAAGAGGTGTTTCCATCCATCATTTTGGTGTAATCTTACAGGGAAACCAGGAAAGGTGTCTTATCCTTATGAACAAATGAATAGAGAAGTAACCTGACATAAACGGAACACATTTGTCATAATATTTTCACCAGCCTCAAAGATTTCCATTTTTAAATTCTGTTTTGAAGGGAACCATTTGGAGGTATTTGATCAGAGGTATATAGGCAGAAGTTTAACCCTTCACTGGAAGGGCACTGGATGGTTTCTATGAAGACAGGCTTCTTGTCAGATCCAACAATACTTGATGGTGTCACTATTCACTGAGTCACTTCACCTAAACTCCTCAAATTCACCCCTGTGGTGTAGTAAATTACTTAGTGTGGCTTTTCTAGCCATAAGTCTTTGTAAACTTTGTGGTGAAATTTGCTGTGAGCAACTGAGGAGCTCCTGATTGTAAAAGTTATCCACCTGGGGTATTTCTATTGGGCACAGCACAAAGCAATGTTCTGGGAGGTTCCTGCTCTCTCTCAAGTGGTTAGAATTCTGATGTTATGATTGGTTAGTTTGGCCACTCTGCCAGGCTCAAAAGAAGGCCTCCTAGAGGCAGAAGAGGTCTCTCTCTGACTGCTGGTTGAGGAAGACATGCTGGTGAAAGAGACACGTGCTCCTGAAGAAGACACGTACTGCTGGGAAAGAGACGCAAGAGACACGCTGAGTGAGACACCAAGGGACACACACTGTTGGGAGAGAGAATGTGGGCTGGGAAAGAGACTGGGCGTGTTCCTGAACTTAAATTGCAGCCTAGTGCTTCCCTAATAAACCCCATAATCTGTGAGTTCTGCATGGCCACTGCAGCGAACTATCAAACCCAGGAGAGAGGTGGTGGGTGCTGTGGGAAGAACGGTTGGTGTCAGGGTTGGTGAAAGGGCTGGAGGGAGGCAGCATGTCTGGCCTTACAGGAATAGGCCTTGGGTTATGGATGGTGATCCTGTCTTCCTCTTGTGGGGTTAGAGGTCAGGAGATGAGGCTTCCTCGCCCTTTTACCAACCGCTTTCCCTCCTCTTCCTTCATCTTCTGAATCTGGCACCTCAATCTCTTGGCTACAAGTTTTGAGCTCCTTGAAGGCAACAACGGTGTGTGACTCATCTATGTAAGCCCCATACTTAGTAAAGAAAACCAAAAAACCCAAACTCACTGCCATCGAGTCGATTCCAACCCATAGTGACCCTCTTTGGGTTTCTGATGCAGTAAATCTTTATGGAAGTAGATCGCCCTGTCTTCCTTCTATGGAGTGGCTGGTGGATTTGAACCACCAGCCTTCTGGCTAGCAGTCAAATGCCTTAGGCACTATGCTGCCAGAGCTCCTTACTAAAGCAGAAGGTTTCACTAAATACTGGCTGAATAAATGAATTACTTAGGTGAAATTCCATGTAATTGCAAACTCCACTGTATAGGATCCTTCCTGAGTGAGTCCAATTGACACTGGAATCTGTCTATTTTTTAAAGTGCGTTTGTTTGCAAGCCACAGAAACCTATTTTTGCTCTTCAGTGGAAAAGGGGATATGTTGGAAAGCTAATGGAGTAGTCAGATGCAAATAAAGAACTGAACATTTAAACTTCAAGAAAAACAACAAGGGAACTATAAGAACTAAAGCAGCAAGGGTTTGTGGCCTTTTTGCTAAACTGATGCCACACATGTGACTCAGACCCTACTGATCTCAGTTCCCCTGGTCTCCCATTGTAATGTCAAACCCCTAAGTGAGAGAGGCTGATTGTTCCATCTTTAGTCAACAAGACTGTTTTCTCAGTCAAACACAGCTAGGAGTCACAAGGTAAGAAGGACATAGCTGTTGGGGACCACTCATTTGAAGATAAGTAGCCACCCAGAACATGTCTTCTCTATTCCACTCCTTACCTGTCCATACTTCCACACTTCTCTTGTTCACAGAGTAGATCCTAACATTCTCAGTGTATTTCTATGTGTTGGTTCTCCTTAGAGTTTTAAACGTATTAAGCCATTTGTTGTTGTTTTCGTGTGCTATCTAGTCAATCCCTATACACAGCAACCCTATAGGACAGAGCAGAACAGCCCCATAGGCTTTGAAATCTTTATGGGAGCAGATCATCAGGTCTGTTGTCCCACAGATAAGCTGGTGGGTTCAAACCACCCACCTTTTGGTTGTTAGCAGAGTGTTCAGCCATTGTGCCACCATAGCTCCTTACTTGCCATAATAGTCTATGATATGGGGCAATTGCCTACACCATTTTAAAGGTGAAGAAACAGGTACAGAGAAAATAACTTGAGCAAGATTACTCAAAATCCAGTTGGAGAGCTTGGATTCAAACCCAGGCAGCACTGAGTTCAGAGACTGCGCTGTTAACTAATGAGCTAGAAGACTGTGACGTTTATGTGATTTTTCACCTGGTCATAGAAGGTCTTGAATCTACAACCCAAGTACAAACTCCACAAGAGTCATTCCATGTCTTTTTCTCTCATCCAACAGTATCAGATATAGGGTTGGGTCCCAGAGGGCTCTTAATAAAACTTGCTGACTGATTCTATAAAATCTTTTCTCCACCCACTTGTTAATGCTCACTTCACAATCTTTTCACAGATGTAACACGTTCCTTCCTTTCATTAAATGGTCCTGTAATTAAGTTTTAACAACCACCACTACACTGATATTTGGAAAATGTAGGTATATCTTTAATCATTTGTTTATTCATATAAATGTGCCTACTAAGTGCCAAGTAGCTAACAACTGCCAGAAAAATAAGGTTAAATAAACCCAAGCCAATGTCCCAAAGGAGTTTATAGCTTAACAGGGGAGAAAAAAAAGGAAGCCAAACATTAAAACAACACTTATCAGGTAGAGGAGAGAACTTCCACCCTGGCATCTGTTCATTCATCTGCATCTGCACTAAGTGAAGGACTTCTGCCCTCCTTGTTACTGTAAGTGAAGCAAGAAGTGTCCATGACCCAGGCGAGGGCCAACCTCTCCACTTACATTGTAAATCTTTCTCCTTTACCCAAGATCATTATTCCAGCAATTTCTACACTCTCTCTCTCTTCTATTATCAGTTTTTCCTCTCTATTGGACAGACTATTCCCATCAGCATATAGTTATGCTATGCTTCCTTCCATCTTAGAAAAATACTCTCTAAATCCACCTTTTCCTTTCAGTTACTATATTTCTCTGCTCTCCTTCACAGCAAACTCTTCTAAAGAGTTGTTTGTACTTAATTTTATCCAATTTCTATTTTTTCATTCTTTCTTGAACTTTACTCCTACCAGGCTTTTCCTCCACTGAAACCATCTTGTCAGTCTCCAAGGTCCTTAGCAAGGCGAACATGACTTTCAATAATCTGACCCCCACTAGCTTCCAAACTTTCTTTCATGCCAATCTCCACTCCCCAGTATGCCATGGAAAGAGAGGCTACTTTCCTCATACACCAAACCAAAACCAAACCTACTGTTGTCGAGTCGGATCCGACTCATAGCGACCCCTCCTTGGGTTTCCGAGGTGGTATCACTACGGAAGTAGATTGCCCCATCTTCCTTCCGAGGAGTGGATGGTGGGTTTGAACTGCCAGCCTTCTAATTAGCAGTGAAATGCCTTAGGCACGATGCCACCAGAACTCCCATATAGAAAACTAATTCTCATCCATTCTTCATATCATAGGCACATGCCATCTCCTATGTGGGCCCTTCATAAACCCCCTGGCTGGGCCATACTTGCTCTTATTCTATGCTCACTTTACTTATGTTCCCACTTCAATTGTTACCTTAATACACTTTATCCAAATTTGATTACTGATCTTGCAGACTGGAAGCTTCCGCACATGTCTTATTTTAAAGACATATCCAGCCTCTAGTATAATGTCTTACACATAGTTGTTTAATAATAATTTTAAAAAATAGCTCTAGATTGGAGAGGCATGAAGTGACCTAGTGTCCTGGTTACCTAGAGCCACTCTGACAGGAATATACCACAAATGGGATGGCCTTAACAAACAGGAATTGATTCTTACAAATTGGAGGCTTTAAGTCTGAGTTCAAAGTGCCTGGCTATAGAGACTGTGTGAAAGCCTCTCGACCTTGGGCTTCAGTTCTGCCTCTTGCTCCCGGCCCACTGAAGATGGAGGCTTTTCTTCCTCTTTTCTTCTGGCTGCTGAGACTGACAAGCCCAAGGTTGACAAGTAACAAGGCACAGTCCTGGTATTACCAAACCACATGGCAGGCTATTAATTCAAGTCCATTTTAAGTCCCAAGGTCAGCAGAGCATTGCAGGCTGCTCAACAAAGATACGGCTACATGCAGGGTCCAAGCATGCCATAAGCTAGAGACCATTCCCAAGGCTTCTCCTTATATACAGGAAGCAGACCACATCCCAAAGGCAGCGACTCAGCTGTTTGTAGATTCCATCATGGAGCTGAATGCTAGTCTCGTAACGGGGAATAACTACCACAGGCTGCCCAGCCACTCAACCAGGCCTAGACACAAACATAACTACCACACCTAGGTTCTAGTTCCACCTTTTCCATTAATTAGTCACATTAGTTTAGGTAAATTTCTCTCACATCTAAAATGGGAATAACTCTCTTACCCCACCTGGAACTATCTGGCCTCCTTATGAGTTTCTGTGGGGGAAAAAAAGTAGAACAAATTAAATAAGCTGTGTTATTTTAAAAAATTACAAGATGCTGTACAAATAGAAAATATTGCTAGTGCAAATATTTAATTTACTTGAAATCATCTGAGATCACTATAAAAATATGCCATAGATATAAGTCAGTCCTCATTCCTTTCTATTGGAATCAGGACCAACAATAACAACAAAATCAATCACAGAACTTAAAGGTTCTCAGAGAACTTCACAAAACTCAAATAATTGAACTGTAAATTTGGAAGGTTCTGAGGAGTGATCTATCTCCTGTTTTTACAGGGAAGGGTTCTGAGATCCAAGGACCAGCTGGGTCAGCTAAGGGTCACCATAGCAGAACATGTTCGGAATCCAGGCTTCTGGGTTTCCTATCTGGTGCACTTTACAATAAATTAAGATAAAATCTAGATTCCAAACCAAAATTATCTGCCATCAAGTTGGATCTGACTCACAGCGATCCCTCCTTGGGTTTCCAAGGCAGTATCACTAGGGAAGTAGGTTGCCCAATCTTCCTTCTGAGGAGTGGCTGGTAGGTTTGAATCGCCAACCTTCTGGTTAGCAGTCAAGAGCCTTAGGCACTACACTACTAGAGCTGTCTACTAATTCATGATTAAACAAAATGCAATATAAGATAATTTTCATGTCTGGGCTTTGAAAATTCTGCAATTTTGAAATCCTACCCTCTAAATTCAGTCATTAAAAAATTATTCACAAATACTCTTGAGAATATAATATAATGATAGAAAGTCCCAAGAATGTCTCCTCACTGGACATAAAGTCCAGTACAACTTTTCCTTCCTATGAAAATAGCAACATCTTATAGAGTTGTTAGAATTAACCTGGAAAGAGAGTATATTCTTCAACTAACAGCTACCTGTTACTGTGGCTTCAGTTCCCACCCACTGCCCCACCCACCCACCACCATCTTGCAGGCCAGCTAAACCACAAAAACCAAACTCACTGCCATCCACTCATTTCAACTCATAGCTATCCCTCCTTGGGTTTCCGAGGTGGTATCACTACGGAATTAGATCACCCAAACATCCTTCCAAGGAGTGGCTGGTAGGTTTGAACCACCAGCCTTCTGGTTAGCAGTCAAATGCCTTAAGTTTTCTTATTAGAAGGTGTCGGGCAATGAGCTCAGTCCCTCATGCCTTCTGAATAAAAAAGAAATTGCAATAAAGTCATCCAGTTCTAGGAGCTAGGAAGCTGAAGTTGAAGGGCTACTCTGGGTTAAACCTTTCTGCCTTCCAGACATTACTTGCACTCTGAGGAAGGTGGGCTGAATTGTGGACTTTTGTGTGTCCAGAGGGCACAACCACTTTTGAATGATTATAAGTGGCTTGACCATTTTGGATATTTAAAGTGAGAGCATTCTCCCAGATTCCAGGGACTTAAGAACAGGCTCCACTTGCTGGGAACCCCAAGAAAATTCCATACCCAGAGAACTGGAAAGGTGTGACATTCCTCTTGTTACTCTTATACCCCACACCCTCTTGGTGAACAGAAGTGTAGACATCCCTCACTCCCACCCACTTTGTGGGCCGGCAGGAATTCCATCCCAGACCGTGTGCTTGGATGGAGCCTGGTGCCCTGCCCCTCCCTGCCCCAATGTATTGTTTTTCTTTTTTCTGTTTTTTAGTTTGTTTTTGTCTGTTTTAAAACTACTACTATTATTATCACTTTTGTCCTTTTTACTATTATTCTTTATTCTTCCCCTCCCAGGTTCTAGTTTTCAGCTTTTTTTCTTTTCCGTATTCCTGGATGGATTTTTTTTTTTTTTCCTTTCTCTTGGTGAACCCAGTTCCTTGTTTATCTTTTTGCATTTTTCCCATTTTTTTTATTCATTATTCTCCTTTCCTACCTTTTTTCTCTTATTGCCCTCTCCCCAGAGATTCACACCTACCAGCCTCTCCTCAGAAGGAAGGTTGAGTAATCTACTTCCATATGAGTTGGATCTGACTCCACAGCGGAGGTTTGCTTTTTTTTTCTTTTTTAGTTATGATTCCAGTGTGATTACTTGATGCATTTTTTGTCCATTTGCTTTAACTTTTTTTGATGGTTATTCAATTGTTTTTTCTAAGTGCAAGACAGCAACAGTTCCCATATGACACAACTACACTCACACTTCCTGCAACTTCATTTACTGAGTGAGAACCACCACTTCCTTCTCCACCAATGGGTCAAGGATAAACTAACACCAAGAAGAGCCTAACTCACCCTTGGCTGCTCTTCACAAACAGTTAACAGAGATCTAAATACAATAACACCACAAAGTCTCAGAGACAACAGACCATCACAGTCCACACAAAGAAGCAAGATAAAGTGATAGAAACAAGGGAGCAGGATACAGACCCAG
>NW_006921693.1:3319137-3321393 GCF_000298275.1 Orycteropus afer afer
AGAGATGCACATCAAAACAACAATGAGATACCATCTTGCCCCAGCATTAGTAGCAAAGTTTAACAAGGCAGAAAATAAATGCTGGCAAGGATGTGGAGAGATTGAGACTCTCATACACTGCTGGTGGGACTGTAAAATGGTACAACCACTGTGGAAAGCGGTATGGTGATTCCTTAAAAAGTGAGAATTAAAAATACCATTTGACCCAGCTATTCCATTACAAGGTATATACCCTAAAGAAGTAAGAGCCATGACAAGAACAGACATACGCACACCCATGTTCGTCACAGCACTATTTACAATAGCCAAAAGATGAAAACAACCTAGATGTCCATCAACTGAGGAATGGATAACCAAACTGTGGTACATAACACAATGGAATATTATGCAACCCTAAAGAATAACATAGAGTCTGCAAAACACTGCATAACATGAATGAACTTGGAGGACATTATGCTGAGTGAAATAAGTCAATCACAGAAGGACAAATATTGTATTAGTCCATTTCTGTAAAAGTCAAGGAAAGGTTTATCTATTGAAGAAAATTTTCTTTGTTGCTTACCAGGGGTAGGAGGGGAGGGGAGGGGAGGAAACACTGTTAGATAGATGGATATAAGTATTGATTTGGGTGAAGAGAAGGGCAATGTATCAAATGTGAGGGTCAACATGGTGGCTTTGAGGAAGAGGAAAACAGAGAGAGGTACATGGGAGGTACAGACAATAAAGATGAGTCCTTTTGCACATACAGTACTGTGTTGTCAGTGAAGGCAAACATGGGTATACAGGTGGATAGATGGGTGGACAGGCTGAACTATTAGGTATGTCTATGAAGTAGGGAGTGTACCCAAGACCATGTATAGGGTGGGCAGACAATGGTCCTATAAGTGTATTTGTATGATCTTTAAGAATTCCCCGGTGTATAGCAGAGCTGACAAGGGACAAAGTTGTAGTCACTTCTTGGTCACAGCCAGCTACCCAGAGGAAGCAAGTAGTTGAACCGGTGGGCTTGGGACCATAGCCACAGGGAACATCAAGCTCAATTGGCATAACCTATTACACAATACATTGTTCTACCTCCTACATAGGTGAGTAGCTTGCAAGCAAAGTAGCTTGCAAGCAGCCATCTAGATGCAATGATGAGTCTCTCCTTGTCCAGAGCAAAGAAGAATGAAGAAAACCAAAGATTCATGGAAACAATTAATCCTAGCAACTGGTACACCATGTGATCCATGGCCTATATGATTATGAGACCAGAAGAACTAGATGGTGTCCAGCGACCAGTGTCAACCACTCAGAGGGGGATCCATGTAGGAGATCCTGGATAGAGAGGGAGAGCAACGTGGAACAAAATTCAAAATCATTTGGGATAAAAAAAAGGGGGTGGGGGACCAGGTTTGCTGGTCGGATAGATCCTGGTGGAACCACTGTGACCATGGCCCCTAGCCGCCATTCAGGTCTGGGACTGAACCCACACCTGTGGCTTTCAGCTAAACAAAACACAGGCATATGAGTTGAACATTTACCTGAGGTAGATATACTCCTTGGAGAGATCAATCATGGGAGAAAGGAGGGTTGTTTATGCACAGGGAGACAGCCCAGGGGGCAGGAGTGCATGGAGGGATGGACACAGGGAGAGGTAACTATTGGGAGGAAGTAGAAGGGGAGCTTTGGCATTGGGGTTAATTGTAGTCAATGTCATGAGACAAAGTGTGTGTGAACTACTATATTGAAAGTGGATTTGCTCAGTAAATTTTCACCTAAATCACAATTTAAAAAAAAAAAGAAAAGAAATATGACGTTCTAACACATTACAACACGAATGAACCTTGAAAACATTAGGCTGAGTGAAAAAAGTCAGATACAAAGGGACAAATATTATATGATCCCACTTACATAACTATCTAGAATAAGCAAGCTCTGGTAGCATAGTACCTAAGGCACTTGACTGCTAACTAGATGGCTGGCAGTTCAAACCCACCAGCCACTCCTCAGAAGTAAGGTTGGATAATCTACTTCCGTAGTGATACCGCCTCAGAAACCCAAAGAGGGGTCGCTATGAGTCAGATCCAACTCGACAGCACACAACAACAACAAGAAAGTTTGCTAGTGGTTACCAGAGGCTAAGGTGAGGGGGGAATAAAGAGTTTGCAAAAGGGTCACTGAGTTTCTGTTAGGAGTAAAAGAAGACTCATTGAAATGGATCGTGGTAGCCCAACATGGTAAGTATAATGAATGTCACTGAGTTGTACAGCTGAA
>NW_006921693.1:3321493-3330811 GCF_000298275.1 Orycteropus afer afer
AATTTAAAAAAATACAAAGCTATCTTTCCAATTCTTCTTCCAAAGTGGGTAATGGAGAATGGTTGCAATTGAAATAATTCCAAGAAGAATTTAGTACTGCAGGACAAGTGACGAGAATTCCTTCTGGTTGTTATATATTAAACACCAACAAGCGCTGGCACTTTTATGTTATATCATAGCTCTGTGTCACCCAAGGGCAAGATATGAAAAGATAAAATGTCAGACACGGCCCTTCATTTTAGGAAGGCTAAAATCTTTGGGAGTGATGTATGCAGTTGTCTTTCTCATGTGTTGTTTTCAAATTTGTCAGAACCTTGTGTGCTACAAAAGTATCACACAAATGCAGTCTTACTTTTCTTGATGGTCACTGTTTAGGCTGAATGTGACTTTCTAAAAATAAAGGAGAAACCTTTGCAAATAGGAAGACACGTAGAGAAAGATGAGTAACCAGAAGTGAAGGGCCAAGCTCAAGCTAACAAGAGAGCCGCCACTGAGTCTTTTATGATTCATGTAACAATTGCACCCAACATACATAAAGCAGACACTGACTAAACAGGCCCTGAATGAATGAAAATCTTGAATGAATTAAACCTTATTTCAAAGAATCCATGAAAATTCCAACAACCACAAGTCTTCTATTTGAACAGTAAGATTTTACATTGTAGAATCGCAGTCATGGAAGGGATTTTAGAAGTCATCACATTCAATTTCTCATTTGTGTTTGATTACCACTTTCACTATCTTTGTCAGGTACTCATCCAACCTATTCTTGAGTGTTTCTGATTATTCTGCACATGCTGTCAGGATGGTTCATCTTTGAAGATTTGATTATTTATTCCACATTTAATCAATTAATGTTCATTGAGGACCTCTTTCCAGTCACTAGACATTAGGGGTATAACCACAAATGAACTAGACAAAGACTATTCCCTTATGCAATTGACCTTTTTTCCAGTGGAGTAGAGGTTAAGGAGAGACATAAGTAAATAAATAATTGAACAAATTCTATTTTGGCTGATGATAAGAAGTATGGAAGAAAATATACAGAGTAAAGGGCCTAGAGAGAGCTGGCAGGAAGACTGTTATTTTACAGAGGGTGGTTCAGGCAGGCCTCTCTGGTAAGGTGACATTTGAGCAGAGATCAGAATGAAACTTGGGAGATAATCAAAGAATTTCTAAGGACATAGTTTCCAAGTAGAGGGGACAGAAAATGAAAAGTCCCTGAATTCTGGCACTCCTCAGAGGGTAGCAGAGAACAGGTTTGAAAAGGTCTGAGATTCCCTTTTCAAAGACCTTGAACCAGCATTTCTCCATGGAAGATACACAAATGGCCAATAAGTACAAAAAAAGATGATCAATGTGATTAGTCACTCAGAAAATTCAAATCAAAACTATAATGAGACACTATTTCACACCTATTGTTGTTGTTATGTGCCATCGAGTCAGCCCCGACTCATAGAGACCCCTCCTTGGGTTTCTGAGGCAGTATCACTACAGAAGTAGGATTGCCCTACCTCCTTCTGAGGAGTGGCTGGTGGGTTTGAACTGCCAGCCTTCTGGTTAGCAGTCAAGTGCCTTAGGCACTATGCTACCAGAGCTCCTTTTGTCATTATAGCCACATTACATACAAATGTATATTTTAAAAAATAGCATTAGAGAAGCTTTTATTGTTAAGAACATAGTATTAGGCCCTGTTCAGATCTATTGGTATATCTCTAATAGGTCAAATATGCAGCAATGCCAAAGTAGCTAAGTTAACCTGCAAACAAAACCATAAAGAAGTACAAAAGAAGCAAGTACAAATTCAACGTAGAACATGTTGTCCCAAATCGATGGCTATTATCAGAAAAACTGAAAAGAACAAATGTTGGTGAGGATGAGGACAAACTGGACATTATTCCATCTACCTACTTACTGTCCCAGGAGCTCTGGTAGCACAGTGCCTAAGGCACTTGACTGCTAATCAGAAGGCTGGCAGTTCAAACCCACCAGGCACTCCTCGGAAGGAAGGTTGGGCAATCTACTTCCACGGTGATACTGCCTCGGAAACCCAAGGAGGGGTCGCTATGAGTCAAGTCCAACTCCACGGCACATAACAACAACAACTTACTGTCCCAATCAAATAGAGTTTGCTCTGGTATTGAGAAAGAGCCCTGATTTAGGAGTCTAAATATCTAAAGAAGACCTAGTTCTGCCACTGATTTAACGTAGCCTTCAGCAAGTCCCTACCCCTCTCTAAGATTTAGTTCTTCTATATTAAATGATTGAACTTCAGCCCTAATATACTATGATTCAAGAGAAGAGACTGTTACTCAAGGACAAGTGAAATCTGAGTAAATCGTGTAGCGAGATGAAGTGGGGAAACTGCTGACCAATTTCCTGGCATGTAAGAAAATCTTCTCCTCCATGTAACATCTGTGTAAGTCAAGGTCAGAATTTATTTTCTCCCTTCTATTTCTTCCTCATCTATAACACTTCTCCCTACAGTTTGTACCCAACAAATTCTCCCTCTTCATGAACCTTTGATTTTTTTCAACAAGGATTCAAGTGACTTAGTTTCAAACTCACAAATTGGCAGTGATCACTGATTGTAGCTAAATTCCACTGGGAATGAATGCAGTTTGGGAAGTTCTATGGTGCCTGGGTGGTGCAAAATGGTTAAGTGGTTGACCACTAATCAAAAGATTGGAGATTTGAACCCACCTAGATGTGTCTCAGGAATTCTGGTGGTATAGTGGTTAAAACCATTCAGCTGGTAACCAAAATTCGATGGTTCAAACCCATGAGCTGCTCTGTGACAGAAAGATGAGGCAGTCTGCTTCCCTAAAGATTTATAGCCTTGGAAATCCTGTGAGGCAGTTCTACTCTGCCCTAAAGGGTTGCTATGGGCAGAATCAACTTAATGGCAGTAGATTTGATTTGGGTGGATGTGGTAGTTAACTCTGTGTGTCAACTTGCCTGGGCCCAGTTGAATGGCTGGACAGCTGGATGTAGTATTCCCCATGATGAGACTGGTAATCAACTCCACAGTGGAATCTACTGTGAATACCTGCCTTGGGGATATGGTCTGCTTCCTGTATATAAGGAGAAGACTTGGGGAATGGTCTCTAGCTTATGGCACACTTGAACCCTGCATATAGCTGTGTCATTGTTCAGCAGCCTGTCATGCTCTCCAACCTTGGGACTTTCAATTGACTTGAATTAATGGCCTGCCATGTGGTTTGGTAACATCAGGACTGTGCCTTTATACTTCTCAACCTTGGGCCTGTCAGCCTCAGCAGCCAGCAGCTGAATGAAGAAAAGCCTCCAGCTTCAGTGGGCTAGGAGCAGGAGGCAGAGCTGAAGCCTAAGGTTGAGGAGCTTTCACCCTGCCCCTAGAGCCTGGCATTTTGAACTCAGACATAAAGCTTCCAAACTGTAAGAGAATAACCTTCTGTTTGTTAAGGCCATCCTCTTTGTGATATATTTCTGTCAGAGCAGCACTGTTGTTGTTGTTGTTATGTTATGTCATAGCGACCCCTCCCTGGGCTCCCGAGTTGGTATCACTATGGCAGTAGATTGCCCAACCTTCCTTCCAAGGAGTGGCTGGTGGGTTTGAACCATGAGCCTTCTGGTTAGCAGTCAAGTGCCTTAGGCACTGTGCTACCAGAACAGCACTAGGTAGCCAAAACAGTGGGTTAGAGGTGTCTCACTGGTGATCTGCTTCCAAAAGGCCACGGCCTTGAAACCCTAAAGAGCCATTCTACTCAGCACAGAGGGGTCACTATGACTTGGAATTGACTGGCTGGCAACAAACACCAAAAATAACATGATGTAGTGAGTGCAATGGGGTTAAAATCTGTCTGTATTTCAGAAATCACTTGGGCAGCTTTTGAAAAAACCCAGTGCCCAGGCTGTGCCCCAGGACGATTAACTCAGAATTTCTCAGTACATATTTATCGCCATTGAAATGTGGAGCTGTAGCTGAAAACTCTGGATTAAAGGACTTGACTTTGACTGTGTATATAGTCGGACTTAACACCTGATTGCAACACTTACTCGGGTGTGTCCTTGAGCAAATGTCTTACCTTGATTCTCATTTTCCTTATTTGTAAAATTAATGAAGTAGTGTCCACCTTAAAATGCCTGAACCAGTAGATGACCCTACTGACTGTTTTTTTTTTCCTATTTTTATCCCCCATGTTATAGAATTCTGTATTAATTCTATGCAGATAAATATTTAAATATATATATATATATATTTATATAAATATATATATATACCATCTTCCTAGGAGTTGACAGTCCTTATACAAATAAGACTTGGGGAGGATAAACATACAACGTAAACAGACGCCACTGGCAACCCACCAATAAGAAAGGACTTCCTGTTGGCCTGAACATGGTGTCAGAATGTTCAAAGGTAGATGTCTTGGTCATCTATTATTGTGTAAATTACTCAGAAACACTGGCTTGAAGCAACGGCATTGATTCTCTTCGCTTTTCTGGGTCATGGTTCCAGGCATTAGCTGGGTCCCCTGGCTCTGATTCTCTCACAAGGCTGCATTCATTGCTGGGCTCAACTGAGAAGGATCTGCTTCTTAGCTCACTTCACGTTGTTGTGGTTAAGATCCAGCTCCTCACTGGCTGGGCAACTGAGGTTTCAGTTTTTCACACATTGTTTGTCACAGGTCCTTGACATATGGGCCCCTCCATGGAACATCTTACAACATGGGAGTGAGTGAGCAAGAGGAAACGAGAGAGCGCCAGCAAGAGAAAGAGCCCTAGCAAGCCAGACCCCACAGCCTTTTATAACCCAATCAGGGAAGTGACACCCCATCGCTTCTGCCATGTTTTATTCATTCACAAGTGAGTCTACAGGCCCACCTCACACTCAGGCAGAGGGGATTACCCAAGGACATGAACACCAAGAGGAGGGCTCTGGGAGCAGTATCAGAACCTGACAACCACAGTAGCTGTCTGGAAGTTTTATTTCCTTAACTCAAAACATAAGAGTTCTCAGAGAAAAGACTGGAAACTAGTAGAAAGGCCAGTATTACTCCATCCTCATTTCCACTTCCAGGAGCCAACCCCTCCCTCCATTATTATGCTTGGGGATGTCATTTATTGAGCAACTGCTATTGACTGAGCACAGGTCTAAGGGCCGTGCAGTGATTTCAAAATGAATAAAACAGTAGCTGCCTTCCAAGAGCTCACAGGCAAATGAGGAAAACAGGGGAAAAAAAATCATTCCAAACCTAGACTGTAAGTTTTATTATTGAGACTATATGTGCTTTGGTTAAAGAAAAAAAGTTCATAAAAGAATATTTGGGAATGAAAGAAAATTTGAGCTAGGCCTTAAGGATATATATAGGGCTTCAACAAATGTATATTTGAGAAAGGCATCCAGGGGGAAGAACAGCTTGAGCAGAGACAGAGTGGCAAGAGAACTGAGAAAACATTTCAGAACCTGTAAGGATGAATATGAGATTAAGAGAACAGAATAAAGAAAGAAAGCTGAATCTATAATAAAATCTAAAATCTGATTTTGGAACGATTTTTAAAAAAATCTCAGGGGCATCCATGGTTCAATGGTAGAATTCTTATCTCCCATGCAGGAGAGATCAAGGCTCTATTCCCAGCCAATTCACGTCATTCATAGCCATCTACATATGACAGACCCATATAGGTCTGTCAGTGGAGGGGCGGGTGTTGCCATGATGCTGAACAGGTTTCAGCTGAGCTTCCAGACCAAGGCAGAGTAGGAAGAAAGGTCCAGCACCCACTTACGAAAGTAAGACTATGGAAAGCCTATAAATCACAGTGATCCAATCTGCAGCTGACCATGGGGATGGCATAGGACTGGTGGTGCTCTGCTGCCCACTGGGTCACCATGAGTCAGGGAGCAACTTGACAGCAGCCAACAACAACAGTTAGCTAGAGACAGACAGAATTCAGTGGAGGGATCATTGGATTTTTGTTAACTCGAGACTGCTCTAGGACTGTATTTGGGACAATCACACTGGCCGCAGAGTAAAAGAGAGATTGGAATGGGCACAATTGGAGAGGGGTGGCTGGAAGCAGGAAGATCAGTCTCTTCACAGGCAGGGGACATGGGAGCAGCAAGGATAGGAGAAGATTGAGGGCCATTGTAGCAGTGGCATCACCAGGAGAGAGGAAGAGCTTCCAGAAAAGCTTAAGCAAGAACAGTCAAATGTGCCTCTGGCTTCTCACCCTCGGTAACTAGAGGATTTATAAGAGTAATTCAGGGCGAGCCTATGGAAATGTGAGAGCAGATAAAGAATTGTAGTTGATTCATTCATTCCCCCCTTTAACATGGTTCTCTTATGAGAAGAGAGTCCTCATTTGCTCAGGCGCTTAAGAGTTGGAATGTTACTGTGTTGTATTGTTTGTTTGGAGAGTTAATAAAACACAAGACAGGGAAAACAAGTTATAGATTCAAACTCTGCCAGAGGGGTGGTGGAAGAGAGTCAGAAATCAAATTCAGGCCTGTCTGGCCCTTCTCACTGCCTATAGGGCATAGAGTCCTCGAGGGCTTTGAGAGTGAGGCTGAGTAGAATGTACTCCATAGACTATGGGCAGCTAGGGCAACTTTCTTTTCTTGTCAGCATTCATGCTTCATTTTGTTGAGGGCTTTATTCTGAGTTGGTTACAATTTCGGAGCTTCATAGGCATAACTGCTCCATTAATGGATTTAACACAGCATGTCCAATGAATAAGAATACACAAAGACTGCAGGGGAAAGGAATGTCTATTTTCATCCAAGAGCATGTGAAGAAGCCAGGATGGAATTTAGGCTTGGCTCTCGGGGAAGAGCATATGTCTTTACTGTACTGCAAAGTCACCATGCAAAAAGGAAAAGAATATTTGCTGGTAATTTAAAAACCAGCACCAAGAAATATCTCCACGGAAAAGGTAGAAGGGAGCTTGAGAATGCGAGAGCTGCAGTAACTGAATTCTAGATGATGGTGCTTAGCACAGGGTTTTCTTCAATATCCAGTAGAGGCAATAAGGTCATGTGGTCAGATATGCATGGAACAGGGTATGTCCCAAGAAGTAACATCTGCTGCTTAATCACTCCATAGCCATAGGAGACCATGTCTTGTTCAGTCTACCTAGCAAGGCTTCCCCAGACAATCTTTCCTCCACAATCTGTGACTGGTGACTTTGCTCAGACATTGAAGTGGAGACTCGGATTTGAGGGCAAGCCATTTATTTGAGAGGTGATTCCAGAAAGCATTAACAGGGGAGTGCAAATGTAAGACAAGGTGCCCCAGTGGTACCGTGGTTAAAGCATCTGACTGCTAACTGAAAGGCCAGCAGTTTGAACCCAGCAGTCACTCCAAGGGAGAAAGATGTGGCAGTGTGCTTTCATAAAGATCACAGCTTTAGAAACCCTACAGGGAAGTTCCACTTTGTTCCATAGGGTCACTGTGAGTCAGAATCAAATCAAGGGCAACGAGTTTATAGATGTAAGACAGGGAATGAAAGTAAGCCAAGGAAGGGTATGTTAATGATCACGTTTTGGCCGTAGGCAATTGGGGCTCAATCATACTGAGGACTTCAGTGTGGAGCAGGCCCTAGTAGAGGGGTCGTGAAGCTAGAACATTTATCCTTGGTTCAGAACTACTCTTGGGGTGTCAGCTCCTCAGCAGTTCTGGCTACCCCATACAGAGGCTGAGTGCCCAGAGGAGAGTGACAAAAACTTGCTCATGAAAGTTCTCAGATCCCAGCAAGAACATCTCCACACAAAGCCTCCATGTTGGTACCTGTAAAGGGAAGGCCGTTGGACAGCATGATTCCTAGAGAAGTCCTCTGGCTCCAGTCATCTAAATTTTATTCAGTTTAGGAAACAGCAGCTTAGAGACAAAAAAAAAGATTTGCTCAAAGTCACAAAGATAGTAGCAGATCACGCGTTAGAATGTGAGATCCACCAATTCCAGTCCAGGACCCAATCCTTTTATTCCAGAGACACTGAAACAAGGGCTTTCACAAAATCTGCAAAAATTTAATTGCTGGCATTTGGCCCTTAGCCTCCAGGATCGTGGCTCTGCCAAAGAGGAAAAGATTATGAGGTAGCTATTGACCTCATCTGCAAGATAAATACTAGACAACAATTCCTAATAAAACCCCCAAAACATACAAAAGGAATTTTTCAGAGGATCCTCCAAGATCAACCTGAGTTTCCACAAGAATGCAGGGTTGATGTTGCCAGGTTGTAGTACCTGTCTGATGTCATCAAAGTAGCTAATGGCTACAGAGAGCTTCACCTGGCACACCATCAAAGCTTTAGACAAGCAAGGGAGAGAAAGTCCACCCAAGCTTGGAACGTCTGGTTCTGTACAAACTTGTGTTCATTTTTATCTCTCAGTCACTTTGATGTAAACCTACCCAGGTAATCAACTAAAGGGCCACCTCTCATCCTGGACTTGGGGGAATATATGCCAATTCTAAGCTTTAAAGAAAAATGAGAAGTTTTCTCCAACTCTTGGCTGAGAGAAAGTCTTTTGTAAAGAATGGGATGGGAATATGGAGGCAGAATTATCATAGTGAACTCCACATGCCTCATGCTGTTGGTGGTGTTTGCTGTCGAGTTGGATCCGACTCATAGAGACCCCTTCTTGGGTTTCCAAGGCGATATCACTATGGGAGTAGATTGCCCAACCTTCCTTCTGAGGAGTGGCTGGTAGGATTGACTGCCAGCCTTCTGGTTAGCAGTCCAATGCCTTAGGCATTATGCTACCAGAGCTCCTATATGCCACATAGGCTCTTGTTATTTAAAAAAAAGCAGGAATGCCCTCAAGACACATCAGGAAAAAGTCTCATGCATGACAGCACATCTCTTTTCATGCCTACTGGATGGCCAATACCTTTCTTTATTAGTCCCAATAATGGAGGGATCCAGTTTGATCAGGAGCTAGTAATTGTCAGTCACCCTGGATGACAACATTTTTTATGAGTAGATATGGTTATTAGTTGGTCAACTGCCCATCCTCAACTAATATTGGCCAGGCTAGAGGTTCTTTTTAAAGCAGGGTGTTATGGGTAAGATAGTTCAAATGGAAGGGGATCTGAGGAAAAAGAGGACTTCATGATTGAAGATTGGACTGGTCCACTCCCTCTAATTTCCAGTACTTTCTTTTCATTGCCACTTCAAAAGGATCAAACCAATGTGCAGACAGGTTTTCTGATCTAAGACAAGCAATATGTTTACAAGCATCTGGTTACACTGTGGTATAGAAATATTCCACTTACCCCTCTAGATCAGTAATGCCTTAGTGTGAAAAGGAGAACTTCCCTTAACCACCCCTATATATA
>NW_006921693.1:3331286-3351196 GCF_000298275.1 Orycteropus afer afer
TGGGCAATCCTACTTCCGTAGTGATACTGCCTCGGAAACCCAAGGAGGGGTCGCTATGAGTCAGGTATGACTCGACGGCACATAACAACAACAACAACATCCATGTCCCATCCATGTGTCAGGTTCTCCTTTTACATTTTCTCACAGTGTCTTGAACAGTGCTGGGTGTTAGGAAAATGACTACTAGTATCAGCAACATATCAACACCAGCCCCTCATGATGCCCTATGTGAAACAGTTCTCTAAATAAGTTATTTCATCACACAATGTTCTTACCATAAGACTCCTAATACCATTGACCTATTAGACTCTACAATATCTTAAATATCTAGTTTACTTTTGTTTGACCAGTATTTCCTAACTTCACTTAATCACAGGTAACATCTCATGAACACAGAATTCCATGGAGCATTCTCTGAGAAACAGGCCATTGATTCAAGCTATCTTCCCTTCATTTTCGGAATGTCAATACCGGGGTATAGAAATAAGAGATTTATAGATTACATAGTTAATGACTGGTAGAGCCGGGGCCAGAGTCAGAGCTCCTGGTTGCTAATGGTTATGTTAATGAAGTCTTGGCATAAAAAATGACACATACACTGCTCATTTGCTCTATTTGCCTCCCAAGGGATATCGTTCATACATCCCTCTTCTTAGCTAAACTTACCACCTACCAAAGCCTTGTATTCCCTAAGGAAACATTTTCTGACTGCTCCAGCTCACATTCACCTTTCATGTTTTCACTAACTCCTAAAGCATTTAGAGAAGGACAGTTAACGTGGGGACAAAAGTGCAGTTTGTCCATTTTGTGCTGAAGACTGATCTCTCCAATCATATGTGCCACTTGTTCCTGTTACACCTACACAGGGTTCAACATGAATTTCTTAACATAGCACTCCAGGTGACTTCTACAAGTCCCATAGCACAGGCATACAATAAAAAACATATCTGCCATCTTAGATTTAGAGTGACCTTTCGTCTGATCTCTCTTGCTTTCTCCTCTTCCCCATTGTTACAGATTGAATTGTGTCTTCCAAAGATATGTTGAAGTCTTAACCCCCAGTAACTTTGAATGTGATCTTGTTTGGAAATAGGGTCTTCAAAGATGCTATCAGTTAAGTTTATAATGAGGTCATACAGGAGTAAAGTTTGTCCTTAGCGAGTAAGGAGAAGAAACAAAGAGATACAGAGAGGTGAAGAAAATCAAAGATGCATAGAAACAATCAGTCCAAAGAAATAATGGATAATGGACTACACGAACCTCAGCCACTGCTACCCTGAGACCAGAAGAATTATATCGCCCTTGGCCACCACTACCAACTGCTCCGAAAGGGATCAAAGTAGAAAATCCTGGACAGAGTGTGTGTGTGTGTATGTGTGTGTGTGTGTGCATGGTGGGGGGCGAGGAGAACGTGGAACGAAACTCAAAATCATGAAAAGACCATGCTTGCTGGTCTGATAAAGATGGGTGGGATCCCCAAGACTATGACCTACAGACCTTCAAGCCTGGAACTGAATTCAGCCCCACAGCTCAACTTTCAGCCAAACAATAGACAGGCATATAACAATATATGAACAATAACACCATGGAAGCACACACTCAGAACAATCAACCATAAGAAACCAAAAGCACCACACTTCTTCCAGCCAAACAAAAGACAGGCATGAGGTTAACATTCACATTAGGCAGATACACTCCTTGGAGAGAACAATCATGGGAGAATAGAAGTGCACAGGGAGACAGCTCAGGGGGCAGGAGTACATGGAGAGAAGGACTCAGGGAAGAGGTAACTATGGGGAGGAAGTGGGAGGGGAGTTATTGCATTGTGGGAAATTGTAGTCAATGTCATGAGACAAAATGTATGTGAGCTGGTGTATGGAAAGTGAATTTGTTCTGTAAACTTTCACCCAAATCGGGAGGGGGGGGCACACTTGCCCTGGGACAAAGCTCAGAAGGCAGGAAGGGATAGGAAAGAAGGACAAATGGAAACAGGAAACACAGGGAGGAAGTGAGAAGAAAGATGTTTTTTTGTGGGGACTGCCATCAATGTCATGAGACAAAATGTGTATGAATTATTGAATAGAAAATAATTTTCTCTGCAAACTTTCACTCAAATTAATAAAAAGTTCTTAAAAAAGACATACACAGAGGGAAGCCGCCACATGAGGATGGAGGCAGAGATTGGAGTTACACAGCAGCTGCTAGCCAAGGAGCACTTGGGCCTACCAGAAGCTGGGAGAGAGAAGAAGGGACCTTCTCTAGAGCCTGTGGAGAGAACGTGAACCTGATGACACTCTGAGTTCAGACCTCTAGTCCACAGAGCTATGATCAATGCATTTTCTCCTTTGAAGCCACCCGCTTTGTGGCACTTGGTTATGGCATCCCTGGGAAACTAGCTTCCCTTCACCCATAGTGCTGAAATTTAGACATCAGATCTTCCGTGCATAAATCCCTCAAGGTACGCAGTGCAGAGGAGAAGATGCTATATAAAATTATGGATTCAAATCATAACATTTCAGCACTTGACGAGACCATAAAATTATAAAGTCACAAAACTTTAAATCCAGCCTCACTGACAAACTGTGAATCAAGGAGCTGAATGTACAGAGAACAGGTGTGGTAACAAGCTAGAGTTCGGGATGCTCTGGGCAACAAATCCCTAAGGAACGTGGGGTTACAATTGCTTCAAGTCTGTTTTTCTTATCAGCAGATAAGATATCAGCAACCCACAGTCAAATAAAGCAAGCCCTTAAGTCCTTCAAATTCCTCTGAGACGAACAGGAAGCTCCAGCATTTAGTACCATCTTGGTGGACGTTTTCTTCAACTTGTGGCAACAGGACAAGTAAATCTCTCAGGCACTTCTCCTCCTCAAAGCATGCTTTCTCTTCCTTTCAAGCTGTGGAAATTCTACTGGAAATTTCCAAAGGGTGTGCACAGCCTCCTATAAAATACCCCAGGTCTGAGGTACAGGCATACCTTGTTTTATTATACTTTGCTTTATTGCAATTCACAGATGCTGCATTAAAAAAAAAAAAAAAAAATTGAAGGTTGGTGGCAACCCTGCAAGGAGCAAGTCTATTGGGGTCATTTCTCCAACAGCACGTGCTCACTTTGTGTCTCTGTGGTACATTTTGATCATTCTCACAATATTTCAAACTTTTTCATAATACTATTGCACACTTAAGAGCTCTAATTGCATAGTGGTTAAAGCACTCGGCTGCTAACCAGAAAGTCAGTGGTTCAAACCCACCAGCCACTTGGTAGGAGAAAAATAAGGCACTCTGCTTCCATAAAGCCTTGCAAACCATATAGGGCAGTTCTACTCTGTCCTATAGGGTCACTATGAGGTGGAATTGGCTAGATGGCAGTGGGTTTGGGTTTTATTACACACTTTCTAGACTGCAGTATAGTGTAAATATAACTTTTATATGGACTGAGAAACCAAAAATTGTGGGACTCCCTATATTGTGCTACTCACTTTATTGCAGTGGTCTAGAACCAAACCCACAACATCTCAGAGTTATGCCTGCATAGGGCTGAAAAAGATTTAAAGTTCAAAGTCAGCATATGAAGCAAATGGATTCCCTAGATTCTCCTCCTTGCCAGCTCTCCGACCATGCTTCTCTTCCCCACCTCCAGTACTCTAGGGAGTGAAGCTAAAGATCTCATCTATGGAAAAATTGAGCCAGAGAAGTTCCAGACTTATGAGTGCCAGAGATAGCAGAAAAAGGAAATAACACATGAGGATGAAAACTAGGTGAAGTGAAATCCTGCCTTCTGATCAAACTCCAATTCATTCTCTGTTTCCAAAATTCACTACCCAGGCATATGTCCTGAAGGTAATAGTTCAAAGGATGTTTCTTGAAAAAGATGGATGGCCATAGAGTAAAGGCCTCCAGATAGAACTAACTACTCAGAACCTGATCACAGTAGAGTGGAGCCAGTCAAGGAGGCTATCCATGTACACAGATTGCCCATCAACATCTGGTTCTTTGCTCTTAAAGAGTGAACGTAAAACCAAGCATGGCCAAATATAGAAAAAATGCTTCTAACATACAAGAAAAGGACAAAAACAATCAGAACGAAGAAAACAAGAAGAAACAATGATAATGAAAAAGAAAATATAAATGTATCTTTTCTAAACTGTATCCTCAGGGAAATAAGAGAAGATGCTGCATCTGAGACTGTATTATGAAGAAGCAATAAAAAGCAGGAGGAATGAGAAAAAGCTCAAAATTTAAAAAAAAAATCATAAATGATAATAAAGTAAGTTTGATGGTGTATTTAGGAAGCTGAGTTGAAGAATTCTACCTGAAATTAGAACCAAAACTCACAGAGATGGAGAGTGGGAGGAAAGGCAAAATTAGAAAATCAATTCAAGAAGCTCAGTATCTGAATCAGTGAAATTCCAGAAAGAAGGAACTGCCAATGGAGAAAGGGAAAAGGAAAATAAGAAAAGAACCTGAGAAATTTTCCCAGAACCAGACATGTTTCCAGATTTAAAACTCTTACTGGGATGTTCAGTTCGAAAATTCTAAAAGCCTCACCCTAATACATGTCATAATGGAAATTTCAAAACACTTGGAAGAAAGGGAAGAGTCTAAAAGTCATTTAGACAATAGTCAATTGTCAATCATTTTTCTTGGCCTCTCAGTACCATTTGACACAATTGATCACTTCCTCTTCTTGAAACATGTTTGCTACCAGATCCCATGACATAATACTTCCATATTTTTTTCTCCTGTGTATCTCTGTCTTTTACTCCTCGTTTTCTTTCTGGATCCTCCTGGTATTCCCAAACTTCTCAAGACTGAATGCCCCCTGTGATCACTCTCCAGTGATCTCCTCCAAATTTATGGCAAAAAATGTATCCATACATTAATGACTCCAAATCATATTGTTAGTCCTTTTTTCCTCCAGAAAATCTAGACTCACATATCCAATTCTATTCACCATAGATAACAATGAGCTGCTAAAATTTACCATGTGCAAAATGTAACCTTTGATTTTACATACACAAACCTGCTTCTTCTCCTGTGTCCTTCATCCTTGTCAACAGCACCACCTTTTATGTCATTAGGAGCTTTGATGGTGTAGTGGTTAAGGGACTTGGCCACTAAGCAAAAGGTCAGTGGTTTGAACCCACCAGCCACTCCACAGGAGAAAGATGAGGGAGTCTGCTTCTGTAAAGATTTACAGCCTTGGAAAACTTATGGGGCCATTCTACTCTGACACACATGGGGGTCACCATGAGTTGCAGTTGACTTAACCACAAGTGGTGTTTTGTTTTGTTTTTTAATTTTTAATGTGATTTGAGTGAAAGTTTACAGAGCAAATTCACTTTCCATACAGCAGCTCACACTTTGTCTCATTGTATTTCATTGACTGTAATTTCCCACAATGTAACAGCTCTCCTCTTCCCCACGTTACCTCTTCCCTGTGTCCTTCCCTCCCATGCCCTCTTCCCCCCCGAGCTATCTCCCTGTGCATACACTGCCCTTCTATTCTTCTATGATTGATCTCTTCAAGGAGTGTATCGACCTAATGTAAATGTTCAGCACAGTGTTCTGTTTTTGTTTTTTCTTGTGTGCGTTTGGGTGAAACACAACTGGTGTTTTTAAGGGACAACTGAGCCTTGGCCTCGGTGTTTGAGACACAGAGGGAAAAATGAAACTAGGTGGACAGGAGACGGCAGCTACCCAACTTCCCTGAGTCGTTGCCAGGTGGAATGGCCAGCTATGCTTTCCACTTTCTCAAAATCATCCATAAATATGGTTCTTTTAAAAATGGGAAATCTATAAATTATTAAATATTGGCTCACATCTTCGAAAACATCATGAAAATCCAACAAACTGTGCCTGTAAGAAGACCTCACTCCTAGGGCTCCGGTTTGCATTGACTGCTTCCTTCCATCTCTGAAGGTCATTCCAACTCAAACCTACAATGTTATCTTTTTAGAGTTTCGGAAAGGAAATTGCTGGATTATAAAAAATAAAAGTACATCAATCGATCACAATTGTTAGTAGGACAAATGGTTGGTTCAGAAGACCAGAATCTGGTGCCTTTTATTTCAAACACAAAAGCCAAGTAGTCAGCTCTGAGGCTGTTTAAAAGCTGGACTAGTATCTACCTAAACAAGCCAACCCTCCAAGCAGAGGCTGCAAAAGGTACCGCCTCCTTACAAGTCTATTTATGTATTTATTTACTTTTCGAGGGACAGGACTCAGGCCTACATTTCCGGTCAACAGAGCACCACCCTGACATTGTTTATACTTTCCCCTTTGCAGTGCTTCCAGGCACACTTTAAAGGGAAGCGATAAGGAGAAAGGAGAAGCAAAGTCACTTACACCCGGAAACGAGGACCACAAGGGTTGGCCCCAGAGGGTGTGGAGGAAGCTCTTCAGCTGCCCCTGGGTTATTTATTATTATTTTTGCTCTTTCTTGTTGTTGTGAAAGGAGCGCCAGTAAACTTCATTGCACATCTGGAGCCGGCTTCCTCAGGAGTGTGGGTGGGCCATCAATCTTTTCTGTCAGGGATCACTGTATCCACACAGCAAAGCAGTGATGTATACAAGGGTCTACAGCTTACAGCCGGCCAGGCTCTCAGGAAGGGAAGGAAGGTGGAGTGACAGGATATGGGCAGGTTAGAAAACAGTGTGCGGAACAGTAAGGAACAATACCCAGCTGCCCCCGGAAGGCCGTCTTCTGTGGAAGGGAAGTCTCTTGTTCTCCAAGTTCAGACAAGGGCTCTGTTCTAGCAGGGGCAATGGGCAGGGACGCCAGTCTATTTTTAGAGCAGGTCATCTTGTGCCTGGCCTCTAGCTTCTCGCTTAGGAGGCAAGAGAGGGCACTTTAGAATCAAACAGATGTGAGTTCAAATCCTAGCTACTCAAATTGGAGAAAGTTTGTTTTGTTTCTCCCCCCCCCTTTTTTTTTTTTTTTTTTGCCTTTTCTTTCTGTGGAGTGTAGTAGAAAGAACAGTTTCCATATGCAGTTTTATACAATTAAATGCCATAATGAATGTAAAATGAGAAAGATACTGTCTCAATAAGCGGAAGTGTGGATGGAAGAGATCCTGAAATAAATTTCCTTCGGACTGCATTTGAAATCCCCACAGAGCTGCTTTGGGCTCTCAGCTCCAATCTCACCTCCTCCAGGAGGCCATCCCTAAACACCAGTCCAAAGTGGCAACACCTTCCATAACTTAACTATTATAAAAAGCCTGATTTTATTTTCTTCACAGCAATCCCCTCTGCCCTGTCTGAAAGGATCCTGGTTATTTCCAGGTTTCCAGGTTCACTTTGGGCCTGGGCCCTGCTAGAAATGGCCTTCCCTGCCTGGCTTGCCACAGTGGCCCCGTAAATGTGTGTTGAATGAATGAGCAAAAGAATTCAACTTTTTTTATTTTAGGTTTTGTGTTTAGTTTCAGGCTGGAGAATCTCCGCAAACACCATTTGCCAAAAACTTTTCCCCTTAATTTCTAATCCCCGGCCAGTTGAGAAGGAAATCAAACCCGAGTGTTTCTGAATCACCCGCTCTGGACACACCAGAGTTTGGTGTTGTAAGAGCTGACTTATGGGGCTTTTCCTTTTGTAAACTGGTGCCCAAGAGGGAAGCAGGCAACCCCCACAGGAAAGGAAAGGTTTTAAAAGAAAGGGCTTGAACATTTCTAAATTGTATCTCAGGTTGGAATTCTGACAGGACTTGTTGGAAATGGGTGGTACCTAGTAACCTCTAGCTTGGGTTTTCTCTTCCAAGGCAGAGCCACTTCTTGTGGATAGCCCTCCTAAGAAACCTCACATTTGCCGTGGGCAGTGGGACTTTTTATCTGAATCTATGACCTTCAGACAATGCCTAGCCATTGATACATTATTTCTCGGGCAGACCTTTGATGGGAATGTTAAGACATGATTGCCATCCAGTTGTCATACCTGAACAGATTAAGGCAAGATCTGGAAGCAGATCAAGTCTATTTGGGAATTGCTAACACAATATTTTTGGGGGGGTGGGGGGTACAGGTTTAGGGAATGACTGTGAGCATTCAAACAAGATATCTGTGTTTCAACTCCACTTCTCCTATTTCCTGGTAGTGCCCTTTGGGGCATTACAGACATTCGCTGAGCCTCTGTTTCTCTCTATGTAAAATTGAGTTAAAATGGCATAGCGTTGTTAGGGTGATGAAATGAGAGTGTGAAAGGCCTGTCAAAGAACCTAGTCCACACTAGCCACGCTGGAGAGGACAGAAGCCAACAATGAGGACAGAAGGCACGTAGGCGGGCAGGCCGGCAAAGTCTGCTGATAGATGTTTAAAAAGTTATAACTGGTTCTCTGGTTTAAAAAATAAGAAAGAAGTCATGGATGTGTAGTATTTGCCAATTGGCTTGGTATACATACTCTCACAATGGCCAATTACAAGTTATGAATGTGAGATATCAAGCTATCAGCCATCTGACAAAAGTTCTGAAAATTTAATAATCAGCATTTGGAAGCTGGTACAGGCCCACTGAAGAAAGCCTACACCTGGCCACACCTGCTGAGAAAATAAGCCTTTGGTCAGTGGGCCAATGACTGTGGCAGATTAAGAATATAATATAGTTTCAATTCAAATTAAGTCTGTAAATATTCAGTTTCATCTTTTGAAAAAAGATAACACACTTGAAGCTGCAATGTGAGACAGGCATCAAAAAGTTTCATCTATTTGTAATTTTACTCTTTAGGTTGAGGCTTAAAAAAAAAAAAAAATCCAAAGACAAAGAGTACTTTCTAAGGAACAGATTCCGGGCTAACTTAGGACCAGAGTAACTTCATACACTCTAATGATCTGCCTGCCTGCCCTATTTTTAAAAAAGGCTTCTGAACTGCCAACATGCAAATGCACATTCAGATATGATGAGGGGGTTACAACTATGCCATTCTCATCCCCTAATACCACAGTGTTCAATTCACTTATATCATGGTTAATTCCTCAGCAAGAATCTGAGGCCCGGGAATGGGGCAGGAAGAGTCAACATGATCATAGATCCTGGGACGTAAGAAAGAGAGGCTTGACCTGAGTCAAGTGTGGCCCTGGTAGGTCCTGAGCTGCTGCCAGGACGAGGGAGAGGAGCTTGTGTCCGGAGTATAGGGGGGAATTGGAAAGAGGACCTATGTGATACTACTGAGTTTTTGTTTATACCCATTTTTTTATTAAAAAGAAAAAATCATTTTCATTAATGTTTGTGTGATATTAGGAAAATTACTTACCTATTCTGATCCTCACCTATAAAAAGGGAATAATGTATCAAGTGGTGCTGGTTACACAGTGGTTAAAACGTTCAGCTGTTAACCAAATTGTGGGCAGTTTGAAGTTACAAGCCACTCTGTGGGAGAGACAACCTGGTGACCTCCTCCCATAAAGACTTCAGCCCAGGAAACGCTATAGGGCAGTTCTGTGCTGTCCTATAGGGTTGCTAGGAGTCCAAATTGACTTGGCAGCACACAACAATAATATTTGCAGGCAAGACCAATCACCAGACAAGGACCTCATGTTTGGTTAAGTAAAGGGCCAAGAAAAGTGAAGGAAAATCTCAGTGAGATGGATTAATACAATAGCTACAGCAATGGACTCAAACATTCAAAGGATCGTGAAGATGACACAGAGCAACGTTTTGTTCCATTCTGCATAAGGGTGTCGTAAGTCAGAGCCACTGGATAGAAACCAGTAACGACAATGTAAACAGTTTTTGTGAGTTTCAAACCAGGTAACACATGCACCTGGGATGAGGTAAGGTATTAATTCACTGACCATTTGCTTGTTTTCATAGCTTCCTTTATCTCTCGTAATTTTTGTCTGAAAGGAACAAATGAAAAGACACACAGGTATTTTATAATGGATATAGTTGGACTGGTAAATGCCAAGTGTATATCAGTGAATTGGAATATGGATCTGATTTCAACTTGGTAGGCAGACAAATGTTTTTACTACAACCGTATGGTTTTATTAAGAAGGTTCGAGGCTAAGGAGAAAACTCCTGGCCAGTCCTTCAAAGGCATTTCAGATGCTGTGTCTTTAATGGGACCATCTCTAATTCTCCCCCTCCACTGTATTTCTTCAGCTTCTTCTCTCTCCACTCTAAGCATGGGTCCTATGCTGCCTTGTGACATAATCATCTTGTTATGCCTAGGTTTGTGAGTTTGAGTTTGGTCTTTTGCTTGGAAGGAATACAGGTCACCTTTGCATTATGTCAGGTCATAGGAAGTTATTGGAAGAACATGCATGGCCATAAGGAAAACAGGGAATGTCAACCAGGTCTCATGGGGACAAGGAGCATCCCCAGAATCTGACCTCCAGGAAGAACAGAGGTAGTCAGTCACTCATCTACGCCTCAGAGGGAACATCTCTAGGAAATGAAATGTCACTCGGAACCCCAGCAAGCTCATGCACACAACCAGGGGACACCCCCCATACAGACCCAATGTGCACGCCTGGGCAGCCACACACACAAGCCCTACTGGTACCACTGCATCTCCTGAAATGAAGTGCCTATGGGGCCTCCGAGCCTGGGTTCCCTTCACCCTTACTCTGCCACTCTCCCTGTTCCTGTGGTTCCTTCTCTGCCATCCACCCATTTCTAATAGAGGGAATCTGATTGTTAAGGTAGCCCCCACTGTCCACACCGGACAACACTGCTGTGTCACCCATAGGCTGCTGACCCACTGACTATCCTTGAGTTAGGTGTCCCCTCCAAGTAAATCAACTGTGGCTAAGATGCTGGATTCACACAGCACTAGCAAGATTTCTTATGTGAGTGGGTGGTGTTTGGGGACCCTAGCCAAGGTGGCTGTGGCATAGACAGCATTCTGAAGCAAGGAACATTCAGTGGATTATCTTATCTCCATTATTCCTTTTACAAGATAAGCAAACTGCCTCTTGTTCATCTCTACATCCCCAACATCTAATAGGTACTCTATGGATACTTCTAAAATCCAATTGGTTTTCACTTCTCATTAAATGTGACTTTAGTGTGATAAGGATATATCTGTGTATGTATATGTGTTCATGTGTGCCACAGACACTATAAGAAACATTATAAAGGTATTAAAATCCTTCACAGAAAATACGATGGTAAGCAAAGAATCTGGATCTAGTTTAAAAATAAGTTTTAATAAGATTATTTAAGCTTTCCAGCCTACATGGTTGCTATGAGTGGGGTCCAACTCGACAGCACATAACAACAACAACAACAACAGTCCATAGGAAACTTTAAGTAGACATGTCACATCTTCCTTTTTTTTTTTTTTTTTTAACAATACTTGTGGGATATACTGATGACTATGGCCCAATTTCCATATTTAAAATGGTATTCAGTGGAAGGCCACCAAACAAATGGTATTTGATAACCAACTTCTGAGCTTATTTCCTGAGAGTTACCTTGAATGTGGTCAGAAGAGGGAGCTGAGAGATGAGGCCTGTGATATGGAAAGGCTGACGTATCCCAAATCCTTATTGTCTTGAGCTTGATTGAATCGTGTCCCCCAAAAATATATGTTAAGGAGCTGTGGTTAAAGCATTTGGCTGCTAACCAAAAAGTCAGTGGTTTGAACCCACCACATGCTTAGCCGGAGAAAGATGAGGCAATCTGCTTCTATAAAGATTTACAGCTTTGGAAACGTTATAAGGCAGTTCTACTCTGTCTTATAGGGTGACTATGAGTAAGAATCAACTCAATGATGGTAAGTTTAAAATATAGGTTGAAGCCCTATCAGCTGTATCTGTGAATGTCACCCTGTTTGGGATTAGGATTTTTCTTTTTTAATTTAATGAGATCATACCAGGTCCTAAAACTAATAATTCTTTCTGAGTTCTATCTCACAAATACCGACAGACAGACTGACAGAGGAAGAGACCGTGAGACAATAGGCTGATGCATCTACAAACTGCACAAGAGTACCAAGGAGCGTCACAGTCTCACAAGAGGCCAAGACCTTAATTTGGACATTCAGCCTCTAGAAATGGGAGAAAAGTCATTTCTGTTCTATAAAGCCATCAGTTGGTAGTATTTTTGTTATGGTAGTCCTAGGAAACTCAAAAGAGCTCTGATGGTGTAGTGGTTAAGGCATTTGGCTATTAACCAAAAGGTTGATGGCTCGAACCCACCAGCTGCTCCATGGAAGAGAGATGAGACAGTCTGCTTCCATAAAGATTGAAGCCTTGGAAACCCAATAGGCATCACTATGAGTTAGAATCGATTTGATGGCAATGAATTTTTTTTTTTTTTCTTTGAGGAAACTCAAAAAATCTCTCAGCCATTATTGGTCCTACCCTTCCAGTGTAATGGCTGGAAAAAGCACCAAGAACCATAGTTGTGTTGTCTCTTGCTGTACTTTCTGACTGCATTGTATCATTGATTTGCACATCTTCATTCCCTAATCTGTTTTGTTCACCTCAATACCTCCATCACAGTGCCAGCCACGTAGCAAACTTCTATAACTGTTTGCTCAATCAATGAATCTTCAAATATGCAAATGCACTAAGGAAGGAATGAATGAGAGTGCGCTGTCACCATTACCATTGTTGTCATTGTTCACGTTACCCATCACCTTCTTGACATCACGGGCTTTGATCTTGCTCCCTTCTCCCCTTTCATCTATTCACACTAAGGTTGCTAGGTTTAACCAATACAAACACAGGTCACTCAGTTAAACTGGGATTTCAGTAAATAACAGGTAATTTTTCAGTTCATCCCATGCAAATTTGTTGCTTATCTGCAATTTAAACTAAACTGGGTGTCATGTATTCTAACTGGAAGCCCTGATTTATACCAACAGCCTCAATCTTGTAAGTCTGTTTCATGCCACATTTTCCACCTCACAGTCTCTGGCCTCCCCCGTCTACTCCACACTCAACAATCACAGCTGGAATGTCAGCCAGAAGGAATCCCGTTTTAAAGGAAGATGATGGGGGCCTCAAAGTGGACAAGGGCTCCAAACGACTTCCTAAAGAAAACAGGGGCTGCCATGGAGAAGTGAGGCATACTGACTAAACATTTGCCTCTTTTGTCCGTAACAAAGAAGAGAGCCATTCAGAAATCAAATTGATTCAAATTGAGGGAAATTGCCGGACCATTGATAACTGCAGCAAAAGGGCAGTGGTCACTCTCACTGACTGCTTCTTCAGAGGGAGCCGTGTACCAATAACCCATCAAGGGTATTAGTGGGAGCAACCTTTTAGTGACCCACAATTCCCCCCTCAGGAAGCATTTCACAAAAGCCTTTAAGACCAGGCCAAAGCGTTTTCCACACAGTATTGACTTTTAATTCCCAACCTGGAAGAACTGAAAATCATTCCATCTCTAAATGTCTTGCACATGCTTAAGAGATGAATGGGAATAGCCCCCACCACAACACCGTCTCCACTCACCAGCCTTTGAAATATGACAAGCAGGCCAGACCTGGTAGCTGCTCGTCCATCCCTGAGACTCGGGTTACCCACCTCCCTGCACCCCTGTCCGGCAGCACAGAAATGTGGCTTCTGTTCAAGACCATGACACCCCGAGCTCCTGTCTGGTTTGTATTTTCCCTCTGACATTCTCTCTCAGGGGAACTTTGACAAAGACAAATCTCTCCTCTGTTGTAAAAGGGATCTGTATTTATAAATCTGGTAAAAGAATTTTCACCTGGGATGTGGAAGACAGGGAGTGGCCCCTGCTCAGGCCAGTTGTAGAGAATTTTTGGACCTCAGTTTTCTCTTTTAGAAAATAACAACGTTGGATATAGTCCCCAGCTCACAAACTGTGCTAATCATACAAACTCCAAAGGAAACATGATATGTATTATTTTAAAATGATATATTTAAAAATATTACTTTCTCTTTGGAGTTGCAGGGTGTGTAAATGTATGTATATATCCATAGTTCTAGATCTGGGCAGTGCAGTTAAACAAGCTCAACTGTTAACCACAATGTTGGTAATTCAAGTCCACCTGAAAATTCATCAAGATCATCAAGAGAAAGACCAGACTACCTACTTCCGGGGGCGGGAAGGGAAATCCATCACTGAATGAGACCCCATGTATAACAGAACACAGTTCTCCTGTGGCACAGATGGGGTTGCTATGAGTACAAATGGAATCAACTTGAGGGCAACTGGTTCTGATACTCATATATATACACATACCCATATAGATAGCCTTTTTTTTTCTGGTGCTCACCCCCTAGAGATGCTCACTTGGGGTCAGGAATCTGCATTTCTGTATTGTAAATAACCTCTTTGAGTGATTCTGAAGATCAAACACATCTGGGAATCACCAGAGCGAACAAGCCACCAGTAGAAACACTAAGCCTTGTTTCTGCCTTACCTATTCCCAAGGGCCTGGAAGCTTTGCCTGTTAGAGACCAAATGGCACAGGGCCTCCAAGGATGCTGCAGAGGTCAAAGGGGTCTGCTCTAGGAAGGGAAGGAGGGGGTACCTCCTTCCCCCAGCCAGGAAATCCCATATGCTTGATACTGTAGTGAGGTACTTCCTCAGACCAGAGGAAGGCTAGCAACCCACTGCCTCTGGGAACTAGCTGAGGTGAGTTCAGCTCTTCCCATCACCCCTGCCCTCCCCCCAATGGAGAGGAGACTTTGTATGCCTTACTAACCACTGGAATTAGTCTGGGGGTCAGTTCTCAATGCAGTTCCCTGGTTCCAATAAGAAGCAAATCCCTGGACATTTAGGAATTCACTTCTCAATATCTACAAGCATCTACCATGTGAAGAGGGGGCCAGGTTGTTGCCAGGAGACTGGATTCTGGCTTTAGAGAAACAACCAAACCACTTCTGTGGCGGTGAGCACCTCCCTGCCTCCTGCAGTGCCTATTTCCTCATCTGTAAATTAGGAGGTCCACTGACATGATTTGCAAGGTCCTTCCAGCTGCAAGGAATGCAAAATGACTTTTTAAAAAACTTTTGTAATAAAAGGATATGCAGATATCATTTCTGAACAATTTCTAGTGACCAAGAAAAACAAAAAAAAAAACACAACTTGAATATATATAAAGAGTCGGCTGCATAAACGTGGCACCTCCATTCAAGTGGATATTACTTAGCTCTTTAAAGAGATGAGTTTGAGCTCTACGTAGTGCACTGAAGGGATATTCATGATGAGATATAAAAGTGAGAAAACTTAACAGAATATTTAAGTAAGTTAAAGAAATATACATTTGTGGGCGTAGTGGACGGGTTTCAAAAAAAGTGTCCAGAAACAACCAGCTCTGTGGCTGAGCATACATTACATTTTAAATGTATTTCAAGTTAAGTGTACCCTGTGGCCTTCTTATGTTGCTAGTGATGTCAATATCAGTGGTCAGTGAGCAACACTAGACTGACTGACTGCATATTATTTCTTTGTCTTGCTTCTATACATATATACACATCTGTAATATACATAGGAACATATGTGTATGTATCATATGGGAATTTGATTTTTCTTTTTAAGTAAGAAAGCACCCAAAATACTGTATCGATATATTTTGCATGAATGTTGAGAATAGATGCAAGCTGCCCAATAGGCTGTAAACATTGGTTTCCTAGCAACAAGGGATGGGTGAGAAAATATTGTTCTTTACATCTCACTCTGGAGAGGCAGAATGGCAATGAAAAGAGCTAAGCTTTGGAGATGGGCTAATTTTTGTTGCAATCTGGACTCTGATACTTATTAACTATGGACAAATTATTTACATGTTTTTTTAATGCAGCGCCATAATCACAGGTAATATCGTTTGTTTTGTGTGCCAATATATTATTTTGCTGAAAGGCGACTTCAGGGGATACTTTTGTTTCAAGGTTTAAAGGGTATTTCAAGGCAATAGTCTCAAGGACTCCTCTAGTCTCCCTGATTCAGTAAGACTAGGTTTTTAAGAATTTGAGTTCTATTCTGTGTTTTTCTCTTGTTCCATTAGGGTCTATTCACCGTGGCTGTGGTCAGAACAGTTGGTGTCAGGGTAGCTGAGACTGTGCTCATGTCGGCTATCAGCTCTGTGGACTAGTTTCTTCTCTGTGATTTTCATTTCCTTCTTTCTCTGTTGCTCACTGGTTAGCTTTTAAGTAACTAAGAAATAAGAGCTCTCTGTCACACACAAATTAGTAAATTTATAAAAGATGAGAACTCAACAGTTCCAGGTATAGAGAGGTTTTTTAAAAATTACCCTCTTCAGTGGCAATTCTCAAATGTACTCTGAGATGCTAATGTTGAATCAAGACAAAAACTTTTCAGATTATAGCTGTAGTGGGGAGCTCTGGTAGCGTAGTGCCTAAGGCACTTGACTGTAACCAGAAGGCTGGTGGTTCAAACCCAGCAGCCACTCCTCGGAAGGAGGTTGGGCAATCTACTTCTGTAGTGATACCACCTCGGAAACCCAAGAAAGGGTGGCTATGAGTCAGGTCCAACTTAACAGCACATAACAACAACAACAACAACATAATGGGAAGAAATGTATTAAGAGTAATTGCTCGTATTCATTGACTAAATGAAAAAGTGAACAAACAGGAATGTAATGCCTACCAGGAAGAAAGAGTTTTATAGAGTTGTACTGTCAATGGGTCTTGATGTTCAAAAGTCATCTACTCTAACTACTAAGGGAGAAGGGATTACAGACTGAAGTGTGTACCCAGAAAGAGAAGTTGAAGTCCTAACCTCTGGAATCTTATACTTAATAACTATGGACAAATTATTTAAGTCCTCCAAGTCTCCATTTCTAAATCAATCAAATGGATATAATGCCATTTAGCTTGCAAGGTTATATCAGAATAATGTGACCTTATTTGCAGAAATAGATGTATCTTTTATAATTGGATGGGTCAAACAAGGTCATATTGAAGTAAAGTGGGTCCTATTACTAATGCCTTCTGAGTGGTGTCTTATAAAAAGGGAGGAACACACAGGGCGTGCAGCACTGTGACCACAGAGGCAGATGCATAAACACTGAAGGAACACCAACAACTGCCACAGCCACTAGAAACTAGGGAGAAAGGTCCACAGAAGGAAAGACTTGGATTTGGACTTTCAGCCTCCAGAACTGTGAAGAAATACATTTCTGTTCTTCAAAGCCACTGACTTTGTAGTATTACACTATGGCAGCACTGAGTACCCAGGACAGAAGGCATAATGTATGGTCAAGAGTGTGGGCTGTGACATCTGACTGGGTTCAAGTCCAAGTCTGGTCTCTCTCCACCTACGTGAATAGAAAGATGACCCAGTCAAAAAAGGAACTCAAGAGAGGGGACACCATTGTCGGCTGAGGGATCCATATCTGTAGGAACTGTCATTAAGAACCTACCATGAATGTGCTACATGCCTTAGCTGTGTTCAGGAGCCCAGTGAGGAGAACACCATTATGATAACTGTTTTTAAGATGAGGAAACAGAGATAGAGAGAGGTTCCCTAACTCTTCCAATCTCACAGACTCCCAAACACCACTGCACAGAACCATGTGGCCTGTCCACATCTCCACCATCATTTCCTCATTGGTCATTAAAAATAGCTCCAGGACGTGATACACCAGAAGCATTTGCATTTTGAATGTTAGTTGTTCAAATACATAAAATCCACAAATCGGGAATTGTGGTAGGAGCATCAATTTTAACAGCATCTCTGTTTTGTGACACTTGCGGGCAAAACAATTGGCTCTGTGTCTGGGCACATATTTCATTTGAAATGTGTTTTGAATTAACTGCACCAAACGGCCAAAGAGCCTTCTTATGCCATGAGTGATGTCACTTTCAATGGTCAGTGAATAACATTATAGACTGACAAGAAGAAAGCAAACAGACCCAGATTTGAGCTGCCTGAACTTCCTCACTTTATAGTAGAGAAAACACTGGTGCATTATAATTAAATACAATCCTACCAACATGGATACATAACTATTTCCATAGCAGAACTGAAACTTCCATCCTGAACTCTTGACTCACAGTCTAGGCTATATAAAATCATAACGGGAAATCACAATGCCCTCCTCTGTTCATTGATTATATACTTAGACCAGCGAAAGCAGCACAGCTAATGTTTATTTGCCACCACCTGTCTGTCGGTTTGTTGTACTGTGGTGGCCTGCATGTTGCTGTGATGCTGGAAGCTATGCCATTGGTATTTCAAATTCCAGCAGGGTCACCCATGATGGACAGGTTTCAGCAGAGCTTTCAGACCTAGATGGACTAGAAACAAAAGTCTGGCTACCTACTTCTAAAAATTAGCTAAGGAAACCCTATGGATCACAAAAGAACATTGTCTGATTCACTCACTTTGGACGTGTCATCAAGAAGGCATCATATTTGGTGAGGGCATGAAAGATCCTTAGTGAGATGGGTTAGCACAGTGGTTGCAATGAGAAGACAAACTTGCTGGCTTTCATGAAAGTGATGCAGGACCAGGCAACTTTTCTTGTACATAAGGTCGCCTTGAGTTGGAGTTGACTTGACAACAGCTAACAACAACAAAACTTCTTTGAAATTCTACACTTTGAAATAGAGATAATTAAGCTAAGTTGCATTATCATTAATATGTCTCCTAACCACCATGAGAAAGGCATAAAAAACTGAGCAATTATCTTGCCTATGTTGGGTCATCTCTTCCCCAGTCCAGCTACACATAGCTCTTCCTGAAACAGAGAACACAGTGATATTTCAAGATACTCAGAATACTCATGTCACCACAATTTCCTGTTCAATTGTATGCTATATTTGTTAGATTGTGGGCCCATGATGAACCCAGGAATCCTGACTCTTGCATTCAGCATCCCCAAGTGCCTGGCACAGGGTTTTAGCAAATATAAGATAGAAGGTCAACAGGTTTTTGCTGAATGAGTGAAATTAAGAAAATTCATATTTAAGTCCATGTGTTTTTTTTTGACGCTTGTATCTAAATATCTCTTCCATTAGCATTTAAACTCCTTTTTTTCTTTTCTCTTTTCAGTTTGGCTACCAAAACACACATGGCCCTTCCCCATGACCCAATCTTAACAACTGTCATATTCTACAAGCTCTTTAGATGTTTCTCGGAAGACTGATTGTCAAAGACTGACTGAATCAATAATCAAGAGGTTTACCAGAAGGAACTCTTGGGTACAACTTCCATTCTAATATTCCATAAGTCTGGGATGTTGCAAAGATGTCCTCATTTACTTCTATAATTTGTTTAAATCTGTCAGCTATGAATTCATACAGCCCAGAGAGATTCATATATATTCACCTATCCTGTCACTTTGAAAACTAAGGTGCACCTAACCCAAGCCATCATATTTCTAGTTGCCTCATATGCATGGGGAAGCTGGGCAATGAATAATGAAGACCAAAGAAGAGTTGATGCTTTTGAATTGTGGTGTTGGCAAAGAATACTGAAATTACCATGGAGGTTGGTCAATCTACTTCCTAGAGATACCACTTCAGAAACCCAAGGAGGGGTCACTATGAGTTGGGACTGACTCGACAGCAGTGAGTTTGGTTGGGTTTGGACAGAAGAAGGAACAAATCTGTCCTGGAAGAAGTACAGCCAGAATCCCCTTAGAAGTGAGAATGAGCAGACGATGTCTCGACTAGTTTGGTCATGTTGACAGGAAGGACCATTCTCTGGAAAAGGACATCACACTTGGTAAAGTAGAGGGTCAGTGAAAAAGGGGAAGATCCTCAGTGAGACGGATTGACATAGAGGCTGCAACAATGTGCTTGAGTATAGCAGGGATGAGGAAGATGGTGCAGGACCGGGCAGTGTCTTGTTCTATTGTACACAGCATCACCATGAGTCGGAGCCCTTCCCTGGGACATCTAGTTCAGAAATAAATGCTTCCTTTCCTGAGTCAATCTAAGAAGGCAAGTATTATACATAGATGCTAGCAAAGGAGTTACATAATGACCCACCTGCTGCCATCTAGTTGATTCTGACTCATAGCAACCCTA
>NW_006921693.1:3351620-3357824 GCF_000298275.1 Orycteropus afer afer
AGGCAGTTATCACTACGGAAGTAGGATTGCCCAACCTTCCTTCCGAGGAGTGGCTGGTGGGTTTGAACCGCCAGCCTCTGGTTAGCAGTCAAATGCCTTAGGCACTGTAGATCACCCCATATTCCTTCCACAGAGCAACTGGTGGGTTTGAACCACTGACCTCCTGGTCAGCAGTCAAATGCCTTATCCACTACCCAACAAGAGCTCCTTAAATAATGACAGGCCATTGTTTATTCTTATTCATTTTACTTTACTCTATTCTAAATTTATTTTATTCCTAAAGACTGTATTTGTAAGGTTAGCAAACACAGTAATTCTTGAAGCCAACCAAATATATCCAAAGTTTTACTGAAGTAGATGCCAAACTATATTCTTAAATAAGAAGACTAAATGAAGGATCCTAAAATTCTTCAGAGTATCTAGTGTGAACCATATTTATATAGAGTAGATTATGCAGTATATGGAGTGAACCATTCTGCTATGAACTAGAGTATGTGGTATATAGAGTGTGCCATACTTGCATGGAGTGGAGTACACAGTTTATATAGTGAGTCATACCTGTACGGAGTGGAGTATACAGTATACACAATGCAAAACGCAACCATTACCATGGAGTCGGATCCGACCCATAGCGACCCCTCCTTGGGTTTCCGAGGTGGTATCACTACAGAAGTAGATTGTCCAACCTGCCTTCTGGGGAGTGGCTGGTGGGTTTGAACCAGCAGCCTTCTGGTTAGCAGTCAAGTGCCTTAGGCACTACGCTAGAGTGAGCCATATCTGTACGGAGTGGAGTATGTGGTATATAGAGTGAGCCATGCTTGCTATCACTCCTACCAGGACAAGACAGAGACCACAATTCATGATCCAAAATCTTTGGCTCCAAAAGAAAGTCAAGAAAGACTGGATTTCTACCACGAACTGCTAGGAGTAAGGATGCCCGGAAAATGAAACCACGGAGAGTAAAACATGCTGTGCTTTTTACAAGTGGGAGTTGTCAGGTCAGCTAAATCAATTATTCACTATTTGTTCAATTTAGCTTTGTATAAATCTTCATTTTCTGACATAGCAAATTCCCAACTTATTGTGAAGTCATATACTCTGTCAGTAATAAGTATAGAGGACCAAACATTAAACTGAAGACAGTTTGCAGACTTTACAAGGCCTGCCACTCTGCTGGCTTCATTTTTCTGCATCTCTGCTTGTCCAACAGCCATCATTCTGTCTGATTTTCAGGTCAGTCATAAACAGACCCACCATGCCATCCTCCAGCGAACACAAGTTCTGCAATGGCTTTGCTTCACACTTTTGAGAGCCAGAATTCCTGCTGATACCCATCACTTGGGAAGCTGGTGAAGATTTTTAAAAGCACAAATAATAACAGTAATAAAAGCTAGACTAACAACCACTTCTATACTGCCTATTGTATGGCAGCAGCTGTGCATAGCACCTTACATACATTATCTTATTTAGTCCTGACAACAACCCTTTGGAGAAGGTGTGATTTACATTACTTTACAGATTTGGAGACACTGAAAAGCTTGCTCAAAGTCACAAGGTTACTATTAACAGAGCCCAGACTGTTGCACACCAGAGGTGTTTAATAAATGGCCATTTTAGTCCCACTGCCTCCATTCCCTTATTTCCCTTCTTGAGCACGGGTCACTGGGCCATTTTCTCTCTCTTACTACTATTGCTAAGAGCTCAGATTTCAGCAGCATCTCTATTCCCAAGTCTCTGCTTGGGTGATCCTTTATTAACAACATGGACCACGCATAAGAGTACTCCTGAACCCTGCCCATGGAATCAATATCTTCCTATAAATCGACAGCCACAAATTCTCTGCAGGAAGGCCTAAGGAAGGAATAGACTAAGAGGAAGCAGCTGTGTAATTTAAAAGGCCAAACCTCACTTATAGAGCAAACAGAAGGAGTGAAAGAGACATGGAAACTGATGGAGAATTCAATCCCAAAGACCCAATCTTGAACCAATTGAATTGTTTTTTTGCTCTGATCCTTTAGCTGAATCACCTTAATTTGCTGGAACTTGCTGGAAAGTTCTGGAAAGTGGCTGGGCAGGCACTGGCCCAGGGGACTTGGGTCTCACTTCAGGCTTGGAAGGGAACAAGGTTGATGTCCTTGGCCAGGGTGTGGCCATCCGTCACAGTCATGCAGAACCAATAGTGGTGGATAGCCCAGCAGATGGCCTCCTGACTTTCACAGTTGCAGTATACAGAATTCTTCTCAAAATTATAAGCTTCAGCAGCCAAACTTCCTCAATTCAAATCCTAGCTTCTACACTTACAAACCATGTGTCATTGGGCAAATCACATAATGTCTCTAGCCCTCAGTGTCCCCACCCCTAAAATACTGACAAACTTCTATAGATACAAAGAAATGAGTCAGAGTAATCAGCTTTGCCCACCACCACCAAACAGCAGGCATGGCTGCTGATGTATTTTATCTTTTGACTTTTGAAGAGCAACTGTTTATGAACTGCATAGAGGAAACCAGCTCAGGAGAGGAACTGCCATGTTGGGGTCTTGGAGAGCCTCAATGGTTGCATGTTGCAACATGTTGATATATGGATATCAACAACATCTATTTGACTGGTTTGCAAACTAGGTTCTACTCAGCACTAGGGAGACATGATGGAGCTTCAGGGGTCTCCAGTTGTGGTGAAGGGGAGGTGAAGTTGGTGAGTGGCAATGAATGCATGAGGTTCTAACCCTCCCTCTCCCTTTTTCAAGCAAAGCAGCTTCATAATTATTCATGTCGTATATTGAGATTTTGTATATTTTATTATCTTTTAAGGACCTACTATTAATAATAATAATAATAATAAAATCCAAGTGAGAAAAGGAGTGATCAACACCAAGAGTTGGTTCATTGGCTTGACCAAGGTCACGTAAGTGGGTCAGGAGCACACCACAGAACAGCAGGTGCTGCTTTAGCTGCCATTTCTAGGGCTTTTCATGACCCTGAAGTGCAGGTGTTCGCATGGCTCAATACTCCAATAGGTGCTTATGTAACATGATTGGCCAACTCCACTTGTCACCTTGATTTGGAAGGCTCTGTGAATGCCCACTCGGAAGTCTGTGAGGTCACAGTCGAGTCACAAGGAAATAGCTTGGAATTCCTGCTTGGGTCAAATGGCATTGAGCTGGTGGCCTCTGGGGAAGAGGGAAGGAAGAAGCACAAAAGCGTGACACTGCTCCCTCAGCCTCTTAGCTTCCTCAGTTGGATCATTTGGGGAACACATCTCAGGTGGAAAAAAAGAGGACACCTGCACCTTAGCTTGATGATTAAGTGGTCACTAGGGAAACCTCAGAAGTCAGTGACTAAGTCATGAGTCTTGTGGTGACCAAGCTGAAGACCACCATATTTTGCTATTTTGTAACATTTTTAATCTAGATTTTGTTTTTCAGTCAAGATTTTACAATGTTACCTACATAAAATACCATGAAAGATTTACTCGAAACGGTGGTTTGAGAGGTCTGCGTGCATGTATTTAGCAAGGAAGAAAACATCACAGTGCTACACCCATGTGTGGTTTGGCCTTTAACTCCTTTCTGACATCTCCCAACGAGGACTCCATTATTGAGAGTACAGTAAACAGGATGCCCATTGTGGCGAGAACTGGATTTCTGGGGAAGGATCCTGGACTTAATCTTTTTAGGAAAAGTTGCATAACTTTGATTTATTATTAGCTTTGTAATGATGTGAGCCATTTTACAGAGATAGTGTTTTCTCAGCTGCCACCTGGAGGGAAGAAGTGGGTCAGACCTTAAGAATGGTCACTTATGAGGGTGTCAGAGACCTGGCCTCTTCCAGCTGCTCTGTACACAGCAGCTCCCACAGCACACAGTTTCAGGGACATCCTCATCTTTTTATGGAAAGGACAGAAGGGAAACAAAGACTCCTTCCCGCTAAGGTTGCTGAGAGGGTAAAGGTGAAGTAAGTGTATGTGAAAGTGCTCAGCATGTGCCCAGCACCTGGCGGGCACCCGAGGAATCATCTCAGTCTCATGCCGCAATTGCCTACTGCAATCCAGGCATTTCCACATGCCTGTGTCCATTCAGAAATGAAATGTGTGCCTAGTATATCCCGGCTCGGTTGCAGCCAGATATCAGTAGCAAAGCAGAGATGATAAAGTAGTGAATAAAGTCAAGTCTCTCCTTTCTTGGTGCTTTTATGCTAATAGTGGGGTGGAGAATATACAAGCAGCTCCACACTTGCTGTGGAGATAAGAGGTAAGAAGGAAAATAAAGCCAAGGAAAAGGGAGAGAGTGATGGGGGACCGTGCTCTACTAAAGAGCACCTGAGGGTGATCTGAGCAGAAACCAAGTTGCCTGGCTTTCTGACACTCTCTAGGGATGGAGACTTTCTTCAGTACTTCTTTATGCATCTATTCCTTGGTTTTATCAAGCCCTGGGTCAGGGCTTTCCTTCTAGAACAAACAGAAACTCAGATTCCTTCATTAAAAGGGAACATGGCCTGCAGACAGTTGAGTGAAGGCTGGTCCAGGCAATGGGAACAGCAGGAAGAACTCCTTGAGGTGGGGATAGGCTTATGTTCTTGAAATTACATGGAGGCCAGTGTCAGTAGAACAGAGTTAGTGTGGGTGAAAGTGTTGGAATTAAGAGGTCAGGGTGTCTCTGTGTGTGCATGTCTGTATGTGCTGTGTATGTCTGTATGTGTGTGTGCACATGCACATGTGATGCACACGCACTGTGTGGTAGATTATGCACAGCAAAGGTCAGCATACTTTTCCTGCAAGAGCCAGTTAGTATTTGAAATGTGTGGGCCCTAATGGTCTCTCTTACAACTACTCAGCTCTGCTCTTATACCACCAAAACAGCCATAGATGATACGTAAAAAAATGGGCAATAAAAATAAAACAAGACAGGTTGGGCCTGAAGGGCCATGGTGAGACACTGGACTTTCCTCTGAATAATGTAGTCACTGGGAGGTTTTGAACAGATGAATGAGAAGATATGACTTCCATTTAGAATTATTGCTTTGGAAACCAAGTGAATCTTGGGGAAGCCTGTGCATCCTCAAAGTGAGAGATGCAGTTGGTCTGCATTAGGAGAGGGGAAGGGAGATGTTCTGACATGAGTTGCCGGCTGACTGGACTCGGGTCTGAAAGAGGAACGGAAGATGATGTTCCGCTTTGTAACTTGGCGAATGAAAAGGCCATTGGCTGAGATAAGAAAGGCTGTGGAAGGAAGAAGTTTGGGGGAAATCAAGAGTTGAGCTTTGCACATGTTAAATTTAAGATGCCAAATGGATATGCCAAGTGGACAGGTAAGTTTACTTAGCGCCTTAGCGTAATGATTAAGTGTTCACTAGGGAAACCTCAGAAGTCAGTGACTGAGTCATGAGTCTTGTGGTGACCAAGCTGAAGACCACCATGTTTTGCTATTTTGTAACATTTTTAATCAAGTCTAGGACAGACCAGAACTTAAAATATTGATGTGGGAGCCACTGGTGTACAGGTAGGATTAAAGAGCAATGGGACTGGATGGAATTATGCCAGATGGGAGATTACCTGGATCTATCGAGTGAGTGTGCTCTGTAATATGTGTAGCAACACTGCACAGCGGTTAAGGGGAAGGCCTTGAATAGCTGACAACTTCAGGGTAAATGCTGCCATAGTCACCTATCTACCTACGTGGGATCTTAAGCAATTACTTAATCTGGCTAGGCCTCAATCTCCTCAGTTGTACCCAACTCAGACTTGTGAAGATTATAATACCCTACATTGCTAACCTCTCAGAAAACTACAGTAAGTCATTTCCCTGCTTAAACTTGGCAATGACTTCTCTTTGCTCCTAAAATAAATCCACAATCCTGGCACAGCCTCCAAGGCACCATCTTGTCTGGCCCTGGTCAATCGCTTGAGCTTCCTGCCCTTCTCTCACTCTCAGTCTCCAAATTCCTCTCACACCAATCTCCATTTTGTTCTGTGGCCAAGCCAAGATCTTTGCTCTAAACAAACTCTCTTCTCTCTCCTCTTCCTCTGGTCCTTACTCATTGTTTTCATTTTTTCCTTATATGTTGTTTTTCTGTTAGGTGCCATGAAGTCAGCTAGGACTCACAGCAACCCTACCTACAACAGAACAAAACACTGCCCAGTCCGGCACCAGCCTCACAATCCTTGCTATACCTGAGCCCATTGTGCAGCTACTGTGTCGATCCATTT
>NW_006921693.1:3372378-3459682 GCF_000298275.1 Orycteropus afer afer
TCTAGAAACACACCACTTACCTAAACTAACACAGATTGATGTGGAAAAGTTGAACAGGCCCATCACAAAAGAAGAAATTGACCAGGTCATCAAAAAATTACCAACTGAATAAATATGGTGAAAGGAGAAAGCAGACAATAACAAAGAAACAAGTGAGCAAAATAAAGAGGCAGAAAACCTTCCTGAGGAAGAGATGGTAATGGAACTACCAAATGAGGAATTCAGAGGACATACATAGGATCTCAGAGACCAAGGAAATCACAGAAAAATCATAAATAATTCAGGAAAACAATACAACAACAAAATGACAAAATAAATAGACAATTAGAAAATATACAAAAACAACTAAAAATTCTTATGATTAACAATATCAGAACTAGATAATGAAAGAAAATAAAAGTATTGAATCAACGGATGAAAGAATCAGTGAAATAGGGTACATATTCCTTTCTAGTAATTTCTTTGAGGAACACTTTTTTAAAAAATGAATAAAACCTACGAGTTATGTGGGACACAATCAAGAGAAATATTTTAAGTGTAATTGGAATTCTAGAAGAAGAGAAGGAAAAAAAAATCTAAGAAAATTTGAAAATTTATTGGCACAAACTTCCCTAATATCTTGAAAGATAAGATTTCCATCCAAGAAGCTCTACAAACCCAAGGATAGATAGTCTCCAAGACATATTATAATCAAACTTTCCAAAACCAAATACAAAGAATTCTGAGAGTACCTCATGAAAAATGACATCTCACTTGCAAAAGGGCACCAATAAGACTAAGCACTGATTTCTTGGCAGAAACCATGGGGGCATAAAGGCGATGGAATAACATATATAAAACCCTGAAAGAAAAGAACTACCAACTAAGTATCATATACCCAGCAAAATTGTCCACCCAAGAAAAAGTAGGTGAAAGCTAGGACATTTCAAGCAAAAATAGAAATTAAGGAAATTTGTAAAAGCCAAGGCAATCTGACAAGAAATATTAATGAAAATCCTTTGAACAGAGAACCAATGACACCAGACAACAACCTGAGATTAAGACACATGACAGCATATACAGACACCAACCCAGATAAAGAAATCTCAAAAGTAAAATAAAGCCACAAAACTGAAAACAAGGAACAAGAGATGTCAGAGTAAACAATGACAACTTCAAAATAAAAAGGAGGAATAAATGGTATAGTTATAGAACATCAATATGAAGAGGAAGTAAAGATGATGTCCAGATATAATCTACTGCTTTACATTTAGGGTGATAAATGTAAATTTCAGAGTAACAATAAAGAAAATTAATAAATCTAATCACCAAAATTAACAAGAAGAAAATCAAAAAGACTCAGCAAACTCAAAATCAACAATGAAGTAAATGAAAAGAAAATCTATAAACAAAAAGAACTCAGCACAGAAAATTAAATGGAACAAAGAAACTTTAAGCACCACAAAACAAAACAAAAATCACAGCAAAATGGCAGCAGTGAATTAATAATTACTGATAATCTCACTAAGTGTAAATGATTTAAATGCACCAGTAAAGAGTGACTGAAGGAATAAAAAAAAATGACCCATCAACATATTGCCTCCAAGAGACACATCTTAGACACAAAGACAAAAATAGTTTAAAAAAAATCAAAGGATGGAAAAATAAACAGTAACCAAAAGAGAGCAATAAAATTGAAGAACCCAGATCAAACTGAGAAAGAAAAAAAAGTAGGAAGATACAAATAACCAAAATAAGAAATGAGATTGGAGGGGGGTGCATTGCAGTAGAACTAACTGAGATAAAAAGGATCATAACAAAATATTATGAAAAACTGTCTCCAACAAATTTGAAATCCTAGAAGAAACGGACAGAGTTCTAGAAACACACTACCTACCTAAACTAACACAAATGTTGTTGTTGTTGTTATGTGCCATCGAGTCGGACCTGACTCATAGAGACCCCTCCTTGGATTTCCAAGGCAGTATCAATATGGAACTAGATTGCCAAACCTTCCTTCTGAGGAGTGGCTGGTGGGTTTGAACCGCCAGCCTTCTGGTTAGCAGTCAAGTGCCTTAGGCACTACGCTACCAGAGCTCCTAAACTAACACAAATAGAGGTAGAAAATTTAATAGACTCATAATAAAAGAAGAAATCAAAGAGACCAATACAAAATAATAATAAACAAAAACTTCCAAAAAAATAATACCTCAGCCCAGGTGGCTTCACTAAAGAATTCTACAAACATTCAGAGACAAATTGACATCAATTCGACTCAAAATGCTCCAGAACATAGAAAAAGAAGGAACACTCACAAATTCATTCTATGAAGCCAACATAACCCTGATGACAAACTCAGGCAAAGACATTACTAAAAAAACAAAATTACAGACTGATATGCTTCCTGAATTAGATGCAAAAATTCCCAACAAAATTCTAGCCAGCAGAATTCAGTAGCATAAAAAATAAATAAATAAATAAGACATCATGAACATCTCGATCAAGTGTAATTTACAACAGGGATGGTTCAGCATCAGAAAATCAATCAGCATAATTTATCACATAAATAAAAGAAAGGAAAAGCATCACGTGGTCTTCTCAATCAACACAGAAAAACTATTTGATAAAATCTAGTAATACCCTTTCCGAGTAAAAACTCTCAGCAAAATAAGAATAGAAGGGAAATTCCTCAACATAATTAAGGGCATATATGCAAAACCAACTGCAAAAGACCTCTTTAAAGTGCTGAAGAGCAAAGATGTCTCTTTGAAGACTAAGATGTGTCTAACTCAAGCCATGGTATTTTCAATGGACTCATATACATGTGACATCTGGATAATTGATAAGGAAGACCAAAGAAGAGTTGATGCTTTTAAGTTGTGGTGTTGTTGAAGAATATTCAAAGTATCTTGGACTGCCAAAAGAACTAACAAACAGATTTCTGTCCTGGAGGAAGTGCAGCCAGAATGCTCCTTGGAAGTGAGAATGGCCAGATTTCATCAGGCCTACTTTGGTCATGTTGTCAGAAGGCACCATTCCCTGGAGAAGGATGTCATGCTTGGTAAAGTGGAGGGTCTATGAAGAAGAGGAAGGCCCTCAATCAGATGGACAGTGGCTGCAATGATGGGCTCAGGTATAGCAGGGATTGGGAGGCTGGCACAGGACCAGACAGTGTTTCCTTCTGTTGTGCATAGGGTTGCTATGAGTTGGAGCTGACTCAGTGGCATCTAATAACAACAACAACATGCAAACCAACAGCCAATATTATTCTCTACAAAGAAACATTGAGAGTATTCTACTTGAGAATGGGAATGAGACAAGGATGTTCTTTATAACCACTTATTCAATATTGTACTGGAAGTCCTAACTAGATAAATAAGGCAAGAAAGGGAAATGAAGGGTATCCAAACTGACATATGTACTTCGACATCACAAAATGTATCTCAAGAGTAACACAGCCAAAACAGAATTCTTGGGTATTTTCTTACAAACCTGTTCTGCCTTAGTCTTTTCCATTCCAGTAAATGGTGCCATCATTCACTGCCTTTCATAAAGCAGGCATTATCTTTGATTTTTCTTTCCTTCATAGCCATATTCAATTTATCAACAAGTCCTGTTGATTCTACCCCACTTTGGATAAAGCCCCCACCACCTCTTGACTAGACTCCTGCAGTAACTTCTTAACTGGTTTCTACTTTCTGATCCTTGCCTCTCGATAAACTATTCCCCACACTTTTGATGCAGTATGACAAACTGACAAACAAATCTGTCCCAGAAGAAGTACAGCCAAAATGCTCCTTAGAAGCAAGAATGGCCAGACTTGGTCTCTCCTGCTTTGGTCATGCTGTCAGAAGGGACCAGTCCCAGGAAAGGGATATCATGCTTGGGAAAATGGAGGCTCAGAGAGAAAAGAGAAGACCCTCAACAAGATGGCCTGACACAGGGGCTGCAACAATGGGCTGAAGCAGAGCATCGATTGTGAGGACGATGCGGGACCAGCCAGTGTTTCATTCCGTTGTACGCAGAGTCACTGTGAGTCGGAATTGAGTCAGTGGCACTTAGCAACACCACCACCACTCTGAATGTCATACATGCTTCTAACCTCAATGTTCAAAGTTCTCCATGCTTTGGCCCTCTTCCCCCTGCATAGTACCATTTCCTTCTACGCCTCTTCTACGCTGCTCCAGCCTCACAGGTGTTTTCTGTTCCTTATGCATTGAAGCTGGATACCACTCTCAGCATTTTGCAGTAACCATTCTCCCTACCTTGAGAGCTCTGATCCATGACAGCTGGATTCTTCTTGACATCCAAAGCTCTGCCTAAATGATATTTCCTTAGAAAGACTTTCTCAACTTGAAGGCCTAATCTGAAACACAAAACATAGTAAATTTTGTTTTCCCAATTTCCTCAAGTATGGTACATATCTAGTACTATTCCAGATGTATGAAGTTATTTAATTGTACTCGATAAATTTCTTAGGGAATTAGGACTTAATTCTCTTGAGGAATGCTATTTTTAAAAAGGCAAAATGTGCTCTCTCATCACTTCTATATATTCTTTTCAAATGGTTATTATATCTGGTAATTTTCCTTATTTATTTGCTTATTTTTTATTTCCTATATTTTTTTTTGCCTAGATTATAAACTCCCTCCAAGCATGGACTGTTTTCTTTCCTGGTACATAGTATACATTCAATAAATATGCACTGAATGGCGGTCCAGTGAACGAAGATGGAGAACCTGGAAAGACGAGGACTTCTCTCACATTCACTCCAAGGTTGGCCTTCACTGCATCGCACCTGTCCCACCGCCATTTTTTTTTTTTTTCCTATTATACCATGTGGTATATATTTGAAAGGAGCTCTGCTAGCATAGTGCCTAAGGCACTTGACTGCTAACCAGAAGGCTGGTGGTTCAAACCCACCAGCCACTCCCCAGAAGGAAGTTTGGGCTATTTACTTCCCTAGTAATACTGCCTCAGAAACCCAGGGAGGGGTCGCTATGAGTCAGGTCCGACTTGACAGCACATAACAACAACAAGAATATTTACTGATAGTCCTTGTGACTGGGCAATCTACTTCCATAGAGATACTGCCTCAGAAACCCAAGAAGGGTTGCTATGAGTTGAGAACAACTCAACACCAGTGAGTTTGGTTTGGTTTGGTTTGGTTTGTGATAGTTAAGGTTGTGTGTTAACTTGCCTGGTCCACAATTCTCATTGGTTTAGCAGCTATGATGTAGTCATCTTCCATGATGAGATCTGATATAACGTAATCACGCTCATGATGACATCTGCTATGAGCAGCCAATCAGTTGAGAGAGAGTTTCCTCAGGGGTGTGGCCTGCTTCCAACATACGGACATTCCCACAAAGCTCTCTGGATTTTTGCTCTATCTGGATCCTGCAGCTGGTTCATCATCATCTGACTTCTGGTTCTTGGAGTTGAACCAGTGGTCTGCCATATTGCCTACAGATTTTAGGATTGTGGCCTTCACAGCCTGTGAGCCAATAGCCTGCCATCTTACTTGTTGATCTTGGTTGGTCAGCCCTTGAAGCTCTAAGTGTGATGCATAACCCACAGATTTGGGACTTGCCAGTCTCTACAACTATGTGAGCCATTTCTTTGAGATAATTTTTTTTTTCTCTCCCTCGCTCTCTCTCCACATATATAGATAGATAGATACAGTATGTCATCTATTCATTTATTTATAAGTTCCACTTGTTTTGGTTCTCCAGAGAACCCAGTCTAAGAGAATCCTCATCATAATCTGTGATTGTTGTATGTGCTGATTCTTTTCCCTCTCCCTAGAATGTGAGCTCCATATGAAAGGAATTCTTGCCTGACTTGCTCTATTGCTTGTACCAATGCCTTACCTTATGCCTGGCATATAGCAGTGATATTGTCCAAATAAGTGGTAAAGAAGGCAAATCATTGAGTGAAGAATTTAGTCCAGCCTGAGTTTTACATCAACCTTGCCCTGGACCTTTGTCTTATTGCTCAGCCTCTCTGTGTATCAGGTATCCACACCTATTAAAATTAATACCCAATAAAACCACCTTAAACAGCATAAAGCTAAACATTCTACAAGTAACTATTGGGTGCTACCTCAGCTTTGATTCCCCAGAAGCAATCCTTGAAACAAGAATTCTGGTACAAGTCACTCATATAGCATTTAAGGGAACACTGGTGACAAGAGGGGAAATAGAATGAACAAGCGAAGGACGCACTCTCAGGCCACTCTTGGCAACTGGAGCCTGATACTACTGAGCAATCTCTGGGAGACTGAAGATCAAGTATCTCAAATTAACCCATCAAAAGGAAAGGGGGACAGAGAATGTATTCACCTGTCAATAACAGATTAAGGGCTAACCCTTCAGGCTGCCATATAGGTGGTGAACCAAACTCTAAGAGAAAGTCTACCAGAGAAATGCAGGTGTGATGGCTGAATGCTGTCTGGTGTACACTGTAATGGTGAGGGCAAGGAGATATGAATGTGGCTTCAAAAGTATCTGCTCCGAGCACCTACTGTATGTCAGCAATAGCCTAGTGTCTAGTATAGTTGCTGTTAGTTGCATTCAAGTTGGATCCAACTCATGATGAACCTATGGATAACAATAAGAAATGCTGTCCAGTCCGGCACCATCTTCATGATCGTGTTGGTACACTTGACTCCACTGCTGCAGCCACTACGTATGTTTGAGTGCCTTCCAATCGAGGAGGTATATCTTCCAGCATTGTATCAGATAATATTTTGTTGTGATGCACAGTTTTCATGGCTAATTTTCTAATGTAGATCACCAGGACTTTCTTCCTAGTCTGTCTTAGTCTAGAAGTTCCGCTGAAGCTTATTTACCATGCTTATATACCCTGCTGGTATTTGAAATACTGGAGGTATAGCTTCCAGCATCACCAAAGAAACCAAACCAAACTCACTGCTGTCGAGTCAGTTCTGATGCATATCCCGAGATATATCTCCTTGGCTTTCCAAGGAGGTATATCTCAGGAGTAGATTGCCCCATCTTCCTTCCAAGGAATGTCTGGTGGGTTTGAACCACCAGCCTGCTGGTTAGCAGTCAAATGCCTTAGGCACTACATCACCAGAGCTCCCTCCAGCATCACAGCATCATAGCAACGAACTCAGTTATGACAAACTGACAGATGGGTGGCAGGTCTAGTATTGTAGGTACTTGCTTTTGTTCAAGAATCCCCTGAAATAAACAAAATACATTTTTCTTGGGAAAAGAGTCCAAAATTTCATCAGATATGCAAAGGTATCTATGGCCCCAAGGAATTAAAAGCCACTGGTATATGAATCTGTCTGACTCTAGGTTTATCCCTTTTTCTTCATCCATTCAAAAATATTATTAAGAGACTATACTGCGCCAAGCCTTGCATTAAATGTTGGAAATACAAGGAAGTGCAGAAGTGATGAAAATATACAGTCCTTATCCTCATGAAGCATACTGTATCCACAAAGACCCTGGAACTCATATATTGGAATCCTATCATTTTTACCACATGTAGACGTATCCAGAATCTAGAAACCATTCATTGGCTGTTCCCCCCGACCCTTGCCCAAGTACCCACAAGGTGAGGTCTAAGACCCCTAATGTCTTCTGTGATCTGGTCCTGCCTTCATCTCTAGCCTCTTCGTCCCCTATTTATCCAAGTGCACCAAATTCTCTAGCCAGGTGCCCATGTATCTGATGTTCGTCAGTCACATATTCCTCTGTGCACATCCATATACTGCTACTGTCACCTGTACTGCCACTCTTCTCATGCTGACCTTGAAAACTTCTACTCATCCTTCCAATTGGAGCCTTACTCAATTCTGGTATCTTATATTTCCCATCTCCTCACATATTGTGTCTGCAGTGGGATTGTTTCATTCCACTTTTCCTGGTCAGTGTCTTGGCCTCATCTTTTCCTATAGTTTCAAAGAAATCTGAGAAATGACATCCCTGTTCCTCACTCAAATTCAGATAAAAAAAAAAAAAATGAGTCTGGTAGGTGTAGATTAAAATATTATCTTCTTTTGGTTACTATTAAAGGTGGTTATCTCTGAGCAAGCAAGCTTGCTGATATTGTCCCTTAGTATCAGAGGGCCTACTCACACAGGTACAAGCAGCACTGGGCAGCCACAGCTTCCCAATAGAGGGTGGGTACCTGTAAAACCGCCAGCATGGAGGAGTAGAGAAGAAGGTGTGTTCTCTATGGATGGACAGATCCCAAAAAAAGAAAGAAAGGCATGACTCAGCACCCCCAGTTCCTTCTCCACAACTATCCAATTGGGTCTAGTTTCTCTTAATCAGCTGAGCTTGTGGTATGTCAGAGGACATCTTAGCGCTTAACAGCATGCAAATTTTGTTTTAGCCATTGTTACTATTTTTCCTTTATTGGCAAGAAGTCTTAGATGAGAAAGAATCTCCATACAAGCCAATAATTATATTTTCTATTGGGAGCTCTGGTAGCATAGTGCCTACAACACTTGACTGCTAACCAGAAGGCTGGTGGTTCAAACCCACCAGCCACTCCTCAGAAGGAAAATGGGGCAATCTACTTCCGTAGTGATACTGGCTCAGAAACCCAAGGAGGGGTCGCTATGAGTCGGGTCTGACTCGACAGCACATAACAACAACAACAACAACAATTTCAATATACTACTTAGCTCTGTGCCAGGCAATGTTTTAGTTGCTTCTCATATGTGAACTTAAAAAATTCTAATGACAACCCTAGAAGTAGGTACTATTTTTATACCCATTCTACAGATGAGGAAGCTAAGGAAGAGAGTGCTCATATTACTTACCCAAGATTCCATGGTTAGATTAACAGAATGAGAATTCAAACCCAGGAAATCAGGGATTTCTTTACCATTCAGTGTAACACATGAATTCTTCTTAAATATAGTGATATGCACTAAGGGCAGAAGCTCTTTAGAGAAAATAGTAAAGTGTTGGTTGAAGACTAGAGACCTAGAAGCAAGTGCATTGCCTAGAAAAAGTAAATACATCCCAAGCTACCATACACCAAACAAGAAGAGAAAGCAATTACGATTCTTAAGAAAAGAAAAGGTGTAAGAAAGAAAAGCAAGGATACAGGTAGGGAGAGATGAGATGCGGGGAAAAATGGGATACAGTGAGGCCCACAACCTGCTTCACAGCTTTCCAGCAGCTAAAAGACCTCAGAAAAAGTGTTGGTCCTCTTCTTCCCAGTAGAGTTGTTTGCATTACTGAGATGTTAATTCTTTCTAATTTGCCCCTGAAATTATTGATAAAGTAACCTATGGTCCAATGCCTTCTGCAGGGAGCAAAGAAAAATGAGGAAAATCAAAGACGCAAGGTGACAATTACCTAGTCTTGGACTAATTGTCATGCAAACCCCAGCCTCTATGACCCTGAGACCAGAAGGACTACCTGGTGCCCACCTACCACTGCTGGCCAGTCTGAAAGGGATCATAATAGGAAGCCCTAGATAGGTCAGAGAAAAATGTGGAACAAAACTCAAAATCATAAAAAAGATCAGGCTTACTGGTATGATAGAGTCTAGTGGAACCCCTGAGACTATGGCCCTTAGATGGAACTGAACTCACCCCACTGGCTCAACTTTCAGCCAAACAATAAACAGGCCTATAAGGTGAATAATAACACCAGGGAGGTATGTACTCCTTAGAACAATCAACCACACGAGAATGAAAGGGCAGCATTTGCCAAGGGGTAAAGCTCAGAGGCAGGAAGGGGTAGGAAAGGAGGACAAATGGAAACGGTAAACACAGGGAGGAAATGGAAGAGTGCTGATACGTTGTGGGAACTGCAATGAATGTCACCAAATAAAATATGTATGAATTGTTGAATGGAAGATCGATTTGCTCTGTAAACTTTCACCCATATCACAATAAAAAGTTAACAAAAAAAAAAAAGTATGACTCAAGCAAGAGTGTGTGACTTGAGTAAGGATGGCGACTCAAGATACACTTCACACAAATCCTGCCTCATTAACATAGTTGTTGTTGTTGTTGTTTGCCGTCGAGTCGGCCCCAACTCATAGCGTTCCCTCCTTGGGTTTCCGAGGCAGTATCACTACGAAAGTAGGATTGCCCAACCTTCCTTCCGAGGAGTGGCTGGTGGGTTTGAACCTCCAGCCTTCTGGTTAGCAGTCAAGTGCCTTAGGCACTGCGCCACCAGAGCTCCTTAGAGAGGTTAGGATTTACAACATCACAAAACGGAGGGTAACTACATCACATCACAAAATGGAGGCCAACCACACAATACTAAGAATCATGGACTAGCCAAGTAGACACATATTTTGGGAGACACAGCTCAATCCATGCCACACAGCCACATTCATTTGTATAACTATTGTCTATGACTGTTTTGTCTCTACACCGGTAGTGTTGAGCAATTATGACAGAGATTATATAACCCATAAAGCCCCAAATATGCTATCTGGCCCTTTAAAGAAAAATTGTGCCAGCTCCAAGTTAAATGGAATAGCTCTTAATGCTTAACATTGGGAATGACTTTTGTGTTTTTGTGGATACCTTTACCAAGAAAAGGAACTCCTCTTCCATCTTTAATTAGCTGAGTTTTTATGAAGAATGATGTTGGTTTTTACTAGGTATTTTATTTTGCACATCTTTTTCTCTTTATTCTGTTAATGTGGTGAATTTACGAGTAGAGCTTCTCGTCTTCAACTAGCACTGCCTTCCAGAGTGAACTCAATTAGTCATGACTTTTACTCTTGCTGGATTAGGTGTGCTAAATCTTTGTTTAGGATCTTTGTATCCATGTTCATACATGAGTTTGCTTTTAAATTTCACTTTCTTGCACTGTTCTTATCTGCCTTTGCTATAAAGGTTTAAGGTCATAACGAGGGTGGGAGAGAATTCCCTCTTCTTTATTCTCTGAATGAATTTGTATAAAATTGGAAACCTCTCCTTGAAGATTTGGTAGAACTTATTTCTAAAACTTGATTCAATGTTTTGAAAAAACAGTTTTCATTTAAAAACAAAACAAAAGAAGTTTTAGGACCATGCTGGTTTTCAGACTATTGCCTAAGTTTTTAGATTCATAGCTTTCACATGTTTGTAATATTATCTTTTAATAACTGATACAATTACAGCAATATTCCTTATTCATTCATGATATTGAGTATTTGTACCTTCATTCTGGTCTCTTCATCAGCCTTAAGCAGAAGTTAGTTAATTGTATTAACATTTTCAAATACTCAACTTTTGGTTTGTGGATCCTTTCTTTTCTTTTTTTTTTTCCCTAAATCTTATTAATTTTGTTGTTGAGAATTTGTATAGTAAAACATACATCAATTCAATAGTTTCTACATGTATAATTTAGTGCTTGTCACGGATTGAATTGTGTCCCCCTGTCTGTCCAACTTGGCTGGGCCATGATTCTCAGTGGTCTGGCAGTTATGTAATGATGTTATCATCTGCCATGATTTGATCGGATGTGATCAGCCAATCAGCTGTAAGGGGATAAGGGTAGGATACAACACCCTTACTCATGTGACAGCCCTGATATGATATAGAGGGAGTTTTCTGAGATGTGGCCTGCATCACCTTTTATCTCACAAGACTATCACCAAGAAAGAAAAGCTAAGTGTAGACTATGTACTTTGGATCCAGGATCCCTGCACTGAGAACCTCCTAGACCCAGGGACAGATTGATGCTAAGATACATGGAGATCTCCAAGGGATGCCAGACCCACAGATGTTAAAAGGAGGCAAGGCCCTTCCTCCAGAGCCAATAGAGAGAGAAATCCTTCCCCAGAGCTGGTGCTCTGAATGTGGGCACCCAGCCTCCTTAAAATGTGAGAAAATAAAATTCTCTTTGTTGATGCCAGAAAAATAAATGAATAAAGCTTTCAGGGTGTGTGTCTGGGGTAGCACCTACAAAGAGAGGGCACAGGGCCACCACAGAGGAGAAAGCATGCAGGCTACCCTGCCCTGGCCTCCCAGTAGCCTCAGGGGAGGGCTGAGGAGTCTCCCTGCCATGGGAGTAGAGACTGGAGCCAAGTTCACCCAGCTCTCCCAGGGGAAGAGAGGACCCCACACACACACAAACACACAACTAGCATACATTTACTGAACATGCAAAATGAAGATAAAAACCACTACCTTATAAGGCTGGTGGAAAAATGAAATGAGATCATACATGGAACATATTCATGTATCTAACACAGTCCCTGCATCAGAGAGACAAGAGGGCAAATGCAGAGACCGCATTTGCATTCCTCATTGGGAATGCCTAGAGTATTTGGACACATAAACACATGTTGGACTGAAATTGAAGTACAGAGGAAATGAGTGACAGGGCGAGCCTGGCACCTGGGCTATTGTGATTTTCAGTCCCTTGGATATTCCTGCAGAAGCCATTTAAAGCCAATGACACAGGGGGAATGTGTTTACTGCATTTTACACGCTATGTCATTGGGCCTGGACTCTCTTCGTGCTTACATGACCCTGTGATCATGGAGATAGCTGGAGGTCAGAAACAATGCTTCAGATGCATGACAAATACTCCCTTGATATGGGAGGCAGGCTCAGTGGAAACCACTCCTGTGACATTTGCCTACAGGATGGCAAGTTGATGTGCTCAGCTGAACAGATTTCAATCTTAGATTCCTTACTGAAAGCAAACAGTAGTTCCACAGGTCAGTCTTAGCATTATCTGGCACTGGGCAAAGAGCCACCAAGAGAAGGTAAGTGAAATCACAGCCTCTTGTCTTGGGGCTAGAAGTCCTTTTAAACAATTGCCTAGAATCATGTTGCAACCCAGGAAAATAATCTGGTCGTTAGTTACCGTGATGGTTAATTTTATATGTCAGCTTAGCTAAGCTATGGTGCCCACTTGTTTGGCAAAACACAAGTCTAGATGTTGTTGTGAAGGCACTTTCATAAATGATTAAAGATGACTTTAAGTAAAGATTCTCTTCAGTGATGTGGGTGGGCCTCATCCAATCAGCAGAAGCCTTAAGACCAAAAACTGAGTTTCGCAGGGAAGAAGGAATTCTTCTTTAAGGCTGTAACAGAAATCCTATTGGAGTCTCCAGACTTCTGGCCTGCCCTACACACTTTGAACTTGCCAGTCCCAAATCATGTGAGCCAATTCCTTAAAATAATTCCTTTCTATATCTCTCTCTCTTACTACCATCTGTCTATCTGTCCATCTATCCACCCACCCATCCATCCATCCATCCACCCACCCAACCACCCACCCATCTCTGCATCCATCCACCCACCCATCTCTCCATCCATCCATTTATCCATCCATCCATCCACCCACCCGTCCATCCACCCACCCATCCATCCATCCATCCACCCACCCATCCACCCATCATCCATCACCCACCCACCCAACCATGCATCCATCCATCCAGCAACCCACCCATCCATCCATCCATCCATCCACCCATCCATCCACCCATCCATCCACCCATCTATCCATCCATCCACCCATCCATCCATCCATCCACCCATCCATCCACCCATCCATCCACCCATCCACCCATCCATCCATTTATCCATTCATCCCATTGATTCTGTTTCCCTGAAGAACATTGACTGATACAGTTACCGAAAGGTCTGGGTGCAAATTCTGACTCTTCATTTATTAGATGTGAAGCATTACCTCTAATTGTTCTAAGGCTCAGTGTTCTCTTTTGGAAACCATAGTCACGTTGTAACGATCAGCAAAATGTGTGTGTGTGCTTATATGTGCAACAAAGAGAGAGCAAGATTAGTGGCTGTTATGAGCATCTAGCCCAGCCCCCACTCTGAGATTATATAGATGAAGCAACAGAGGAGAGGAGGAGTTAAGCTAATTGCCTAACTCCAGCTTGTATGTAAGCAAAATAGAGCAGGGGTCGGCAAACCACTGCTGTAGGCCAAATACTGCCCAGCCGCTTGTTTTTGTAAAGGAAGTTTTATTGGATCTGAGCCAGGCCCCTTCATTTACATCCTGTCTGTGACTGTGTTGTGCTACAGCAGCAGAGTTGAGTAGTTGACAGAGGCCATATGGCCTCAAGCCCAATATATTTACTATCTGACCTTTTATAGAAAATGCATGTGCAGCCCTGAAATACAGGAAGTGAGAAATGTACTTCATGGGCTTTGCCTCTGCATTGATCGCTGACGCTTGCATCTTCCAAAGCTAAGAATTCTCTTTTCAAATATGGTGGGGAGGATTAACAGAATGGATCTTGAGAAAATCTCAGGCTTTTCATCAGTCTTTCTCCTCACATTCCTCCTTGATCCCCATCCCCATCTGCCTACCTCATAATGACCCCAATCTTCTGTCTATTTAGACATGCATCTGTCAGTCTATTATACCGTGGTCCTTGTGTGTTACTGTGATGCTGAAAGCTATGCCACTGGTATTTCAAATCCCCACAGGATCACATATGGTGACAGGTTTCAGTGGACCTTCCAAAGTAAGAGACTAGGAAAAATGTCCTGGCAATCTACTTCTGAAAATTAGCCAATGAAAACCCTATGGGTTGGAACAGATTATTGTCTGACTGGACTCAAACACGCCAATAACTAAGGACCAGGTGACACTTTGTTTGTTGTATATGGGGATTGCCACGAGTTGGAACTAACTCCACAGCAGCTACAGCACAGCAACCCAGGTGAGGACTGAGCTGCTCAAACTGGAGCGTGTGCTCCCCCTGCCCGCTTGGTGTATTGTGAATGACCCCCCCCCAGCTTCCTGGATATAACTTAGCACCTGAACTTGTATCAAGAGGAAGGACGAGAACCAAGAGCAGCACAAAGCTGATTCTTATGAGGTAGAGGTCAGACACACCTCCTCTCTCCAACTTTGTCTCTATTTCTGATACCAGCCACCCCCACCTCCCCATAACATTCTCTACTTCTCCGTTGGGTTCAGTAATTCATTGCAATGATCACACAGAATTCACAGGCCATACTTACAATTATGTGGCTTATTAAATAAGGAACAAGCGACAAGTCAGGATCAGGATCAACTTGCAAGTAACAAGATACAACTCAGGAGATAGGAGAGTTCTTCAGTCAGGTCTGCTACCAGACAAGACTGTTCGCAGCTTCTTCTCAGCTATTCCTGCAGGCCAACGGTCCTTTTCTCAGTCGTGCCCACAGGCAGGCCCTTCTCTTAGCTGTTCCTGCAGGCAGGTGGTCCTTCTCTTGGCCATGCCAGCCAACAGGCTCTTCTCTGGGCCTCCGCTCTGCTTGGATAAGGGTTGCATCTCTTTAGTGCTAGTGGCAAGTGCCTGGAGACATCCCGCTCCACCAGCAAGCCTCTACTCGGCTGTCTTGCTCCATGGACCGGCAAGTCCACTGCAGGAGCCTCGCAGCAGTGTCCTGGTTCTGTCGGCCCCAGCGCAGTGCGGCTTCTTTGCGCTGGGCTCTGCCATCTCGCGCCCCCTTCACTGTTAACAGCTCTCTCCCGCATCTAGGTGGTTCTGAGCACAGGCACCCTTGCTCTCCTCCAAGCTCTTCTTGATAGCAGTGAGGCCCCTTAAACCTCTGTGAAATTGGCCTTTATATTCACTTTCAAGGAATGGCCTTCCCAACCAGACTAGGAACTAACCAATCCCCTCAGCAGACCACAAGTACACAATTTGCATAGTAATCAACCAATTCTCACAGGTCACTTAATTATAGTGGGTGGTTTTGCGAACCCTATTTCCATAGTAAACTAACCAATTCCTTTGTGAGGCCTAGCCAATCATTTTGGCAGAATTATACACCTAACACTAGCAAGGCCATGTAGAAGAGAAATCCATAATGATAGGAAATCTTAACCTTGTATAAAAACAAACATGCATACATTACAGAAAATGCAAGCTTCTTGTGTGATTATTTTAAAGTAGTAGCACGAACTTTAATGAAATCGCCAGTTGGTGTTTGTCCCCCAGGTAAACTCTCCTGGAGGAACATGTTTGTACTTTCCTCTGACTTGAGACTTTTAGTAGTGAAACTTGGGACTCTGTTTCATCCCTGACCGGCTGTGTGCCCTTGGTGACATCCCCGAGCTGCTGAGACCCTCTCTGCTTCTCCTTCTGCAGATGAAGGGTGAAAACACCTTCCTGGGAAGATGTGGTGAGAATGAAAAAGACAATGTGTCTCAATAGTTCTCAAACCTGACTGCACATGAAAAACCACTTGAGGAACTTCCTGGATGCCCAAGCCCCACCTTCAGACCAATTAAAACAGAATGGTGTGGAAGGGATGGAGGTAGCAGTGGCATTGTTTACAAGCGCTCCAAGTGATTCTCTTGTGAAGCCTGGGTTTAGAAGGACTGGTGTATACAGAAGTGTTAGCATGGTGCTGACCCATAACTGGTGACCAATAAGTAGCAACTTAAAGGAACTAAGACTGCCTACTCCCCTACAAGCTCCCATTTACAAATAGCCAGAAGAGAAAGTGCCACCCCACCTACATAATATATTTGCATAGCAGAGCCTAGTGGTGTCCTTAAATCCCAGGAGGCTCCGAGTGATGTTGCCCAGGCTTAAAGTGGTTACAGTTATGGGGCCCTTGGGGTTGAACACCTCTGCCCTTAATACCCAGGAACCAATATCCTTAATGGGCTTGATAAATACACTTTCTACCTTGTGGAGACCCAGCACCTCATGTGATGCTCTGAAAACACTTCAGAGCTGATTGAACATGCCGCCCTCCACCTCCCTACCAGCAAAGTGTGCGTGTGTGTGTGTGTGTGTGTGTGTGTGTAAGAACGCCTGTGGCCTGAAAGACTTAGGAGTGAGAAGGCTTGGGTTCTGTGAAGCCTGCACCTTGGCCTTTACCAGGCAGTTTATTTGGGAGGTGATCCCAAGGCACATGAGCCACGTATGGAGGCACGTGAAACAGGAAGGCAGGAAAGCCAGTGCGAGAGTGGGCTGTCAGTTAGGCCACGACCGGGAAGACTGGGCCATCTACCACAGCGATACTGCCTCAGAAACCCAAGGAGGGGTCCCTATGAGGCGGCTCTGACTCCAGGGTAGTGAGTTTGGTTTTTGGTTTGGGAACGATCTTGCTCTTCTACCCCCTTTGAAAAGCGACTCAGAACTGCCCCCCGGACGAATGAAAAGGGCAAGCATTTCCAGCACAGCTCTAGCCTCCGACTTGCCAAGGGTGACCCCTCTAGCATCAACCTCTTAGCACACCCTTAAAAGCTGAGCAAGTCCCTTCATCAGCCAGAAAAGCCTCAGGGTGGGAAGACTGCCTCTGCCCCAAATAGTTGAGGACCCTGTGGAAATGCTTGCACCGAATATATGGCTGGGAGGATGCAAGACTGTGGGAAGACATACAAGATACACCACTCACGCCCTGCCGCAAGAGGTTCGGGGCCCCGCACTGAACACTTCACTGGCACTGCCACATTCAGTCCACCCCAAATCCCAAGAGACCGTCCTCCTTCTCCTCATTTTACAGGTGAAGAAGCTGAGCCTCTGGGAGATGTCAGGTAACTGCCTTAAAATGGGCTCCAACCCAGGCTCCCACCTCAGAGTCCTCTGCTCTCAGCCCCTGGGCTGAACGGTGCAGACCCTGAGCATGCCATTTCATCTTTCTGGTTCTGTTCCCTTCTATGAGATCATGCCAATGACCTCTGCCTGCTTCATGGGCAGTGATGAAGACCCAGTGAGAAATGCGTGCAAACTATGGAGGATTCTGAAAAGAATTTCAGAAGGCTAAGACACTGCAGCATGTCCCGGTGACAAGGAGTAGGATAGACACAGCCCTGGCTTGGGCGGTCCCAGTGGAACAGACAGGCTGCATCAGTGGCAGGTCCTCCGGGTGTGTGGACAGCCTTTCTCTGGGGTTCAAAGAAACCTCTCAGTCACTGCGGGCAGAAGGACAGTTGCTGGGCGTGCCTCTGGTTGGCCTAGCGAAACAAAAGCTCAAAAAACGACAGCTCCTCTCACACATGATGGGAAGCAGCTCGGCAACCGAAAGACAGCAAGCAGTCCGCCTGGAGCAATTGTATTTTCATGATTATTCCCAAGCTGCCGTGTCACAAATCACATTCTCCATCCCGGGGCATGTTGGTGCAGGGCTGACTGCGCCAGCCTGGCCCTGAAGCCAGCAGCAAGCCGGCGCGCTACCTGCACACTGAACCGCGCCGGGGCAGATGCTGCGTCCTGAAGGGCATTTGAAAATGACTACAAAAAAAAAAAAAAAAGTCATTTGAAAATGACTACAAAGCCCTTTTTTACTATCAAACTCCTATTGGGGGCTTTCTAGAAAGACAGACGATGAAAGCCTTGTAGATTTTCACGTCGACCTGCATTACAACTCAGCTGAGAGTGCTGCGGCTGGGCGTAGCTTGGACTGCAGGCACGCAGGGAAACACACCCAGGCAGCCGGCTTTCAAATCTGGGCATTTGAAGCGCCAGGCTTGAGAGGGACGGAGACCTGCAGTGCTCATGCGGCCATCATGTGGCAGGAAGTGGGACTGCACCAGGAAAGGATCCCAGATTTGATACAGACCCATTTTAGTCTTCCTTCCTTTCCTCCCTGCCTCCCTGCCCCCTGGCCCTCTGCCTGCCTCCCTGCCTCCTTCTGCCCTTCCTTCCTTGGGTCTTTCTTCTTACACTGGGCTAGACCCTCGGAACATAAACATGAATTTGAAACAGATCTTAATTTCAAGTAGTTTAGTAAAAGTGGAGAGGAAAACTAGAAGGGGAGTAATTGATTTAATTCCCACTGTTTGCTTGGCCCTGTTCTTGGGGCTTTTACAGGTGTTATCACAATTAATCCTTATATCACAAAAGCCCTGTGTGGGAGGGGGGGGAGGGGGGTTTATCCACAAATAGTTGTTGAATGAGAGTGGTGAGTCAACACCTTCTTTCATTAAGATCTGTTAGGTGAACTCAATGTCAAAATGAAGCAGCTCGTATTTAAGAGGGTTGATTCCCACAGAACTTCACAGGATTTACATCCACTCAGAGGACATTACGCTTTGGCTCATTAATTTGAACAAAAAACAGTGTGTTACCAAAATAAAAAAGCCTTGAAACTAGGCCATCACTCATTTCTCTGTTAGGTTGTTTGACTTCTAAATCTTTTTTTTTTCCCCCTTGACTTCCAATTCTTAATTTGCTCGAACTATTCATGGCCTAGGGAGCTCTGGTAGCATAGTGCCTAAAGCACTTGACTGCTCACCAGAAGGCTGGCGGTTCAAACCCACCAGCCACTCCTCGGAAGGAACGTTGGGCAATCTACTTCCATAGTGATACCGCCTTGGAAACCCAAGGAGGGGTCGCTGTGAGTCGGGTCCGACTCAACGGCACATAACAACAACAACAACCACCTTCGTGGCCTAAGGAGCCCTGGTCATGCAGAGGTTAAACGCGTGGCCACTAAACAAAAGGCCAGCAGTGCGAACTCACCAGCTGCGTGGCAGAGATGTGGCAGGCGGTCTGCTTCCCTAAAGATTACAGCCTAGGACACGCCGTGGGGCACTTCTACTCTGTCCTAGAGGGTCATTATGACTTGGAATTCACTTAATGTCAGTGGAGTTTCATATCCTGAGGACATTATCCCTCAGTGTTACAGGAGTTGCAAATAGTATTTTCAACTTAAAAAACATGTATGTATGTCAGGGGAGGTAAACACACTTAAAGCTGCTAATCCTGCTTGTCCTTCCCAGCTTCTGGGTTCCATCTTGCTTAGAGAGTACCTCCCCCTCTTCAAAGTGTGAAAATAATCTCTAAAATCATTTCCTGACAATATTTTTTCTTTTTAGGCTTATATTTTATCTATTTGATTTACTTTTATATTACACTTGCAGTAGGCAACGTTCATTTTCATCTGAATGTAGAAACAATTGTCTCAGCACCACGTCAATTTAAAAAAAAAAAAAATCCATCCTTTCCCCCACTGAGCTGAAAGGCCACATTTATCATAGACTAAAACAACCAAAAAACCCAAACCTTTTACCACTGAGTTGCAACTCCATGTATCACAAAGTACAACTGCTCTGTAGGGTTTTCTTGCCTGCAGTCTTTAGGAAGCGGATCCCAGGCCTTTCTTCCCTGGTGCGGCTGGATCGGTATGAACCACCAGTCCTTAGGGTACTAGTCAAGCACAAGCACCTGGCACCACCCTGTCATGGACTAAGTGCCCATATATAGTGGGATCCTATCTGTTCCATCAATATCCTCATACTGTACTATTTTGACTGCTGACCAGAAGACTGGTGGTTCAAACCCACCAGCCACCCCTCGGAAGCAAGACGGGGGAATCTGTTTCCGCAGAGATGCTGCCTCGGAAACCCAAGGAGGGGTTGTTATGAGTTGGAATCCACTCAACGGCAGTGAGTTTGGTTTTTATTACCCTTTTGTGTTTAACTGGTAAGACAAGCCCCCACCCCTTAGTATTTTTCTTTTACACCAGACTTGAATACATTGAATTGTTATACCATGCATGCATTATTTTTGTTATTCAAAATACTCTTATATTCTGAATTGTCAGCAGAGCTTACACTGATTCTGTAGACATGTGGCGGAAGATAGGCACCTCTTATCTCCCTTCTCCCAGTGGGGAAGACTGAGCTCTGTCTCCTAACCTGGTCGGGCAATCTCATAGGCAAGATGGAGTCAAAGACTGCGGCAGTGTTGCTGGAGGAAGGGGAGCCCAGGCAGTGAAATATGGCTACCAGGGGCCCATCCCTATTAGCGAGCCGGCTCTCCACCCCTCCTTGGGTTTCTGAGGCTGTATCACTATGGAAGTAGATTGCCCAACCTTCCTTCCGAGGAGTGGCTGGTGGGTTTGAACTGTCAACCTCCTGGTTAGCAGTCAAATGCCTTAGGAACTACGTTACCAGAGCTACTGGGAGATGGGCAGAAGCTGCAAAAGCTGCTTATCCACATTCACCCAACAATCATTTCTTGATTCCGGTTTGTATTCCAGGGCTTGGGACTGAGGAATCAAAACCCAATCAGCTACAGTCCTTGTACTCAAAGAACTCACAGTCTGTAAGAAACAAACATATTTGCAAACAAACTGCCCTGCTGGGCAAAAACTGGAATGGAGATATGTCACAGTGAGGTGGCCTCACGGAAGGAGCAGGATGTAACAGGTAGGAGCAGAGTTGGTGCAGACTACCTGTCATGCTGCCCGCCCTCCACAGAGGACTCAATCCATGCTCATCTCATGTGGAAAGGTGCGTGGTTATTCTTTTGTGTGTGCACATGTGTGCATGTGTATGTTCACATATGTGTATGTTCACATATGTGCATGTGTGCAGTGTGTGTGCCTGTGTGAGCAAGTTAGCTCAGTTCCCCTAAAGCCCCAGAGGAACAGAGGTTGCAGACTTGGGCTGAAGGAGGGGCTGAAGGACTTAGGGAGGAAGTGGTTTCCACACCTCCCTTGGTTGATCTTCCCTGTCCTCAGGCTACAGCACAGGCAAGCCCTCTAGGCCGGCTTTCCGAAAAGAAAACGTTCTGACTGTCCCAGGAAACGGGGAGCTTATGCCCCGAATAAAGACTCCGCTTCATCTATACCGCCTTCTCCTCCTCCCTCCTGACACAGAATGCTGTTGGTTTGAAAGTTTATCTCGATGGGAGGTTCTAGGCCGGGTCCCCTGACTTTGCCGTAGATCCTGTGTTATGCTTCAGCTGTTTTTTGATGTTTGTCTGTTCTCACAGATGAAGTCATGAAGATCATAGTCTAAGGCAACATGATATTTTCTGTGGTAATTATTGTTCTTGGAAATAGGAGACCCGAATGTTTGAGAATGTGAAGCTTGGACGGATCAAGGAGGCCATCCGGTCGGTACACCACTGGGTTTAACCCCTGAAGGAAATAAAGCCAGAGGTGGGGGACATGACTTGACCAAGCTCATGCAGCCAGTTCATCTTTACAGATGCATCTTAAAAAAAAAAAGCTTTTAAGGAACTCATCACCATCACAGCATTATGCAATTAAATGGAGATCTCCTTTGTACGAAGTATCTCTCCTAAGTCAGGGTTATGTACAATTTTTTTATGTGTGAAAAAGTTACCAAATCAAAACCAAACCCACTACCATCAAGTCAATTCTGACTCAGCAACCCTAAAAGGCAGTAGAACTGCCCCATAGGGTTTCCAAGGCTACAAATCCTTACAGAAACAAAGTGCCACATCTATCTCCCACAGAGCAGCCAGTGGGTCCAAACATCTGACCTTTGGGTTAGCAGCTGAACGCTTTAACCACTGTACCACCAGAGCTCCTTGTGAACATGTTAGCAAACATAAAATTCCACTCAAGACAGAGGAGTGCTTCGAAGAACCAACCATAAAGGTTATAGACTCTTCCTTCCCCAAAAAGGCTGATTAGGTGGGGAATACTCATTCCCCCCTCTACTGGCCTCCACGAAGACAGAGTTTCTCTCCACACGCCTGTCCCTCTACACACTCCTCCCTATGTGGCTATCATTTTTGTTAGTTGCTGTCAACCCAAGTCCACTTCCAGTGGCCTGTATGTAATAGAACAAATCATTGCCGGGTCCTGCACCGTCCTCGGGGGGCTGGTGTGTCTGAGTCCATTGCTGTGGCTATTGGGTCAATCCATCTCAGTGGCAGCTCCCCTCATTTTCACTGACCCTCCACATTCCCAAGCCTGATGTCCTTTTCCAGTGGTTGGTCTTTCCTGATGATGGGCCCAAAGCAAGCGAGCCCAAGTCTCACCACCCTCTCTTCTGAAAAGCATTCTGGTTGTACTTCTTCAAAGACTCGTTTGTTCCTTTTACTGGAAGTCCATAGTATGTTCAATATGCTTTGCCAAGACCACAATTCAACTACATTGATTCCACTTCTCTCTTCCTTTCTCACTGCCCAATTTTCACATCCATATGAGGCAATTGAAAAGACCATGGCTTGAGTCAGTTGTACCTTAGTCTTCAAAGTGGTGTCTTTGGTTCTCAACTCTAAAGAAGCCTTTTGCTGATGATTTTTCCAATGTAATATGCCATCTGCTTTCTTGATGGCGCTTCCATGGACATGTATTGTAATCCAAGAATAAAATTATTGACAAGTTCAAGTTTTTCTCCATTTATCATGATGTCCCAAAAGTTACCTAATTGGAGAATTTGGGAGAAAGCATGGAGCTTACACAGGCTGCCCTTCTGTTCCTCTTTTGCAAGCTATAACTGCTTACAGAGAGCAACTATCCTCTGTGTAATGTAGAAATATTTCCTACCCTCAGGAATATGTTTTGTTTTTCCCTAGCACTGTCAGTAGCTGGGTGGAACAGCCAGCCTAATTCTGGGGGCCAATTTTTGAGAGCCCATTGTTGCCTTGCTCCATGGTATTTGTTCTGTCAGTAATAAAGCGGGCATTCTATTCTCCATTGCTGACTCCCTTGTGTCTCTCAGTGGGGTCAGAGTTTGGGCAGGGGAGGAACAATGTTTGGGATTCACCCCTTAAACTTCTTCCATCTCAGAATGTCAAAATGTAGCATCAGCTAATTTAAACACTGTAAATAGCTTCATCACTATCTCTTCAGATGTTGCCAAATTGGTCCACAATTTCATGTAACGTGTGATTTTCCTTTTTTTATTTTAATCTGAGTTGAAAGATGTTTCACAAGCCCAACGTTTTCCCATATTTTTCCCTCTGGACAAAAGAAAAGCTGAATATATGACTGATGACAACTCAGTTCAGCCTCCAAAACCAGTCTTTCAATAGAGAATTGTCTAAGAGTCAAGCAAAATCTGGGGAAATCAAACTCAAGTATTGGGAAACTCCCATTCTAGTTCAACTCTAAAATCATCATTCCTCAAATAAAAGCCTTTGGAGAAGTCACAAATATCATAGGAATTTCAATAATAATAAAGTGCAGACTCTGTAGCCACTATACCTAGTTTGAATTCAACTCTGTCCCTTTCTAGCTGTGTGACTTTGGACAAGTTAATTTGTATCTTAATTTTTCCATCTGACAAATGGAGTTAATAATATTATTTACCTTTGAGAGTTAATGTGACAGTTAAATTCCTTTACACCTAAGCTCTTGGATCAATATCATATCATAATAAGGCTCACGGAATCTAAACTTTTCATTATCATTATTACAAACATCCTCACGATCATGGATTTCTACGTGTGAATCTATGACTTTGGTCTCCCAGAAAAGAAATACGGTAGAAGCAAATTTAGCAAACAGTTCTCTGTCTCTAAAGCTCAGGATTTCAATCATTAGGCTGTTCTCCCTCACGTCCTAGGGGTTACCATGCTTAAAAACTGCATGAAGGATGTGGGGGCAGCATGCTCTGACCTCCTCCAACTTCACAAGGAAACAGAATCACCATCAGCAGCCCACGGCTTATTCCTTATTGTTGTTGTTGTTATGTGCCATCAAGTTGGACCCAACTCATAGCAACCCCTCCTTGGGTTTCCGAGATGGTATCACTATGGAAGTAGATTGCCCAACCTTCCTTCCGAGGAGTGGCTGGTGGGTTTGAACCACCAGCCTTCTGGTTAGCAGTCAAGTGCTTTAGGCACTAGGCTACCAGAGCTCCTGTCCTGTGAGGCCAAATATGCCTCCACCTTCTGGCCTTTTCACCAATTCTGACACCAACCATCCCTCCCGCGGTACTCACTACTTCTCTGCTGGGTTCCATAATTCATTGCAATGGCCACACAGAACTCACAGACATTACTCACAGTTATAGGGTTTATTAGGGAAGTTGTTGATGTTGTTATATGCTGTCGAGTCAGACCTGACTCATAGAGACCCCCTCCTTGGGTTTCCGAGGCAGTATCACTATGGAAGTAGATTGCCTCATCTTCCTTCTGAGGAGTGGCTGGTGGGTTTGAACTGCCAGCCTTCTGGTTAGCAGTCAAGTGCCTTAGGCACTACGCTACCAGAGCTCCCATTAGGGAAGTAACAGGTTACAATTCAGGTTACAATTCAGGTTCAGGAACATACTCAAGATACAGTTCTTTGATCAGGACGGTCTCCCCTCTGCTATGCCCTCAGGCATGCCTCTCTGGCCCTGGGCCTCTTGTCCCGGCCTTTGCTCTGCTCGGGCAAGTGTTTTAGCTCTTTTAGCTCTACCGACAGGTACACCTATGTGCGCCCCACTCTGCTAGCAAGGCTCCTACCCGAGGGCACTCAGCTTTCTTGTTCTGTGGCCAGAAAGCCCACTGCTCTGTCTCCTGCCTCTTGGTTCCTCTGCCGCCATCTCTCAGCTGGACGTCTCTTCAGCCAAGGAGGTCCAGCACAGGGATCTTGGGTCCAAGAATGTTCTTCACTTCACCTCCAGCTCTTCTCTCTTGATGGCAGTGAGATTCCACTTCCTGCCTCCAAGAAAGTTAATTTTAAGTCTGGCAGAGTTACGAAACTAACCAATCCTAACATCAGAGTTCTACAAACCTTATCTGCATGGTCTACCCAGTAATCTGGTGGGAGTTACAAAGACTATGACTAAAAAAGCCATACAAAGTAATTCACTGCACATAAAAACTATCTGCCTCTAAAATTCTAGGGTCCTTCTATGAACCACTCCGGGAAGAAATGCCACATCTTTTCCTGTCTCAAAATTCATTACTTGGTGATATATATAGATATAGAGATAGAGATAGATAGATATAGATATAGATGATATATATATATATAGATAGATAGATAGATAGATACAGATATAGGACCGTCTCCAAGCAGTCTACTTGATAAAATAATGTATTGCATCTGTCCCAACACCATCATTTATGGGCTCAACTATGGGTAAGCACTCATGTAGTGCTCTCCAAAGAAACAAAAACCTCAAATAGTCTTTATTGTCAAAGAGATCTAGTCCTAATAGAAGTTGCAAAATGTGCACAAATACATTAGAATGTGGCATAATAAATATACATGGTAGGCTCTATAATTAACAACCTGTCTGGTGGCATAGTGCCTAAGGCGTTTGACTGCTAACCACAATGCCAGCAGTTCAAACCCACCAGCCACTCCTCAGAAGGAAGGTTGGGCAATCTACTTCTATAGACATAACGTGCTTCAGAAAGCCAAGGAGGGGTCACTATGGGTCAGATCTGACTCAACGGCAGTGAAGTTTTTTGTGGGTTTTTTTTTTGTGTGTGTGTGTGACATGCAGATGGCACAACATTATTGAAAGTGTAGAGGACTTGAAGCATTTACTGATGAAGATAAAAGACTATAGCCTTCAGTATGAAGTACACTTCAACATAAAGGAAAACAAAAATCATCACAACTGGACCAATAAGCAACATCATGATAAATGGGGAAAAGATGGAACTTGTCAAGAATTTCATTTTACTTGAATCCACAATAAACGCCCATGGAAGCAGCAGTCAAGAAATCAAACAACATATTGCATTGAGCAAATCTGTTGCAAAAGACCTCTTTAAAGTATTAAAAGCAAAGATGGCACCTTGAGGATAAAGGTGCCCTAGCCCAAGTCATGGTCTTTTTAAATGCCTCATACACTTGTAAAAGCTGGACAGTGAATAAGGAAGACCACAAAAGAACAGATGTATTTGAATTATGGTAATGGCAAAGAGTATTGAATAGACCATGGACTGCCAGAAGAATGAATAAATCTGTCTTGGAAGAAACACAGCCAGAATATTCCTTAGAAGTGAGGATGGTACCCTGTGATCCTCAGCCTATATGACCATGAGACCAGAAGAACTGGATGGTGCCCAGCTACCACTGTCAACCACTCGGAAGGGGACCAGTGCAGCAGATTCTGGATATAGTAAGAGAACAATGTAGAACAAAATTCAAAATCACAAAAAAGAAAGACCAGGTTTGCTGGTCTGATAGAGCCTGGCAAGACCCCTCAGACTATGGCCCCTAGCTACCCTTCAGGTCTGGAACTGAGCTCATTGCTGTGGTTTACAGCTAAACAACAGACAGGCATATGGGGTGAACATTTACATCAGGTAGATATACTCCTTGGAGCAATCAATAATGGGAGAAAAGAAGGGCAATGTTTGCACAGGGAGAAAGCTTGGGGGCAGAAGTGTATGGGAGGGAAGGACACAGGGAAGAGGTTAATACAGGGGAAAGTGGGGAGAGAGCTGTTACACTGTTGGGAATTGGAGTCAATGTTTTGAAACAAAATGCATATGAACTGCTGTATGGAGAATGAATTTGCTCTGTAGACTTCTACCCAAATCATAATAAAATTAAGGAAAAAAAAAAAAAAGTGAGCATGGTGAGACTGCATCTCATGTACTTTGGACATGCTTTCAAGAGGGACCAACCCCTGGAAAAGGATATTACACTTGATAAAACAGAGGGCCAGGGAAAAAGAAGACCTTCAACAAGATGGGTTAACACAATGGCTGCAACAATGGGCTCAAACATAGCAACAATTGTGAGGCTGGTGCAGGACCAGGCAGTGTTTCATTCTGTTGTACACAGGGTCATTATGAGTCAGAACTGACTTAACAGCACCGAACAGCAACAAAAGGAAGAAATTGCCCCAGAACAAGGGTCAGCAAACTATAGCCTGTGGGCCAAAACCTTTCCCCTGCCTGCTATTGTATGGGCTGTGAACGGAAAATAATTTTTAAATGACTTTATTTTAATTGTTGTTGTTGTTGTTGTGCCATCGATATTTTAATTGTTGTTGTTGTTGTTGTTGTTGTTAAGTGCCGTCGAGTCGTTTCCGACTCACAGTGACCCCATGCACAGCAGAACTAAACACTGCCCGATCCCGCGCCAGCCCCACAATCCCTGCTATACTTGAGCCCATCATCGCAGCCACCGTATCAATCCATCTCCTTGAAGGCCTCCCCCTCTTTCATCAACCTTCCACCCTACCAAGCATGACATCCTTCTCCAGGGAATGGTCCCTTCTTACAACATGACCAAAATAGGTGAGACAAAGTCTGGCCATTCTTGCTTCCAAGGAGCATTCTGGCTGCACTTCCTCCAGGACAGATCTGTTAGTTCTTTTAGCAGTCCACAGTACTTGCAGCATTCTCCGCCAGCACCACAACTCAAAAGCATCAACTCTTCTTCGGTCTTCCTTATTCATTGGCCAGCTCTCACATGCATACGAGGTGATTGGAAATATCATGGCTTGTGTCAGGTGCACTTTAGTCCTCAAGGAGATATCCTTGCTCCTCAGCACTTGAAACAGTTCCTTTGCAGTTGACTTTCCCAATGCTACACGTCGTCTAATGTCCTGACTGCTGCTTCCATTGGCATCGATTGTAGAACCAAGCAACATGAATTCCTTGACAACCTCAATCTTCTCTCCATTTATTGTGATGCTGCTCATTGGTCCAGTTGTGAGGATTTTTGTTTTCTTGATATTGAGACGTAATCCATACTGCAGACTGTATTCTTCAACCTTCATCAGTAGGGCCTTAAGTCATCCTCACTTTCAGCAAGCAAAGTTGTATCATCTGCATATCTCAGGTTGTTAATGATTCTTCCTCCAATCCTGATACCACGTTTTTCTTCATATAGTCCAGCTTCTTGGATTATTTGCTCAGCATATAGATTGAATAAGTGTGGAGAAAGAATACAACCCTGACGCACTCCCTTCTTGATTTTAAACCATGTAGTGTCCCCTTGTTCTGTTCGAACGACATCCTCCTGCTCAAGGTACAGATTCCTCATGAGTACAATCAAGTGCTCAGGGATTCCCATTCTTCTCAATGTTATCCATAATTTGTCATGATCCACACAATCAAATGCCTTTGCATAGTCAATAAAACACAAGTAAACATCTTTCCGGTATTCCCTGCCTTGAGCCAAGATCCATCTGACAACAGCTATGATATCCCTTGTTCCACGTCCTCTTCTGAATCCGGCTTGAACCTCTGCAAGTTCTCTGTCAATATACTGCTGCAAACGTTTCTGAATTATCTTCTGTAAGATCTTACTTGCGTGTGATATTAATGATATTTTTCTATAATTTCCATATTCTGTGGGATCACCTTTCTTTGGAATGGGCACAAATATGGATCTCTTCCAGTCAGTTGGCCAGGTAGCTGTCTTCCAAATCTCTTGGCATAACTGAGTGAGTGCCTCCAATGGGGCATGTGTTTGTTGAAATATCTCAATCGGTATGCCATCAATTCCCGGAGTCTTGTTCTTCACCAGTTCTTTCATTGCAGCTTTGACTTCTTCCTTCATTACCATTGGTTCTAGATCATATGCCACTTCCTGAAATGGATGAAGATCGATCAGTTCTTTTTGGTAGAGTGACTCTGTGTATTCCTGCCATCTTCTCTTGATGTTTCCTGCATCATTCAATATCTTGCCCATAGAATCTCTCAATATTGCAACTAGAGGCTTAAATTTTTTCTTCAGTTTAATTAGCTACATAAAAACCAAACCACTGCCATCAGGTCCATTCGGGTCATAGTTATACTACAGGACAGAGTAGAACCATTCTTTGGGTTTCTAAGACTGTAATAAGGATATATAAGTATTGGCATCATATCCCCCATTGTGCCTCTTGGACTGCAAAGTCTAACATATTTCCTATTTGGCGCTTTGAGAGAAAGTTTGCTGATCTCTGCTTTGGCAGGCTGTGAGTGGGCATCACACATGCATTCCCTAACGGAACTCAATGTGCACAGTGGAATACAAAGTGCACAGACTTTGGAATCAGGTAGATCTGAATCTGAATCCGAGCTTCCCCGCTTGCTAACCTTTAGTATTTTGGCAAGTTTCTTAAATTCTCAGAACATTAATTTCTCATCCCTGAATAAGAAAATGGGAGGATATTATGTCGGTACTTATATTATGTAGATCCCTTAATTGTAGGATTACTGCCAGCATTAAATAATGTCTAATACACCCAACACATTTTCTGTGCTTAATACTAGTTTGCTGTACCTGATTCTGAATTTATTTGTTCATAGAGGAGGATTTCTATTTATTTTCCCATCAATTCCTAAATCTTTAAAGGACAGGGCCATGTCATGCTCATTTCTATAGTCATAGTGCCTACAACGTGCATGTTGGGAATGAATGAAGGAATGACTTGTGTGGTCTGCATTTCCTAATGGAACTCAAGTAATTTCCACTTTCCTAATTCAGGGTTCCCTAAACCATCTCTAGGGCACACTGGGAACACACCTGTCACTCAGACAATCCCATCCTCCCCATAACAAGCACATCCTGATCCCACCTTACTGGGAAATGCTTCCTGAAGGGCTATAGGGAAGAGACCAACTTAAGATCGAAAGAAAGCAAGGATGACTTATCTTTCAGTTGTCTCCCCAAGGTGGGGATTGGAAATGGAAATAAAAGGAGGAGGCTTCATGAATGCACGTGCCATAAAGGCACAGGCAAGGCCTGGGGATAAACCTGTCTCAGCAGTGGGCAGGTCAGTCTCTAAGTGCTTGTTCCCTGTATCGTCTTAGAGGGATCTCAAGGGAATTTCCGTTGAGTGATCTCTTCAATCCTGTTTCAATATCACCATTTTCAGGAAGCATTTCTCGGCTACCTGGCGCCTCACTGATTTTTTTTTTTTTTTTTTATTTCCTTGTCTGAACTAAAGTGACAGCAGAGCCTCTAGTTGGGTTTGGGCAATGGAATCAAATCCAACTCCAAACCCTGCCTCTCCATATGCAACCATGTGACACTGCAACTTACAGAACCTTTTAAGTCTATTATTCTCACTTAAAAACGTGACTATCAATAGCACCTATTTCATAGAGTTGTTTTAGCGACTGAAAGGAAGAATCTGCCCAAAGTGCTCAGCTCACTGCTTGATGAAATCCAGGACCAAAAAAATAAAACACTGAAAAGTATTTATTATTATTTATTGCATTGATAACTCCTGTGGCGTTTAATAACAGATGTTTCTTAGGTTATAATTGAAATACTTAATACATGTTCATTTTGTCACTTTGATAGCAATAGCTATATAGAGAATTTGTCAGGTCCCATAGTGATTAAGATCTTTTTCAGCCAGATAGGATGATTCTCAGTAAAACAGTAGTGTGAGAACAAGCCATGTAGTATAGTGATGAGAGTGTTTCTGAGGCTTCTTTTGTCTTCTCTGGCCACTTGCCATCCTGAGCCACCTCCTTCAGTATAGACTTAGAGGGATTATTTATTCACGTGTCCTGGAATGGTGTAGCCAGGAAGGGAATGTGAACCGAACATTGGTCCTGAGCATTCCGTCAGAATGTCAGAACAAAGTTGTGAGAAGAACAAATAACAAAGTAAGAAGTAAGATCAAAGGAAAGATGGAATATGATGCAGAGATCAGGGGTAAGTGGTTCAAGACTAGTGTGAACGATGGGAGGAGTGGGAGACCTGCTTTTTTATTGTTCTGCAGGTCCTCTCACAAGTAGAGATGCTGGAAGCATGGTTCCATGTATGATGTGTCTCTGCGCCTCCGATGACACTTTCAATGGTACCTGATTCCAAACTAGCCCTGAGTCGATGCTGATGGATGACCTGATCAAAGCTGCCAATGGAAGTGGTCAGCGTGATGACCTCAACTGTGAGAGATGGCTCCAGGTACTCATAAAAGTACATCTTTGTTTCCATAATATTCCTCATATCCCACATCATGAAAACAAAGCCAGTGCCAATAACACTGTGTAATAAAGCCTGTCTTCATAAAGTCTGTTTAGTAAGCATAAGAGAACAAAGATTTTTCCTTTCTTTTTACATTTTCATAGGGACAGTCTAAATGCTTTGCATATGCCACAGGATGCAGATTCAGTGGGAAGTATGAGGGGGGCCCAAAGAGACAAGGAGTGAGAGAGACGGTGAGGTTACCTTATAGTTTTACAAGATGCTATAAGCAGCTTAAGGAACCATTCCCTGCAGAAGGATACCATGCTTGGTAAAGGGGAGGGTCAGCAAAAAAGGGGGAGGCTCTCAACAAGATGGATTGATACGGTGGCTGCAACGATGGGCTCAGGTATAGCAGGGACTGTGAGGCTGGCACAGGACCAGGCCGTGTTTCATTCTGTTGTGCAAGGGGTTGCTAGGAGTCAGAGCCAAACTCAACAGCACCTAACAACAACATGAGCAGATTAGAGTCTTTGCTCCTGTCTCCTCTTCTCCTTCTCTGTCTTTCCCTTACCATGTCCTTGCTCTCTAACATGAAAATTACTGCTCAGTGTTCACCATACGTGGGTCAAGATGGCAGCATCCGTCCATGGGAAATAGGAATACTTCTTCTGAACTATGACTGGAGAAGGGTGGCAACTTTCAAAACTAGTGTCTCAATTTTTGTCTCCACTCACCCTAAGACACGTATCAGGAATTTTATTTTTAAACTACATAACCAAAATAAGAACTTCAAGAGAAAGTTAAGAATATGATTGACATCCCTCACATTGGAGCAGTATTATATTTTATGACAGTGGCCTAAGCACATCTAAGACATATTATCAAAACCTGTACACTGCCCTCATTTACAGTATATGGAAAGGGGGAGTTGGCTGACAGGGCTGACAGGAGCGCCAGGCCCCAGTCTCTTTCCAATTGGCTGTGGTCTTGACTAAGTCCCTTCCTTTTTTGAAATAAGGGACTTTGCTCTATAGCATCTAAGTGACACTTTGGCTCTGAAAGTCCATGACCATATTGCTCTAGCTGAAGGTCACTGTTATTTTCCTCAGGGTTCCTTTACTGTCAAGAAATTTTAAATCAACTGTGAGAGTACATCCTAGTGGCAAAGTGCTCTGGGCCATCTGTGGAATAGACAGAGACCACAGGATAGCAGACAGGGTCAAGGGAGCTGAGTCATGGACAAAGGTTTCTATGCACCCTGCACTGGTTTACTTCGAAGTTTCCTTCACAAGATTCTAAGCCCCTCCCTGTTCCCTTCTAAGAAAACAGGGAGAAAAAAAAATAAAATCTCTTCAGTGCAGGGGTTAGAATGAGTCAGGCAGTCATGCACAGAAGTGACAGTAGAAAGTGAAAGGGGCCTTAGAAATCATTTGCCCCGATTCCAACACACAGCACAGCCATTTATACATGCAGACTCCCGGATCCCACGTTAAGAATCTGTCCCAAGGGCCCTTTCTCATTAAGAGGCAGAGCTGAACACTCTTGTGCACAGTGACAAGACCATTCTTGACTGGAGTCACGGCATTTGGGGCTGACTACAGCCCAGGCAATTCCACAAAGCCTTGCTTCTCAAAGACTGGCCCATGAACCAGCTGCATCCCCATCAGCTGCAAACTCAGAAATGTAGAATCTCAGCCCCTCCCCAAACCCACTTATGGGGCACAGAACTGAACTTTACGCTAAGAATTTGGTCTTTGCTCTTGGTTCCTGAGAGAGAATCTGTGAAACTCTGGAATTTCCCCAGTGATTGAAGTTCTTTGTTGAGGCCTCCAGACAACAGTGAACAGTTTATGCTAATGAAGCACCCCTTGGGTGGGGGCTGGTCAAGCCAGAAAGACCCACACAGGCTATCATCCAGCCCTTAGGGGAGGGGTTGATCCAATCAATCATGCCCATGTAATGAGGCCCCAGTAAAGGCTGTGGACATTGGTGAAGAACATCGATGCACGTGGAGAGTAGTGGGTCCCTTTTTATGGTATGGAAGTTCTGCATCAGGAACCCTCCCATAACTTGCTCTATGTGTCTTGTTATGTATATCCTTTCTGCTAATCAGAAATGCAGCACTTTCTTGAGTTCTATGAGCCGTTTTAGTGAATTATTAACCCCAAGGACAATAGTGGGAACCAGCAGGTCAGATTAAGGAGGGCCCTGGGGACCCCTTAGCCAAGCTGTCATACTGAGAGGGCAGTGGGAAAACAGCATATTTGTAGCCGGCAGGTCAAAAGTGAGGATAGTATGGGGACTTCCCATCTTGCAGCTGGCATCTGAAGTCTTGGGCCAACCTGGCAGTCTGGGAGACTGTGCCCTTTAACTTGAGAGGTCTGACCTAAGTCCGAGTAGTTAGGGTCAGAAGAAGAAATACTGCATATGCAGTTGAATTGGAACTGAACTGAATTGAATGCATTGATTAGTATTGACTTCCACGCAATCTGGTGTTGGAGAAGTGGGATTTGATCATCACAGTACTCAATCAGAATCAGTCAGACGCACTTGGTCCCCCAGTGATTTGTGTGTACACTACAAAAAAAAAAAAAAAAAAAAAAGCATTGACATTAAGTACCCTTAATTCCATACAAATAATGATAGTTCCCCAGCAGGCTTATAGCTTAGTAGGCCAACATGGAAATTATTACAGTTCAGAGTGGCCCAAGAGGACAATAATGGTTACTTATAAATCAGCATTAGCAAGTAGCTCGTTAGTCCTGGACTCAGAAAGCTGTAGCCTCCATGGGAGAAGCCCTAATGATTTTCTGTCCCATGCAGGAATCAGCATCCATTTTGGCATCTAGGAAAGAAGGACGCGTTATCTTTTTTTTTCTTTTTAATTAAAATATCAAATGACTGTGACTCTTTTGTTAACATCTCCTCACTTTCTTTGGCTTTGGTTTCATGAAACCAGAACCTCCTGTTTACACACAGTTTACATAAGGTTCATTGTTCTTTCCACAGTACAGAGAGCAGTCTTGGGGAAGGGAATGAGCACTGGGCCTGGAGCCACACAGACCTGGGTTTCAGCATTACCGTGAGGATTTAATAGCTGTGTGACCTAAGGCAGATTCATTTACTTCTCTGAACCTTACTTTTCTCATCAGTAAAATGGTCATGTCAATAATAACTAACTTATGAGAGATAATATCTGTGAACGCTCCCAGCACGTGGCAGGTATTCAGCAGGGCCCTGAGCCGAGTGATTCAGAAAGAGAGTAAATAGCGCGTGCAACCCTCCATGAGTGGGAGTGACACAGCAGCCACAGCAAGGGACTCAGACCTACCAGCAATCACGGAGATGGCGCAGGACTGGGCAATGTTTGTTCCGTTATACATAAGGTCACCATGAGTCAGGGCTGACCCAATGGCGACTGACAACACGGTCCAACATGTGGGTACGCTCTGGGATACAACAGCAAATAAGGCAGATAGGATCTGCCCCAACAGAGCTATTATCCACCAAGAAAGGCAGATAAAATACCGGTAGATCGATCACAGGGATCACACATGGCCTGGCCGTGTGTGAGGCACTATTCTAATTTTCATGCACTATGTACTAGCTTAAGAGCTCTGGTAGTGTAGTGCCTAAGGCATTTGACTGCTAACCAGAAGCCTGGCAGATCAAACCCACCAGCCACTCCTTGGAAGGAAGGTTAGGTAATCTACTTCCATAATGATACCGCCTCAGAAACCCAAGGAGGGGTCACCATGAGTCAGATCCGACTTGACGGCAGTGCACAGCAACAAGATGTACTGGAAACTAAAATCAAAGGCAGTAACCAGTAAAATTTATGAAAAGTATTTTTAAAATGAGCTCTAGCCCCTTAACACATTGATTGTTCCTTTCCAGGCCTTGTATGGATGCAGATTTATTTTACAAAAGTGGATACAAGTTGACATACCTTTTATAGTCATCTTTATTTGCTTCATATGTTATCACAAACATTTTCTATAATGAATTATATCTTCCTAATTGTATTTTTTAAGACGGTCTGGTGGCACAGTGCCTAAAGCATTTGACTGCTGACCACAAGGTTGGTGGTTCAAACCCACCAGCCACTCCATAGGAGTAAGATGGGGCAACCTACTTCTGTGAAGATTTACTACCTCGGAAACCCAATGGGGGTCACAATGAGTTGGAATCAACCCAATAGCAGTGGGTTTTGGGGTTTTGTTACGTTTTGTTTTCAGTGTACTGGAGAGTTCATAGTAGGGAGACCCAACCTAGTCTGAAGGGTCTGAGGAAATGAGGATGAGGAGTTACCAGGTAAAGAAGGAAGAAGAGGGTCCCAGCAGGGGATGTATGGGGATGAAGGCCTGGACTTGAAAGCTTACTTAATGTAGTATGAGGTGACAAAATAGTGCTTGATTCCTGGAGTAGACCACAGCTCAAAACTTATCAAACCAACAAATACGCCGGCAAATACAATCTCCTGGATGCTCCTTCTGTCCTATCACATTTCCAACTCTCCGTCTTTGCCAGTGTCAACCATCCACCATCTTTAAAGAGAAAAATGAAGGCCTCGGGAGCTGGCAATGAAGAAAGTGAGGGCTCTGGAATCGAATGTGGGATCCACTGACCGCTCCTTTCGGTGTGACCATGTACTGATTACTGAAATGTGCTTTCCAAACCTGTTTCCTTAGCTGCAAAATGGGGAAACCAGCAATGATTTCTTGAAGTTGTGGTGATGATGAAACACAGCCATGTATGTATGGTGCCTGCCTATGACAAGGACTCAGCGCCCTTTCAATGCTCAGCATTAGAGCTGCCCTTCTGCAGGAATCTCAAGACACACTGTCCAAGCCCGCGGTGCCCTTGCCCATCTTCCATCTTTGGAAGAGTTCAATTGTGCTGATGTCTTGACCAGTACTGAACTATCAAGTTCCATCACAGAGCAACACCTAGACTTTTTCTTTTGAATTTGTTTGTTTGTTTCAGATCCTTCAGAGGAATCAGAACTTCAATTTGTATAAATCCATCCAAGGGCTTGGTCTTCCTCACAAACAGAAAAGAAATTGGACAATAAAACTGCAATGGAAGGAGACACGTAATAAAGTAAATGGGGATTTCTGCTCTCTTTTTTCCCTGATAATGCACATTAAAGGAATATGTACTAAGTACCTCAATACCCACCAATTGCCAAAGAGAGAAATTTGGAGTCAAAAAGTCAGATTTTTTTCAGGGCCACCTGCAGCTTCAGGACTAGAAAAAAACTTAAAAGAGCACTGGGTCTAGCCCCTCATTTTCCAGCTGACGTGAGTGATTTTCAAAGCTGAAGTGATGGCCACAGGAGTTATTGGTAGAATTAGGACTTGAAGTTACAACCCTGGGGCAATCAGTGGCACCAGCACTGCTCAACAAAGGTGATTTGATACCCAATGGAAATAGTTCAAGTGTCAAAGCTTCTGCAGAAAGCTGTCAGTAAGTGGCTAAATTCCTCTCTCCAGAGAGAAAGAAAATGGACTGAAGACTGCTTTGTACCAGCAAAGCCTCAATTCAACCAATTTCAGAATGCTTTCTCTCTCCTAATAGATGTGATAATCCTCATACTTGTCACTCTTCACTGACCCCTTGGAGGGAAATTAGTCCAGTTTGCTTAGATTTGCATGTGATTTCCATACTGGTCACCCAATCCCAAAGTTATGTCAATGGGTAATCACAGTCCTGTCTAACTATGGTTCCTGGTCATTAAGCAGGATGCTGGGTGCCTTTCTTCTGCCTTTTGAGGTCATCACCCAAGAAAGCAAGGCCATCTCCATCACTGCCCCTTCCAACTCGTAATCCTGATACCCTTCAGATGCCTCTCAAAACACCAAGGAGACCACCCAGCGCAGTGTGTGGGCTGAGCAAACCAGCGAGGAAAGAAAGTTCTGGGCAGAGGGGGCATACAGATGTGGAGTGGGCATTGTAGGCTATCAGGGATCGCTGTCAAGTTTCATGGGTCTAATTTTATCATCGTTATATAAGATAACATCCTTACTTTCCAGAGGTCCATTATGAGCTATTTAGGGGTAAACAAGATATAAAGATCCACTGCAATATTCTCTCTGCCTTTCAGTACATAAAATATGCATACTGAAGATTTAAAAAAAACTAGACAAGGTTATTAGGTTAAAATTTTTAACATAAGCTATGGAAGGTGATCTCTTGTTATCCTACTTGGCCATATAAAGGTCAGCTCTCACAAACTAGGAAGAAGAAAACAAAGCATTTCTTTTATGTAAAAAGTGCAAGGGCTCATTATTACAGTGGACATTTTCCCACTGTGAAAACTGCAAGCCATCAAGAAGTATGATTACATCATAAGTGAATGTCCCTCCCTGTGGACTGCCCCTCTCCTTGTCAACCCCACCTCATCACCCATAATTCCTGTCCTCACTCCTCTGTCCACCATTAGAGGTTAGTGCGTGTGAGTAGGTATAGGAATTTGTAACAGTCATCCTTGGCCCACACGTGATGCCAAAACCACCCAGGAAAAACTGAGAAAAGCAGAGTCCTTGGGTGTGTGAGGAGTGGAATGCGAGGAAGCAAGCTGTGTGAATTTCTGGAAAGCTGTGTGCAGGTGTACGATTTTTGGAAAGACACATTGGTACCCTACTTTCTCTCTAGTAAGAGACTGTGGCCTTCCAAGTACTGTGTTCAGTTTGGCCTGATGTTTGGAAAGAAAAAAAAAGAGTTGCCAAAAGCAAGCAGTTGCCAATGAGTTAACTCCAACTCATGGTGATCCTGTGTGTGTCAGATTAGAACTGTGTCCACAGGGTTTCCAGTGGCTGGGTGTTGGAAGTAGATCCCCAGGCCTTTCTTCTGAGGTGCCTCTGTGTGGATTCAGACCACCAACCTTTTGGTTAGCAGCCAAGTGTGTTAACAGTGCACCACCCAGGGACGCTGATGTTTGCAAACACTCCCTTAAACAACAACAACAAAAATTACATCATAAAAGGTAATCATAATAGTCACCAATGATTGAGTGTGTACCATGGGCCAGGAACCCTTCTGAAGGCATTCACTGCCTCATTCAATCCCCCTAATACTTCACAACACTTGAGTGTCTGAAGTCAATTTTATCTGCCTACGTTAACCTCTTCTCTTCCTCTAATCGAGGAGCGCTGATGATGCAGTGGTTAAGTGCTCAGCTGCTAACCAAAGGAGCGGCAGTTTGAACCCACCAGATGCTCTGCAGGAAAAGGATGTGGCAGCCTGCTTCCACAAAGATTACAGCCTTAGAAACCCTATGGTGCAGTTCTACTCTGTCCTATAGTATTGCTTTGAGTCAGAATCCACTTGATGGCCGTGGGTTTGGGGGTTGGCCCCCTTGGATCACAGATCAATCCTCACTTCCCTAAGGAAGCCCTCTTTGAGCTTCCTGGCCACTTCAATCTCCTTACCACGCCTTCATAGAATAATGTGATTCTTTGATTAACATCAATCTCCGTCTTTAGACTCCAGAAAGCAGGAACGGAAAGACATAAGTGAATGTATGTGTGAGTGTGTGAGTGAGTAAACCAACATATGAATTATGGAGCACAAAGGGGGTGAAGAAAGAACACTAATTCTGAGCAGGTATACTGAAGTCCCATGGAGGAGAGGACCCTAAACACCAGGTTGTTGTGTTGTTGTTATGTGCCATCGAGTCGAACCCAACTCATAGCGACCCCTCCTTGGGTTTCCGAGGCAGTATCACTACAGAAGTAGATTGCCCCATCTTCTTTCCGAGGAGTGGCTGGTGGGTTTGAACCACCAGCCTTCTGGTTAGCAGTCAAGTGCCTTAGGCACTACGCTACCAGAGTGAATACAATATTGGCAGATACAGATGAGAGAGAAGCAAAGTCCAAGCAGTAACATAATAATCAAAAGAATACGGGTGATAAAGTATAGCGACTGTCTGCTGGACAAGAAAGTATACAATGTGGCTAGAATTTCCTGCCTTGGTTTACCTGGGTCCTTGACCAGGAGAATAGGATCATGTTAACCACCTATACATTAGTATAAGCAAGATAGCACGCCACTTCTTCTAGCAACAAGTGTGTTTAAGGGAGAATTAAAAGCAAGAGAATGCAGAAATTGCAAACACTGTGGCACCAGGATGGAAGAAAAACTGGGGGGCAGTAATCTTCCCAGGGCCTGTAGAATACATTGTGTGGACACCCACATCCTTCATCTCTTGGCACCCACTGTCCTCGCTAACCCTGGGACCAGAAACAAACCCTCTGATGTTTGAGCAGCAACAACAGACAGTGTGTTACACCAAATACAGGATTAGACATGGTGGTTTCATGAGCATATACAATTTCAGTATGATTCATACCCCTCTATTCCCTAAAACTTGATAGAAGCAAATGTTACACTAATAACCATGCACAATAGTGCTCACGTATAATGGCTTATACCTGTAATGACAAATGACTCAAGTACATATAGAAAATGGGACCACAACCCCCTTGTAGTGCCCAAGGTTGTTTAGGTGTCAGTTGGAGGAACTTAACTCTTAAGTTTTGGTGGAAGACACTGAGCAAACTGTTGAGAATACTTCACACTGTGTTGGAATAGTGGACCGGCACTCTTCCTTTGGGTGGCACAGTTATGAGTTCTAGGAATTGGATGAATCATTTGTCCCTAGCAGGCAGCAGTTATTCCAACCTGGCTAGATTCCAGGTGACCTTGCCTTAAAGTTGTGGAAGAAGCCTGTTCTATCTATGGAAACATTTGAGAGGTTCTTCCTGGAAAAAACAACTCTAGGTGGTTGAGGTCTTCTTCTCATATTATCTACTCTGTCAAAACAGGACTCCTTCTGGGTCTTTCTTCTCTTAGATCTGTGAGGATATCTCTATGCAGAGGAACAGCCAGACCATGTTTCTTAGAGAGTTGAAAGAAAGCCATATGATTTAGCCATGTATGCTAGCTAAGAAATAAGAGGAAATTAGTCTAACCATGGCTTACACAAATGTTGGATTTCCCTCCTTCAGTATCAAGAAGCATGTGGATAGACAATCCTAAACTAACGTGGCAGCTCCAGGACACTATCAGGGACACCCATTCCTTCTATGTTCCCACTTCACCATCTTTAGTTTATTGGTCTTTCATTCTCATTGTCATGCCATCTCAAAATGGCCCCAGAGCTCCAAGAACCACATCTTCATTAAAAACAGAAAAAAGAGGGAAGAGAGTAGCCTGTCCCTTTTATCAAGAAAGAAAACCTCTCAGAAGCCCACCAGCAAACTTCTCCTTAAATACCACAGGTCTGAAGTTAGTCATATCACCTTCCTTAACTTCAAAGGAGACAAGAAAATTGAGTGTTTGGCAAGGAGGATAGAGGTGCTCCTGACTGACTTCCACCACCTGACATTTGCTGCCTGGGACCAGGTACACTGCAGAGGTTATAGTTACCAAGAAGGAGATGCAAGTTGTGGTGTAGTAAATTACGTAGTGTAGCTTTCCTAGCCATAAGTCTTTGTAAACTCCTTGGTGGAATGTGCCACGAGCAACTGAGTAGCTCCTGATTGTTAAAGTTGTCCACCTGGGGTATTTCGGTTACAAGTGGCACAAAGCAATCTTCTGGGAAGTTCGCTCTCTCTCAGGTGTATAGAATTCTGATGTTGGGATTGGTTAGTTTGGCCACTCTGCCAGGCTCAAAAGGAGCCCTCCTAGAGGCAGAAGGAGTCTCTCTGACTGCTGGCTGAGAAAGACGTGCTGCTGAGAGAAATGTGCTCCTGGGAGACATGAAAGACACATGCTGCTGAGAGAGATGTGAGAGACATGCACTGCCAAGAGAGAGACATGAGAGACACACTACTGAGAGAGCAACGTGTTACTGAGACTGCTGATTGCTGAGTGAGACAGCCGGTTGCAAGAGATTGAGTGCATTTCGGAACTTGAATTGTAGTCTGGTGTTTCCCTAATAAACTACATAATCTGTGAGATCTGTGTGGCCACTGCAGCGAATTATTGAACCCAGCAGAGAGGTGGTGGGTGCTGCTGGAGGAATGGTTAGTGTCAGGATTGGTGAAAGGGCTGGAGGAAGGCAGCATGTCTGGCCTCACAGGGATAGGCCTTGGGCTATGGATGGTGATTCTTTCTTCCTCTTATGGGGTTAGAGGAGGTCAGAAGATGTGGCCTCCTTGCCCCTTTGGCAGGAGTGGATGTTAAGCAGGTAGTTAACTTCTCTGTCCCATCTGATGACCGTTCCCTACCTTTGATTCCTTGCTCTAAGTCTCTTCTTCCCTCTCTTCTACCTTCATCCCGATCAGAACATAAAACCATTTCATTCTTTAACACTTAAGTCTTCTTGGATGGTCTCTTCAGGAAACCATCTCTGAAGCCTTTAGCCCACAAAAAGTACTGCTGTTGTTATTTGCTGTACAGTCAATTCTGACTCATTACAACCCCATGTATGCAAAGTAGAACTGTGCTCCACAGGGTATCTGAGGCTGTGAACTTTTGGGGGCAGAGCACCAGGCCTGTCTTTTGAGGCACCTCTGAATAGTTTCAAACTGCCAATGTTTTGGCTCATCATTGAGAGCTTGACCACTTGTGCCACCTAGCTATCATTCATTAAGGGTTTACTATCACCCAGATATTTTGGGAAATCTACAAATACCATTGATAATTCTCACAACAATGCTGCTGAATAGTTGGTAATATCCATCTTCATATAATAACTTTTCAGGATCACATGGTCTGTATGCAATGAAGCACTGGTTTGAACTCCATATATATGTATATATATATATATATATATACAAACACACAGACATCTATCTATCTATCTATCTATCTATCTATCTATGTATACACATCTATATATATATAGGAGCTCTGATAGAGTAGTGCCTAAGGCACTTGAGTACTAACCAGAAGGCTAGCAGTTCAAATCCACCAGCCATTCCTCAGAAGGAAGGCTGGACAATCTACTTCCTCAGTGATACTGCCTCAGAAACCCAAGGAGGGGTCGCTATGAGTAGGGTCTGACTCCACAGCACACAACAACAATAGCAAACATATATATATTTTTTTGTCCCCCACTGAATTCCTCAGAATAACTTCTTCTAAAACTTAGAGCACTGCCATTATCTCTGCCTTGGCCTACATTACTCTTATTTATATGTGTAAACTATATACAAAGAGTTTAACTTCCTAAGGGCAGATGGGTCTTCTTGTTGTCCTGGTCATTTATCTTCAACCATGGCTAATAAGTCAAGCAAGCTTTCTTTACAGTATTTTGTACCATCGGTATAAAGACAAGCTTCTAGTTGAAGACTGAACTTCCTGCCCTTGCCTTAACATAGGAGTAAAGTGAATGTGCATTAAAATTATGGTACAGTGGTTCAGCTGGTCCAGGGTGAGAACTGGACGCAGCCCAGACAGCACTATTTTTTAAAACCTAGTTTTCAGGTACAGTCCAGACTGCAGTCCTAAAATGGAACTCAGACCTCTGCATGTATACCCACAATTGGTTATTGTTGTCAGTCATTGTGGAGTTGTGTCAACTCACGCAACTCCACATGCATAGGATTTGACCTTGATGACCCTCATGGTTTGCATTAGCTGAGTTTGAGAATGGATTGCCAAGCTTTTTATCTGAGTCTGTTTTAGTCTGAGAAAGCCAAACCAAAACAAAACAAAGAAGCTCTGGTACCATCAAGTCAGGAGCTCTGGTAGCATAATGCCTAAGGCACTTGACTGCTAACCAGAAGGCTGGCGGTTCAAACGCACCAGCCACTCCTTGGAAGGAAGGTTGGGCATTCTACTTCCGTAGTGATACGGCCTCGGAAACTCAAGGAGGGGTCGCTATGAGTCGGGTCCGACTCAACAGCACATAACAACAACAACAACCATCAAGTCAGATCCGACTCTAGCGACCCCTCCTTGGGTTTCCGAGAGGGTATCACTACAGAAGTAGATTGCCCCATCTTCCTTCTGAAGAGTGGTTGGTGGGTTTGAACCACCAGCCTTCTGGTTAGCAAATGCCTTAGGCACTATGCCACCAGAGCTCCTTTTAGTCTGAGAGCTGCTCTGAAACCTTTCAGCGTCATAGCAACATTCAATCCTCCAGGGGCAGATGGGTGGTAGTTGCAGATGGAGTGAATTGGCCAGCACTCAAACCCAGGTTTCCTGCATAGAAGGCAAGAATTCTGCCACTGAGCCACGAATGGTAGCCTGTAAATAATGGCCTAGTCCTGTTCCCTAGGCCATTATTTATAGGCTACCATTGATGGCTCAGTGGTAATGGCCTAGTTCTGTTCCCCTAGGAAGGTCCTAGGTTCAAACCCACCAGCCTCTCCTCGGAAGGAAGGTTGAGCAGTCTCCTTCCGTAGTGTTACAGCCTCGGAAACTCAAGGAGGGGTCGCTATGAGTTGGATCCGACTTGATGGCAGTGAGTTTGGTTTGGTTTTGGTCCTGTTCCCTAAGCAAGACCCATTCAGTTCAGCCACCAAAAGGTTAAAAAGCCAGCTTGAGTGCAATCACAAGGCTGGGATATTTGATTTCTGCACAAAGGGTCTATCATTTCAGCTTGGCTATGCCTATACCCATTCCTTGCTGAGTACTTGTGGCCGCCTGTGGGACTTGTAAGCAGATCCAGGGCTCTGCAGTAATGCTCTTTGAAAACACATTGTGCTTTAATAAGTCACTTTTCTCTCCTCAGGCGAAGTTCACATGAATTAGACTGCAAGGCGCTTTATGCAAAGCATCTGACCTTCACTGGCTCTGATTTGCATTGTCATCGTTCCTTTATTCTTCTCAAGTGCCTTCATTTTGCATAATGCTATAATGTTATTCAGGCTTTGCAGTTAGCACTATTTCATTTCTCCAATTATAACCATTTTCGGCAGAGCGATAGATAACCTTCAGAAACCCAGGCCTGTGTGATCTTTCATTTGCAAGGAGGAAGCAATGAAACTGGACTTAGAAAAAAAGAAAAAAACTGAAAAGCTCATTTTGAGTGGAAATTTAAAACTCCAAGACAAAATTTTATTTCTCTTTCTGTAGATTAAGAGAGTCATCGGAGTCCTCTCTGGAAATTTCTGCAGCACCAGTTACTTACTACGGGCGAGGCTAAGTACTGAAGCAGGGACATTCACCAAAGCACAACAACCCCATGCCTTTGGGGTAATAATAGCCTGAGAGATCTCTTCAACCTAAGCTCTCTCTTCCAACTTTTCCCAGAGACCCGCCCCCAATTCAGGAATCTCATCCCTAAGGCCAAGTGAATCATCTATGTCCAGAAAATATGACCCTAATCCCCTCACAGTGCCCACGAGGCACATGTTACATTATCTGCTATTATGGCTTAGTCTGACTGAGATTCTGATCCTCCCTATATTTGAGCTCTGTTGGTCAAAGTCTGAGGAAACAGGTTCTGAGAGATGTGCTTAATCCTGCCTGAGGATGTGGCCAAAGCTAGCAAGTCAGGTCACGATTTGTCAGGACCCACCCACAAGGCCTCCACTGGCTAATTTTTGGAAGCCAATCACCAGCCCTTTCTTCCTAGACTGTCTTAGCTTGAAAACTCTCCTGAAACCTGTCCTCCAGGGGTCACCCTACTGGTATTTGAACTATCAGTGGCATATTTCCAGCATCACAGCAACACGTAAGCCACCAACCACTACAACAAAGTGACAGATGGGTGGTGTGGCTTTTAGTATACTCTATGGTTAAGGTCAGTTTCTTTCACTGTCTCCTCACTCTAGCTTGTAAATTCCTGGAAGTCAAGGGCTGTGTTCTTACTCATTTTTGTATCTCCCATGTCCAGCACATTATCTGGCTCAGCAAGTACTTTAAATGAATGGATGGATGAATTAAAACTTTATACACCACATTTATGACTTATGATCTATAACAGAAGTGCATAAATACATGAATGAATAGCATATACCTCCATACTCCCTACAACAAACTATGCTTCTTATCTCAGCCTCCCAGTTGGCGAACGCTTGAAGCTCTTGCTCAGAGCTTTAGTTTCCAAACGCTTGTTGTTACTGTTCCTGTTAGCATCCATCAGATCCATCCTGATTCACAGCAACTCTACAGGACAGAGTACAGCTGCCCCATAGGGTTTCCCAGATTGTAATCTTTATGGAAGCAGACTGCCTCATCTTTCTCCCACAGAGTGTATGTTGTTGTTGTTGTTATGTGCCGTCGAGTCGGCCCCGACTCATAGCGACCCCTTCTTGGGTTTCCGAGGCAGTATCACTACGGAAGTAGGATTGCCCAACCTTCCTTCCGAGGAGTGGCTGGTGGATAGTGAGCTTAAACCATCAAACGTTGTGATTGGCTGCTAAGTGCTTAACCATTATGCCACCAGGGCTCCTCCCACTCACTGAGTTGATTCTGACTCATGGTGACCCTGTACATTGACTTATTATCTAGTGCTGCTATAACAGAAATGCTATGAGTGGATGGCTTTCACAAACAAAAATTTATTCTCCCACCGTTTAGGAGGATTGAAGTCCAAATTCCAGGTACTAGCTCCAGGGGAAGGGAGCTCTGGTAGCATAGTGCCTAAGGCACTTGACTGCTAACTAGAAGGGTGGCGGTTCAAACCCACCAGCCACTTCTTGGAAGGAAGGTTGGGCAATCTACTTCCTAGTGATACTGGCTCAAAAACCCAAGGACGGGTCGCTATGAGTCAGAGCCGACTCCATGGCACATAACAACAACAACAACAGCTCCAGGGGAGGGCTTGCTTTCTCTGTTGGGTCGCAGTTTAGGAAGGTCTTTGTCTTCTTTAAGCGTCTGTGGGCCCAGCATTCCTTGGAGCTCTCCATGGGTCATGCCATCAATCTTCCCCCAGGTGTAGGAGCTTCCCAGCACAGGGACCCTGAGTCCAAAGGATACACCCCACTCCCAGATCTTCTTGGTGGTAGTAGATACCTCCAATTTCTACTTACTTGTTTAATCCCTTTTATATTGCAAAAGAGATGGACTCAAGAAACAACCTCATCCTATAGATTGCATCCTGTCTCATAACCTAACTGCTCATTGACATCCTAGAGGTGAGGGTTTATAACACACAGGATAATTACATCAGATCACAGAATGGAGGATAATTATATAATACTGAGAATCATAGGCCAGTCAAGTTGACACATATTTGGAGGCACATAATTCAGCCCATACCAAGGACAGACTGGGATTGTTTCATAGGGTTTCCAAAGCTATAATCTATGGACACATGACCCTATCTTTCCCCTGTGGAGCTGTTAGGTGGGTTTGAACTGCCAATTTCAGGGTTAGCAGCTTAATGCTTAACCACTGTGCCACCAAGGCTCCTTTTCAAGTGCTTAGAACACTTGAGTTTTGCCAAGGAGATGCAAGTCTGTTTAAGCTGATCACCCACAACTTACACATCCACAAAGCACAGTATCAAAACTGGCAACAGCATCTCTCTCACCCACACTCTTATCTTCCTGCTTTTTCACTTCCCCTTTGGAAACCAATTTTTGTCTCTTGTTTGGAAATCGAAACAACATCCCCGTCAGCCTCTTTTATCACCCACGGACGTTGATACAGGCTTTCAGGAAGCCCCTACTGACTATAGGAAAAAAAAAAAAAAAACTTTTCTTTGGCTGAATATTTTCCACCAGAACTCTTGTCCTCTTTCTTGAAAGTTAAACTGTGATATTTTTAGCCTGGGCTAGGCTCCACTCTCACATATTTGAGGGTCAGCTGGTCTCAGATGGCCTTGGTTGTGACAACTCAGCTCTCCTTCCCATGGTCTCTCACCCTCTAAGTAGCTAATTGTTCTCACGGAGCTGGCTGGACCCCAAGTCCAAGCTAGTGGGTACCAATGCAAGAAAAGGAGCAAAGAAACTAAAGAACTTCCCAAGCCTTTGCTTATGGTATGTTTGCTAGCATCCCAATGGCCAAAGCAAAGCACATCTCTGAGTCCAAAGACACAGTGAGAGGAGCTACATGTTAGAGGATAAAGGGCATGAATAATACGAGGCCATTAAGTGAGACCATCAAGCAATCACTTTACCATTTTCTAAAGTCTCTTTCTGAGTGCCTGCACCTTATAAGGGTCGAGCTGTAATGCCCTACCTAATTTAATCTCTAGTAGAAATAATATCATTATCATTAACAGCAACAACAGAAAGAAGTAACTCCTGGAGCATCAACCACTGTGCTCAAGCTATAAACGAATTTTCTTATAGAGAATCCTATAAAGTAGATACTAATATTATATGAAACCCAGATACTTTAACTCAAAACCCCATGGGTTTAAGTATCACACTAGTCTTCCTGTAAAAGCAGCTTTGAAATTAGGTCTCAGTAGGAACACATATCATGATGATGACCTTTAGTCATAGGTTGGTCTTTGTCTCCCTGTAAAAATTCTTTGGAGAAGAGTTCACATACCAAATCCCCACTTATTGTGCAATCATGAAAAGGTATGAATGATGTTTGAATCATGAAAAGGTGTATGAATATATAAGAATATATGAAATTAAGAGATGCTTTCAAATATATAACCGAGGGACAATCTATCAGTACCTGCCCCCTGAAAAAAATAAACCCCAGAAAGACCAAACCCGTTGTCACTGAGTCGATTCTGACTCACAGTGACCATACAGGACAAAGTAGAACTGCCCCAAAGGGTTTCTAAGGTGGCCATCTTCACAGAAGCAGACTGCTACAGCTTTCTCCCATGGAGCCGTTGATGGATCCAGGGCATCTGAATTGATCAATAACAGTCCACAAATCATTTCATGCTGAGTTTGGGCTCCTGGAATCTCTTGGTGCCCCTGCCAAACTGTAACTAAGCAACAAAAACAAAAGGGAAGAATATGCTTCTGTGAGCATCCCTGAGCCTAGATCCTGTAGGCTTGCTTTCACAAGATTCTGGAACCAATTAGGAAGTGACCTACGCATCCAAACATAGACAAACTAACCACACTTAATGGCGAGTGAGAATGAAGGAGGCAAGGGGGACAAGAGATGCACTGGTGCTTAATAAAGATTCCAATGCCATGTCCTATCCAGCTTGACTTAAGATATACTTTAATACCATTGATTCTTCAAGACAATCCTCAAAATGAAAAATTACTTCATCTACTGAAAATTTCATCAGCCTGTTTAAATAGGCTCTGAAATGGCTAAGACCATTTAGGAAGACGCTCTTTAGGATGCTATGATTTCATCAAGAAAGCTGTACTGGGGGTTGAGATAGTCCTCTGGTGGTGTAGTGATTAAGGCATTTGGCTGCTAACCAAAAGATTGGTTCCTCGAACCTACCAGCCACTCTGTAGAAGAAAGATGAGGCGGTCTGCTTCCATAAAGATTTACAGCTTTGGAAACCCAGTGGGGTCTCTATGAGTTGGAATTGACTCTATGGCAGAAGAACCTTGTAGAGAAAATCATTTTACTTTTCAGAGAACCTTTATCTTGTATTTTCAGATTTAACTTGCATTATGTGTCTCATGGTCCCTGAGAGTGTCCTTGAATAACAATCTAAGCCAAGGTGGGCAAAGTCTTTCTGTTAAAGGCTCTCTATTGCAACCACTGAACTTTGCCACCTAGCACAAAGAGAGCCACACAAAATATGAAACAAATGGTTGTGGCTCTTTTCCTATAAATCTTTATTTATAAAAACAGATGATGGGCTGGTTGTGGCCTGCAGGCCATAGTTGGCTGACATCTGATCTAGATGATCTGGAAGTCTAAAGATAGGGGTGTGGTGATCTGGAGAGTAAGTTTGGTTTCTGAGCACAGTAACGCATAGGCCAATGTAACTGATGAGTTTATGCTTCCCTCTTCTCTTGTAATATGCTACAAATGAAATCTGGCCAGCCTTGGTTAAGAATTATGTGATATAGTAGACTTGACAAGTAAGAGTATGACCGAGTTAGAGAAGCCAAGTCTCCCAGAGAAAATGAGACTATGGTCACAAAGTAGCTGTGTCCTTCAGTCTTGCTTCAGATGATGTAGAGCTGATTAGTGTCAAAAGTTCACTGGGGACTCCATTGTAGAGTAGGGAACCTTTAAACCAGAGGACAGGGTCTGGGATGTAAGGTTAGAATTTGAGCCCCAAACTCAGTGCCTCTTTGACCACAGGCTTACTCTACAGTGCTTGGAAATCTAAAGGCAGGAATTACCAGCGGACATATTTCAATGTCGAAAAAGCACTGAGCAAAAAGCAAAGAGGCCTGTCCAGTCTCAGGCCTACCACTAACTGTCTGCATGAGTCAGTTATTTGACGACTGGGATCTATTTTCCCCATCTATGACATAATCCCAGTGTTCCTCAAAATGCCATCTATTTGCATCAGAATTGTCTAGGTTGCTTATTTAAAGGTTGATCTCTAGATACCACCCCAGACCTGCTGAATTACAACCTCTGTGGGTTGTTGTTGGCTGCTGTCAAGTTGGCCCTCGACTCATGGTGACCCCATGCACAATGGGTGTTGCACCATCCCCATGGCGGGTTACAGATTGGACCACTGTGATCCACAGGGTTTTCACTGGCTGGTTTTCAGAAGGACATCTCCAGGCCTATCATTCCAGTCTTCCTCCATCTGAAAGCACTGCTGAAGCCTGTGAGCACCATAGCAACAGAGAAGCCTCTACTGACAGACGGCTGGTGGTTGTGCATGAGGTGTGTTGGCTGGGAACTGAACCTGGGTCTCCTGCATGGAAAATGAGGATTCTACCATGTTCCAACTCACAGTGACCTTGTGTACAACAAAATGAAACACTGCCCAATCCTGAGCCAGCCTCACAGTCCGTGCTCTGTTTGGGCCCACTGTTGCAGCCACTGTGTCAATCCATCCTGCTGAAGGTCGTCTTCTTTTTCACTGATCCTCCACTTTATGAAGCAGGCTATCCTTCTCCAGGGACATGACAACATGTCCAAAGCATGGGAGACAAAGCCTGGTCACCCTCGCTTCTATGGAGCACCCTAGCTGTAATTCTTCCAAAACAGATTTAGTCATTCTTCTGGCAGTCCGTGGTATATTCAATATTCTTTGCCAACACCATAATTCAAACGCATTGATTCATCTTCAGTCTTCCTTATTCATCGTCCAGCTTTTACATGCATATGATGAAAGGATACAGCCCTCGATGTACACTTTTCCTGATTTTAAACCATGCAGTATCCCCTTATTCTGTTTGAATGACTGCCTGTTGATACATGTACAGGTTCCTCATGAGCACAGTTAGCCCTTCTGGAATTCCCATTCTTTGCAATGCTATCCATCATTTCTGATGGTCCACACAGTGGAATGACATTGCATAGTCAATAAAATACAGGTAAGCATCTTTCTGGTATTCTCTTTCAGCCAGGATCCATCTGGCATCAACAATGATATCCCTTGTTCTACTTCCTCTTCTGAATCCAGGTTTAATTTCTCACAGTTCATTACAGATGTACTGATGCAACGATTTTTCAATTATCTTTAGCATAATTTTACTTGGGTGTGATATTAACAATATTGTTCAATAAATTCCCCATTCTATTGGCTCACCTTTCTTTGAAATGGGCACAATTATGGATATCTTCCGGTTAATTGGACAGGTAGCTCTCTTCCAAATTTCTTGGCATAGATGAGTAAGTGCTTCCAGCATTGCATCCCTTTTTTGAAACATCTCAATCAGAATTGAGGACCTAGTAATACTATGAATAGCATGAGCTCCTAGGAGGTTGGGAAAATCCAGTAAAGTCTGAGAACCATGGACACGAAAGATACTCTTCTAACATACTTTCCAGCTCTTACATTTTCTGCCCCTCAGAAATGTTGTATCAAAGTATCTCAGCTTCTGCTTTCTGACTCCTCAGGATAGATGCCTGAGTGTCCACTGTGACACACATGGCATTCACTATGGCTGTGTAGAATTTGGGGAAGAATAAACCTCACCTATACCTCTATTTAGGAGCTCTGGTAGCATAGTGGCTAAAGCACTTGACTGCTAACCAGAAGGCTGGCAGTTCAAACCCACCAGCCTCTCCTCGGAAGGAAGGTTGGGCAATCCTACTTCCGTAGTGATACTGCCTCGGAAACCCAAGGAGGGGTCGCTATGAGTCAGGGCCAACTCGACGGCACATAACAACAACAACAACAACATACCTCTATTTGAAGAAATAGTCTCTTGCCCTGCGTAGATGTGCTATCTGACAAAATATCACAACTCCATACCCTTTCCCCCAGGCCAGAATGAAAATTTGGAACTCACCCTCTCATTCCTTTCTAGGGAGGTGGCTACAGCTGATGAGGAAACTCTGCTTGTACCAACAAGCCTTAGGAGCTGAATCGTATACTCAAAACTGAGCATAGCTCCCTGTCCAGCTCAACAGTGCAGCTGAGGGAGAGGTGAAAGGTATGTGCATGGGGGTGGGGCAGGTGTGTGTGCATGTGTGTGTGTGTGTGTGTTCAAAGGGGCAGTGGCTATAAATGCAATACCCTCACTATGTGCTAACACCAGTCTAGGTGTTCAGAGAAGAGCTGAGTTAGAAGAAGTTCCTGCCCTGAAAGACTTCAGAGTCCAATATGCAACTTCTCCTGAGTGTTATGAACCAGGTATTTACCTTTGCATTAATGTCAGAGTAGCTTTTCAGACATAGAAATTGGTAGTGTTCCCATTTTACAGCCAAGGGAAACTGAGGTTAAGGGAGGCTCACTATGGAGCCCTATAACAAGCTAAGGAACAGCTCTGATCCCCTAGCCCATTCTGTTAACCCTTACCATAACCATGACCAACCAGCTGCTGCAGAGTCGATTACAACACACGACAACCCTGTATACTGCTGAGTAGAGACGCACTCCACAGGATTTTAAAGGCATGAGCTTTCTGAAGCAGACTGCCAGGACTTTTTCCTGAGGCACCTCTGAGTGGGATTGAACACCCAACTTTTAGTTAGTAGTCAAGCATTTGACTGTTTGTGCCATCTAGGAACTCCAGTTCTGTGTGCATCATCTCTGACAGTGCTCAGGGTAACACTGTGAGGGTTATCATTCCCTTGCACCAGTGAGTGAATTGCCTAAGGTCACCTAGGCAGTAAGTGGCAGAGCTAGGATTTAAACCCAGGCAGTCTTGCTCCTGAGTGTATGTCTCTGAGCATGCTCTGTGACAGACAAGTGAGGAGATCAATGGCAACACAGGAGACACATGTGCAAAGGTCACAGGGAGAAAAGGACACCTTTCTGGGAAAGGCCAAGGAAGGCTTCCCCAAAGAGGTGCCATCTATTTTATTGCAAATCTGACTCTCAGCAAAATCCCAGGAGTCCATACTCTCTGTCCATGACTATAACGGCCACAGAGAGAGTTTGGTGGCTGAAATTTCATACCTGCTTGATTTGCCCTTGGTTGAGTGGGAAGCAATGCTTTCTGTTTCTTTTTCTTTGAACATAAACTCCCTTGATGAATTGTGAAATGCTTCTCCTAATGACGTCAGTTGCCTCTTACAGTGCTCCCTGCACCAGGTAAGGAGTAGTTAAGGGCGGGCAAGTTTGCATAGAGATGAGCAGGGAGTTGGGAAGATAAGGACGAGCTCTGTATGTGCAGAATTGTGTGACCCAGAGAGCTAGGGATTGGGGCATTGGATACAAAGTCAGACTGCATGTGTTTCCAAATTAGTGGGAAATTAGTTAATAATAAACTCATGAGTAGTTAACAATATTATAGAAAGATAGGTTTGACTAACTACATTCCCCAAAGGAATGTTTGGGTTTAGCTGGGTGGGCTATTAATGACTAGAGCCAGCAACCTAAAGATTGTTGGAACTATGTTATGCTTGTTACGAAACCACAATATTGAAAAGAAAACATAATTAAAATATTCCAAGAAATGATCACATTTAATTAAATAAATAACTACAGAGACAGAAATGGAAGGCAATGCAGCAGGCCAGCAGCTGCGACTCTCCACACCACTCCAAGAGCGTGCGTGTGCGTGTGTGTGTGTGTGCGTGTGTCTGTGTGAACCACACTTCTGGCCACCTTGCCCCTGCATACTCCAGGGCTGTGGGATCATCGCTCGCTCAAGCAGGCCACTCCAGGGTTCCACAGCTTGGATGGTTAGAAGGGTCCCTTATGATATTCAGCATTGGTCCTCGTTGAAACTTCTGAAGTTAGTCACAGGAAGTTGTTGTTGTTGTTAAGTGCCATCGAGTCGTTTCCAACTCACAGCGACCCCATGCACAGCAGAACGAAACACTGCCCAATCCCGCACCAGCCCCACAATCCCTGCTATACTTGAGCCCATCATCGCAGCCACCATATCAATCCATCTCGTTGAAGGCCTCCCCCTCTTTCGTCAACCCTCCACCCTACCAAGCATGACATCCTTTTCCAGGGAATGGTCCCTTCTTACAACATGACCAAAATAGGTGAGACAAAGTCTGGCCATTCTTGCTTTCAAGGAGCATTCTGGCTGCACTTCCTCCAGGACAGATCTGTTAGTTCTTTTAGCAGTCCATGGTACTTTCAGCATTCTTTGCCAGCACCACAACTCAAAAGCATCAACTCTTCTTCGGTCTTCCTTATTCATTGTCCAGCTCTCACATGCATACCAGGTGATTGGAAATATCATGGCTTGTGTCAGGCGCACCTTAGTCCTCAATGAGATATCCTTGCTCCTCAGCACTTGAAACAGTTCCTTCGCAGTTGACTTTCCCAATGCTACACATTGTCTAATGTCCTGACTGCTGCTTCCGTTGGCATCGATTGTAGAACCAAGCAACGTGAATTCTTTGACAACCTCAATCTTCTCTCCATTTATTGTGATACTGCTCATTGGTCCAGTTGTGAGGATTTTTGTTTTCTTGATATTGAGATGTAATCCATACTGCAGACTGTATTCTTCAACCTTCATCAGTAGGTGCCTTAAGTCATCCTCACTTTCAGCAAGCAAAGTTGTATCGTCTGCATATCTCAGGTTGTTAATGATTCTTCCTCCAATCCTGATACCACGTTTTTCTTCATATAGTCCAGCTTCTTGGATTATTTGCTCAGCATATAGATTGAATAAGTGTGGAGAAAGGATACAACCCTGACACACTCCCTTCTTGATTTTAAACCATGTAGTGTCCCCTTGTTCTGTTCAAACGACAGCCTCCTGGTCAAGGTACAGATTCCTCATGAGTACCATCAAGTACTCGGGAATTCCCATTCTTCTCAATGTTATCCATAATTTGTCATGATCCACACGATCAAATGCCTTTGCATAGTCAATAAAACACAAGCAAACATCTTTCTGGTATTCTTTGCCTTGAGCCAAGATCCATCTGACAACAGCTATGATATCCCTTGTTCCACGTCCTCTTCTGAATCCGGCTTGAACCTCTGGAAGTTCTCTGTCAATATACTGCTGCAAACGTTTCTGAATTATCTTCAGTAAGATCTTGCGTGCGATATTAATGATATTGTTCTATAATTTCCACATTCTGTGGGATCACCTTTCTTTGGAATGGGCACAAATATGGATCTCTTCCAGTCAGTTGGCCAGGTAGCTGTCTTCCAAATCTCTTGGCATAACTAAGCGAGTGCCTCCAATGGGGCATCTGTTTGTTGAAATATCTCAATCGGTATGCCATCAATTCCTGGAGCCTTGTTCTTTGCCAGTTCTTTCATTGCAGCTTTGACTTCTTCCTTCATTACCATTGGTTCTAGATCATATGCCACTTTCTGAAATGGATGAAGATCCATCAGTTCTTTTTGGTACAGTGACTCTGTGTATTCTTGCCATCTTCTCTTGATGTTTCCTGCATAATTCAATATTTTGCCCATAGAATCTCTCAATATTGCAACTCGAGGCTTAAATTTTTTCTTCAGTTCTTTCACAGGAGGTAGTGAACATTTTTTATTTACTTCCAAATGTTTTTGGAAGAAAAAGAATTTACATATGCGTAAACTAAAGAGACAGATGAATTCTTCTCCACATAAAAAGCCCACTGATTAGTTGAAGATGACTAATAAATCCCTCTAAACCTTCTCTTCTCCTGCTTCAATACCATTCCCACCTAACTCCAATCCACACAACTACAGACAGATGAATGTGCTGTGTTCTCACACACACACACACACACACCCCAACAAGAGGCTGGCTCAGCAACCTGTCTTTAAAGCTCCAGGGCTAAGGCTGTACTTACATACAGTGGGAAGAGCTCAGGAGACTCCCCATAAGTTAAGCTCTCTACTCATCCAGCTCTGTAGTGGTGTCATCATTATTGCAACTGGATTTCTTTCATGGCCCTGTGCCTAAGCTCCCAATTTGTAGCACAATTTCTCACTGGCTCTTGTTCTCCTTCTCTGCATGTGACTTGGTACTGCCCTCCTTAATGACTGGGTCTGCTCTCAACATAACTGTTTCTTCTAGGTCTGAAGTCTAGACCCTGGGCCCCTATCCAACAATCCTTCTCAACTCCTTGACTTCAGAGTTTCAACAACCAGTCTTTATGTCACCCAATTAATTAAATGCTTATAGAGAAGGCCAAGGACAGACACCCACATAGTGGGTAGCTAAAGATGATTCAGTTCTTCACCCAAGGTATGACCAGTGACCCCCTTTCTGACATCATCTGACTCTATTTAACAAATGGTCAACTAAACCTTATTAAATGTTACTGGATAGTGGCATTAGGGTGTAACTTAATAACTTAGACATGAACTACTTCCAGTAGGAATGGAGTGACTGGCTTTATTTATGTTTATGCCCTCCAGGAAAACCAAAAATCCTGCTGCTGCTGAGTCACTTCTGACTCATGATGACCCCATGGGAGCTAAGGGAGAACGGCACTCCACAGGGCTTCAGTGGCTGTGATCTTCAGGAAGTAGATTGCCAAGTCTTTCTTCCATGGTATTGCTGGGTGCATTTGAACTGCCAAACTCTTTGGTTAGTAGCTGAGCCCAAACTCTTCACACCACTCAAGGACCTTATGCACTCCTTAAGTGGCTGCTTCCTGACCTCTCCCTCCCCAGATTTCCCACCATTTACCAGTTGATCCTAATTTAACCTCCCCACAGTTCTCAAATACCAGCCTCTAAATACAATGAACACAAGATACTCAGTCTCCTTGATGACGCATCCATTTGTCCTATGAACCCACCCCATTTCACTCATTCTCCCAGTAGACCCCCCCAAAAAAGCCCCAAAGCCACTGCCATTGAGTCAATTCTGACTCATAGTAATCCCCACTGGGTTTCCAAGGTGGTAAATCTTTATAGCAGTAGATTGTCTCATCTTCCTTCTGCAGAGTGGCTGGTGGGTTTGAACTGCCAGCCTTCTGGTTATCAGTCAAATGCCTTAGGCACTGCACCACCAGAGCTCCTTCATTCTCTGAGTAGGAAGGTTCAAAGAGGTCTTGACTAGCAGTGGGTAGTGGACCTGGGCTGTTCTCCCACCCTTGTCACTAGCTGTCTGAATGTCCATGGGAAGTCTCCGCTCTTTTCTGAGGCTTCATTTCCTCAGCTATCAAATAAGGGGGTTGGGTTAAAAACTCTTGAAAGAACATCCTGCTCTAAAGTTCTAAGAGGTCATTTACCTAGGTCCAGAGACCCATTGGCTGCACACAGACGTCAGAAATCTGCATCCTTCTCTGAACACAATTACTACTGCAAGGGGCTCCCACAGCAGGACCTGACTGTTTATGTTCTAGCCCAAGACCTCAGTCACTGATTTAGATGGAGCCTTCATGGGAATAAATGAATATTGTCTAATACAGTGCTGGAAGATGAGCCCTAAGGTTGGAGGGTACCTAAAATACACACACACAAACACACACACACACACACACACACACACAAAGCAACTACTGCCATCAAGTTGATTCCAACTCATAGTGACCTAGAAGGCAGAGGAGAGCAGCTCCATAGAGTTTCCAAGGCTGTAAATCTTTACAGAAGCAGACTGCCTCATCTATCTCCTGTGGCGTATCTGGTGGGTTTGAACCACTGACCTTCTGTTTAGCAGGCAAATGCTTTAACCACTGTGTCCCCAGAACTCCTTCAAATACACAGTGGCAACAAATATGGACTCAAACATAGCAACAAGGGTGGAGATGGCGCAGGGCTGAGCAACACTTCATTCCGTTGTACACAGGCTGACATGAGTCAGAGATAGCTGGGCAACGAACCACCCCCCCCATGGGAATAAACACAAGTAGACCTGCAGCGGCAGGCCTGTGTCTGTGTCACTAATGCACAGTGCAGCCTCGAGGAAGCCCTAACACCTCTCTGAACATTTGTTTCTTCCACTGAAAACCAGGCATAATAGTACTCCCTTCAAAGTCAGCAATGGGTCTAGAACTTTTTACGACTAAAGTCTTGGTTGGAAAATGGCTTAGGGACTTGTCTTGAACCTGTGACTGTGAAGTTTTCCCTACTTGTGATTATTTCTTTGTAGGTTATTTACTTTGGCTACATGTGTATTTGAAGGACTTGAGTAAAAGCACTAACACAAACTATGGGTGGGAGGCAGTGTGTCTAAAACTTCATGTTACCCTAATGGCACAGTCCTCCTTCACAGAGATGCTGTAACAATTCAATATGACTTCATATTGTCAAAGCACCTGGCACACACTCAAGGAAATAAACAAAACAACACATTATTTTGAACTTGCATCTCTTTTCTTCCAGGGTCTAGGTGAAGGGCACACAGCTGTAAAGTCCTTTGCCCTGCAATGAGGGTTATCCTAAGGGAGGAAGATAACATTTTGCAGGGGCAGCCCCTAAAGAAACAAAATAATCCTCTTAGGAAATACTTTCTTCATTCTTAAGGTCTGAGATAAGATCAATGAGATGATGGAACATTTCAGATGGTAGCTGCATGGCTCAATCAGTGTATGAGTAAATCCCCAGGCGTGCAGAGCTGAGGAGTCAGGGCTGGTGCTCCCAGCCTTTATAGCGCTGGGAAGGAGAATTCATGCCTGGAACCTAACAGGCCCTCAACAAGGGTTCAGTGAATGAATGATGAATTAGTAGATGAATGGATAAAGGAAAGAAAGGAATGAAGTATTTCATAACATTAAATTCTAATCTCTAAAATCCCAGTGCTGTGAGCTTCCAGATTCCTACATACTTATCTACCGCCCACCTTAGTCTCTCTGAGGCAAAACTCCAGAGGACTTTTTTTGTTTTTGTTTTAAGCCTTTAAGGTTTTTTATTTTCCCCATGCATATTTCTACATATTTTTAAAAACTTTTTCTTCACTACCTGCTTTGGTAGGAGCTCTGGTGGTGTAGTGCCTAAGACACTTGACTGCTAACCAGGAGGCTGGTGGGTCAAACCCACGAGCCACACCTCAGAAGGAAGGTTGGGCAATCTACTTCTGTAGTGATACAGCCTGGGAAACCCAAGGAGGGGTCGCTATGAGTCGGGTCTGACTCCACGGCACATAACAACAACAACAACAATCCCTCATTATGAAGACTCCTATTATCTATGGAAATTTTGGTGGGGTTATAAAATATCTTGGTATTGACTCAAACACCAGAGGTCAAAGTTGTAGAAAATCATAGGTATTTTCGTTCAAGGGTACTACATCTCACTGTGAGTACAGAAACTTAGAAAGTTGTTGCTTAAGTAAAGTAAAATTAAAGTATTTCTATTTCATTTTTATGAAGTCTGGAAGGATTTTGTTCCATATATATTTACCACAATAATAAAAATAAAAAGAGTCTTGTGTTAGGCTGGGTTCTCTAGAGAAGCAAAACCAGTAAAGCTTATATATACATATAAAGAAAAAGAAATTTATGTTAGGAAAATGGTTCATACACTTATGGAAGCTGGAAAGTCCCAAGTTCTTGGATCAAATGTCAAGCTGGAGGCTTTTCCCGACTCACGCAGCTGCAGGGACTGACAAGCTCAAGGTTGGCAGGCAGTATACCGCCTATTGATTCCAATGAATGATAAATCCAAGATCTCCAGGCTGAATCGTGGGTTGTTTGCTCATAGACAGTTGTAGCCAGAACAGCAGGATCCTGATCATCAGAAGAGTGTCTCTTTTCCCAGGATGTCCATAAATATATTAGAAGCAGGCCACACCCCTAGGCAAACTCCCTTTTTCAACGGATTGGCTACTAAAAACATGTACATCCGATCCCATCATGCGAATAACCCACATCACAATTGCTTAAACCACACAGAATTGCGGTCCAGCCAAGTAGACACACAGCTCCAACTACAAGTCTGGAGTGAAGCATTCCAGGACTAACATTTTCATTGGCTCAAGTGTCAGCAAGCAGGACCATTCTCTATTTGGTCCTGTATATATGGCTTCCTTCCAATCCCAAATATCTTCATCATCCAAATTTCATGTGCCTCCTCTCTTCTAAAGGGGGTTCCTTAAAAATGAATGACATTGGCCAGAACTTAGTCTCATGACCACAACTAGTTACAAAAAAAAGTGGGAAATTTTGGTCTTTTGTTTGGACAGCAATGTTTCCAGGTAAAAACTGGGGCATGTTATTAAACGGATAGGAACTCTGATGGTTTACTGGGTAAGCCATTTGGCTGCTAATCCCAAGGTCATCAGTTCAAACCCACTAGCTGCTCCACAGGAGGAAGATGAGGCAATCTACTTCTGTAAAGATTTACAGCCTTGGAAACCCAATGAGGGTTACTATGAGTCAGAATCGACTCAATGGCAGTGTGTTTGCTTTGGTTTTGGTTATTAAATGAAAAGGGAAAAAGGGTTATTGAGTTCAGCTACAGATAAGCGTGGCCACAGTCTTAACAATTCACTAAAAAGGAAAATAAAACATGTCACAATCAGCTATACTACAAATCCAATGGCCTTGGGAAGAAAAACTTCTGCCCCTCTGAAACTTAGTCTCTTCTATTGTGAAATAAAGATACATAATCACTAAGGCATAACCCTTCGCATTTATTTTTTTTAAAAAAAGTATTTGATTTCTGTAGATGACATAGACATTAGTCTTGCAATAATCCTGCAATAAAGGTCTTGATGCTGTTGTTGCATGTTGTTGTCATTTCTGTCACAGTAGAACTGCCCCATAAGGTTCCCTGGCTGTAATCTTTATGCAAGCAGATCACCAGGTCTTTTCTCCTGCAGAGCCACTGCTAGATTCGAACCATCCAGGTTTCGATTAGTATTAGTCCTTAACTCCTGTGTCATCAAGGCTCTTTAAAGGGTTTTGATAACTATCTGCAAAACCTGGGTATTTTGTGGTAATACTTGTCTGACCAGGCCTTGGTTCATCCAGGAAGAAGACAAATCTACCAGAGTATGGGCTAACTAAGACGAGGAAACACAAGTTCCAATAAACTTCAAGTTAAGGGCCAATAAGTGGTTGTTTTGGTTTTCTAGTGCCGCTCTAATAGTGGGTGGCTTAAATAAACAGGGATTTATCCTCTTACAGTTTAGGAGGCTAGAAGTCTGAGTTCAGGGTGTTAGCTCCAGGGCCTGGGAGGAAGTTCCTTGACCTTGAGCTTCAGTTCTGCCTCTTGCTCCTGGCCCCCTGGAGCTGGAGGCTTCTGTTAACTCAAGCAGCTACTGGCTGCTGAGGCTGGCAAACCCATGGTCAACAAGTAAAATGGCAGAGTCTCAAAATTATCAAGCAACATGACAAGCCAGTAGTTCAAGTCTAGAAACAATCTCAAGACTGGCAGATAACATAGCAGGCCACTGAGATGAAGAAGCAGCCAAATGCAGGATCCAAATGTGCCAAAAAGCTAGAGACCTTTCTCAAAGCTTCTTCTCAAAGCAGACCACATCCCCAAGGCAGCTACTCAGCTACTCACAGTAGATTCCACCATGGAGTTGATTAGTAGTATCATCATGGGGAATAACTACATATAGCTGCCCAGCCACTAAAAACCAGGCCCAGCCATGTTGACACATAATCTTAACTACCACACTAGTTAACTCCCATTTATGCAGAAGACTTAAAACCAGACTGATAGAGCTCCACTAGCTCCTATTTTTCCAGCAACTTGTTCAGCCATAAAGATAAATGAGTCTTTTCTTGGTGACAAAGTACAACTGACACCCTTGAGGAAACTACTTATCAGGCTCATTCATTCATTCATCTAGTCAGTCAGTAAATAAATATTTATTGAGCAACTACTATGCACCAGCCACGGTTTTAGGAATCAGTGAATGAAATAGACCAAAATCAGCAGAAGTAGCAGGAGCATCCCGACCTTATGGAGCCCCCTTTTCTCTGAGGGGTTACCTCTAACATTATACTATACTTTACTCAAACTATTATTTCCTTTTCTTGGTCCACGCAGTTTTGTTTTTCACTCTTTTTCTCAATTTTCTTTCTTTCTTTTTTAATGCATAGAATTTCTATTTTTTTATTTCCTTATCTCCTGCCAAAGATTTCCTTTTAGAATGTCAGCTGTGACCATGGATGAAGGCTCATCAGGGAAAATTCATCAAACTCTGTCCTGCACCCACTCCTTCACCCTCACCCCCAGTTGCACTAGGGGTTTGAGAAACACTAAATTCTTGCAAACCCTGGGATGGCCATGCCAGCACAGACCCCTGTATCTTTGCAGTTGGACTGACTTCAGTATCTGGAACATGTTTCTCTGTTCTTTGCCTTGCTAACTCCAGGTAGACCAGAGATAGAATGTTAGAGCCTGATGTTACCATCCCAGCTCCACCCTTTACCTTCAGCATAATAACCTGGGCAGATTATTTCAACTCTCCAACTCACCATGCCATCATCTATAAAATGTGGCTAACAATAGTAGCTACTTCATAGAGGTGATGTGATGATTACGTGAGATTACAAACAGGAAGCAAACAGAATGCTGCCTTGAGCAAGGTATCATAACTGTTCTTATTAGTTTATTGCTCATCCTTTAAGACAGAGTTGGAGGGATACCTCCTCCAATCATTCCTGAGCTCTCCAGATTACATTAACTATCTTTCTTATTTGTGTCCATAGTGCCTGGTTTATCTGAGGACTTTATATTCTAATTGGATATTTACATACCTCTCTCCTCCTTAAGGCAGAAAGGTGCCATGACTTATTTACATCTGTATTCCTAAAATAGTGACCCCTCCCTGGATTTCCAAGGCAGTAGTCTCTACGGAAGTAGACTGCCCAATCTTCCTTCTGAGGCGTGGCTGGTGGGTTTGAACCTCCAGCCTTCTGGTTAGCAGTCAAATGCCTTAGGCACTATGCCAGCAGACCTCCCAAAATACAGCACAGTGACTGGCTTTACAAATACTCAACAGTATTGACTACATGAAAGAAGATACCAGATTTAACTCTAGAGTCAGCCTTTCCTCAAAGAGGCCTTTCTGGCCACCCACCATTGCTAGTCTAGGTTAGGTCATCCTGACAAATGTGCATTTCACACTTGTATTGATGTGGTCAATGTCTCAGCCCTCCCCGCCACTACACTGTAAGCTCCATGAGAGCAGTAACTCTCTGGTGGGGCATCTCCCAGCATCTGTTTGCTGAAATAGCAGGCCTGGAATCACCCCGAAAATGGCCTTGCTAGGAATTCAGCAATCGCCCTGATGCAAAAACACCAACGTGGGCCTGAGGGGGTGGCCGCGCCACACCCACACTGCCTGCCTTCCTCTAGAAGCCCATGACCCAGCACAGCCCAAAGACCTGGCTCCCTGTGTGGCAAGGCTTTGGAATCTGGCCACTAAAACGGGTTTGAGGGACAATAGAGGGGCCAGGGAGTCACTGGGAATGATGTCCTGTGCTCCCGTCTCATCATGTGTGTGCACTGAGTGACACTTCAGGAAACTTTTCTCCCAGTAACAAGCTTGTCTTCCCTGCACTTGTGGACATGTTGAAAGATCACACATACGTTTTCAGTCAAGTCACGGGTGATCATGGGAAGTTGGCAGAAACAGCTGCAGGGTCTGAGTTACCCCGAGGCATTTAATGTTTTGGCCTCAAACTGGGAAAACAGTTTAAGGAAGCTGGCAATTCAGCTAAAAGAAAAAGAAGAAACTTTATGAAAAGAACAACATGGAGAAAATGTGTGGCCTGTGGCAGCTGCTGCTGTTACTAAAAGCTGAGAAAGAAGCAGGAGGGGTCCTGCACCCCTTGGATGAATGTGAAGGCTGTTATCAGCAGCCAGGGTGGCCAGGACCAGTGCTCCTGGGAGAATAGCATTTACTTTGTGGAATGAGATACCAGGAGGTTCCAGCTCCCAGCAAACCAGCCCAAGGATTCTGAGAAAGGGAGCCCCTTCTGCTCCGAATGCCTGGACCATGAACAATGTCAATGTCGCTCATGAGAGATGCGTCAGGCGAAGAGGAGCCAATTAACAGGCCAGGAAACCCTGAAAACAGTCATTAAAGTCTTGAAAAGAGGCAGGCAGCAGGGAGATACAGCTGCTGGGCATGTCAATTAGGGATTCGGGGTTGGAGAGAGGAGGCTTCTGAGGCGACCAGCAGTCCTCGCCCTGCGTGCTGGCACAGAATGCACTGGATCAGGTAACAGCCTCTTCCCAAAGGCAAAGTGAAAGAGCGAATGGGACTGTGAGGCACTTGGCACTCACAGGCTTCCTGCTGGACTCATAGGGTCTACATGTTCAGCTAAGATTTCACCATCAGAATGTGTGTATATGAGTCATTAAAAAGAAACCACTCTTTAAAGGGAAAAATTCGATTCCACGGAAACTGGAGCGCTTGTTCAATCAGAAGGAATAGTTCACCAGGGGAAATGACCACGTCTGTGATTACAAGTAGCACGATTCAAAATCTCCTATCACAACTTACTCATCAGCACAAAAAGCTTCTTGAATACTACAGTCATAAAGATAAATAGGTTACAGCCCCTGGCCTTAAGAAACTCAACAATGTCAAGGTGGAGAGAGCCACATAAACAGGCAATTACAATACAGTGTGGGATGTGTAAGGTGGAGGTCTGTACCCACTATAAGCATCAAGACTGAAGAGGGAATGGGCAAAGCTGGGGCACAGAGTAGGGTATGGACAGAGAAAAAGGGACAGACGGCAGGCAGGGAAGGGTGGTTACGGCTAACGAGGCAAAACGGTCTCCTGGCTGCATTTTTCTTGCATTCGCCCTCGTGTTATCCTTCATTGCTCCGTATATGCGTGTTCAATGGTACTCACTCCACTCCTTTTAGGAATTTTTTCTAACCTTCTCTCAACAATTTCCATTCCCATTTTATTCACTCTTACCAGGTGTTTCACATTTGTTTCTGTCTGTATACATCTCATTCCTGATGCATGGAATGTCCTCTCCAGATTGTTCAATGTATCAGTCCACCTCTCATTCAAATCCTGTCCTCCACTAACTCCCCATCTATAAACTACTCCCTTCTAACTTATGGGGCAATGTTTTGGGTTCCATTCATTTGTAGTTTAACAATGGGTCAGGGAAGAAATTTGGTTATCAAAAAATCTAGTTTTTTAAATGTATTCATAAAAGTGGCATGCCCAAGGCTTTCAAACAACTTGGCTTTTCATGGTTATCACTCCATCAGATGCTCAAACCACCCCTACCTGAAGCACCCAAAAGGGAAGCTGTGTTTTTGGTGTCATTCCTTTTGGTCTTAGAATAGTGTGAAAGATTTTGGTTACTTTGCCCCGGAAATTTTCCTTTCAGAAATCTGCCTCTTCCTTTACAGCCACTCCGTTATGGGAGACTTGTTAGTTACGTGGACCAACATCCTACAACGCAGGGATGGGACCATGTTCCAACCTGGCCAATCAGAGTATCCCATATCTCTGGCTAAAATAATGGGCATGAGGAATAGACACAAATCAGACAAATCAAAGCCAATTGGGCAAAACAGCCATTGTATCTTCCCTGGAGCTATTAGCAGCATTGAGAAACTGCAGGTGGTGAGATCACACACTGTGTGCAGAGGTTGTGAATGAGAACAAAGCAGACACAGAGACGTGGAGAAGAGAGAGAGGGAAACAGAGGGAGAAGTAGTGACATCATTTTTTAACCTCGAATCCAACCAAGTTCAATACTACAACCAACCTCTTGAATTATGCAAATCAATAAGCGGTTCCCTTTTATTGCTTAATTTAATTTCCATTGAGTTTATGATCTTTTCAACCAAAACCATCTTCCTTTTTTTTTTTAATCCAGCTAGACAGATATATATCAACTCACACATTGATAATAATAATCTCAGAGTAAAATGGAAAGAGAATGGATTTCACAGTAAAAATCCTGTGGCTGGGATATTACATGATGCTGAAAGGATCAAATCTACCAGCAAGATATAATGATCCTAAATACAGATGCAGCAAACAACAAAGCTTCAAAATATACACAAAGCAAAAACTGATAGAGCTTCAAGAAGAAATAGGTAAGTCCACAATTAGAGTTGGGGACTTTAGCACCACATTCTGAGCAACCGAGAAAACTACTCAGAAAATCAGCAAGGACATAGAATTGAACAACCTGATCAACCAGGAAGATCTAATTGACTTCTAGTAAATGATTGCATATTTAATACTGGTGCTTACAAAACCTACTCAAGATTACATTACAATTATATCAGAACTTGAAAGGTCTTAGAAACCCTCTACTCCAAACCCTTCACGTACAGACAGAGAAATCAAGGTCCAGATGAGAAGCAACCTGATCAAGGCCATAGAGTCGGTAAGAAGCAACGCTGGCACCAGCACTCAAGAGATCTGATTCCTAATCCATTGCTTTCCACTTTCCATAGCTGCCTCTCAAGCCAAATCTCTAATGGTGTGATATTTAAGAATTATCACAGTGAGGAGTGATCGAGCCAGAGAAAAGATTATTGTGTTCATTAGTATTAGATAGGAAAAACAGATGGAAAAAAATCTAATTGACAAATACAGAACATTTCACCAATGGCAGAGTAAGTACCCAAAGGAACATTTACCATTCACCAAAGTAGATATGGCTAAGGCACTTGACTGCTAACCAGAAGGCTGGCGGTTCAAACCCACCAGCCACTCCTCGGAAGGAAGGTTGGGCAATCCTACTTCCATAGTGATACTGCCTCGGAAACCCAAGGAGGGGTCGCTATGAGTCGGGGCCGACTCGACAGCAAATAACAACAACAACAACAACAAAGTATACCTTGGCCTATAAAACAAACTCAACAAACGTAAAAGAACTGAAATTATACAGATTATGTTCTTCGACCATAATAGAATCAAACTAACAATGAGTAACTGAAAGTCAACAGAAAAAAACCTCCAAATACTTAGGAATTAAACAACGAACTTCTGAATAACTACTGGAAGGTTATTTAATCATCAAATACTAAAAAAGAAAAGAAATATAAGCTTACTCTTGCATCCATTGGACAAAATTATGGCCAATTTGTAGAAGCTACAGTGAGAAAAACTTCAGATCAATGTAGGAAAGAACTTACAAAATTATGTTTTACAAAATCTATTTTTACAAAAATTATTTCCTTATAAAGTAATACATTCTTTTGGAGAAAACTTGGGAAATATAAAAATAGAAAGAAAGAAAAAGAAATCTCTCATCACTCTACTACCTAAAGCAACAACTGTCAAAATTTAAGTCTTTTATAAAACAAACAAACAGACAAAAAATCCTTTATAACTGCCAAAATGGTCCATATAAGTAGTAATTACTTTGACAGGAAGTGAGTTAGTCATCACTGGAGTGATGTAAGCAAAGACTGAATGGCTAATGGATAGGGATTGGTACAGACCAGAACTGGAGGATGGTAAGGTTCTCTCTTACTTTGGGACTACAGTAATCTGCATGGCCCTATAAGTGAACAACAGTCTATCTGGTTAAATTATCATGGACTATTCAGAACCTGGCACAGGGTCTGACATGAAACATAGTAGGTGCTCAATGAACATATATTAAATGAAAGGAAAAGAATACAGGAAGCCAGAGAGGGAAGGAAGCACTGAGGAAAGTAAGAGAGGAGGGAAGAAGGAAATACAGGATGGCGTGCTGATTCTGTGTTAAAGCCTACTTCCGTCATCATTCCCCAGCTACTCATTCTGTGCCTACCACGTGTCAGGCCCTAGTTGCTGGGGCTACAAACATTAAAGAACCGTTGCCCTCCAGCTCTATGGCCATCCTGGAGCTCTTGTTCAGTTCAATAGTCCAAAATAAGTCCTGCACTGAAAGAAGCACCATAGCAGTGGGGCTGGGGGCCAGTACAGCGTGGCAAGTGACAGGTGGGCACAATGTCTGAGCTGTATGGTATGCAGAGGTGTAGAGGGACAGGAGGGTATATGGACATATGTCTTGCTTCAGTGAACTAGGAAGGCTTTCAGAACTATTTCCCCACTATGGGGTAACTAAGTAAGAGACATAAAGACAGTTTCCTAGGCTACAAGTCCTTCTTCATCCCCCCCATCAAACGGCCCCCTGAATTGCAGCAGCAGCGTACACTCTGTGTGGCTCTGCAGAGCCAGGGGCTTTGTGTGGCTACAGAGTAAATTGAATTTTATCAGGCCAGCTGGGGCTTGTTTTTGAGTGAAGGGAAAGATAGGAAGCTCTCAAACAGGAAGTTGGGATAAGGGGACACTGACAAATCTGTCATTTTGCACATGACTTTACAGCAGAGGAATGTTCTGCATGAAACTGCATTGCCACACCAAGGTTAAAATATACACTTCAGCCAATATTGCTTCTTGGAGGCAGTTCTGATGTAGATCATCAGGCTTTTTTTCCAAGAGATCTCAGGCAGAGAGCTTTCCAACCTTTCAGTTAGCAGCTGCGCACATAAACTGTTCACACCACCTAAGTAAGGACTGCAAAAGGTAATGTACCTAACTCAAGGTCTCACAGTTAGATAAAAGCCTTAAAACATACTACTTAGTTTTAATCTTATCTTTATCCTGTCCCAAGAAAACTCCCTCCCTCACACAGAGAAGCTTTAGCCTTCCCAGGGACCACCTTTGGGACCCCTTCTTCAATGAATACGCTCACCTGCTCAACAAAAGGTTAGAGGTACAAGACCACCCAGAGACTCCTCGGAAGAAAGCCCTGGCCTTCTGCTTCCGAAAAAACTGCCACTGAAACCCCTATGGAGGACAGAGCTGCTCTGACACGCACAGGGTCGCAGCGAGTTGCTGTCAACTCAATAGCAACTCTTTCTTCTCTTTTTTTTCTTAGAAGCCTTTACCACCTCTGTCTAGACTTCAGTTTCCCATTTATCACATGAAGGTCTTGAACTGTAGGACACTAACAGTTTCTTGAAAGTGCAAATATTCAGCTCTAAAGCCAGGGAATTCACATTATCAGAATCCCCTGGGAGATGGCCCTCAACTTCCCTACCTCCCCCAATGCCGATTCCTCAGACTCTCCTACGCAAAAGCAGCGGCCACAGGCATGCAACAGCTCTGTTTTCCCGAGTCTGTTCCTCGGGTCTTTCTCAGTATCACATCCTTTGGCGGTGGTGTCTTTTTAGCTGCAGGTAGACAGCTCTTCAGCTGGGTCATAACAATAGAGACAGGCAGAAGAATGTTAAATTGGGATTTTAATCTACTAACTTCCCCGGGTGTCACTGGGAGACTAAGGCGACAAGAAAAGGTATGTTTGGACACAAACATGGCATATGTCCCTGGGCTTGGGGAAGAACATCCGACAGTCATTCACACATGAAACGCTAACATGACACCCTCGAATTACATGCATTGAGCTTGAAATAGACTGGCATTGTGGGTAATCAGGCCAATTGGCTCACATTGCACCACCTACTGAATGAGGTCAGTCCCTTCCTTTTCTCTCTTCTCGACTCTATGCAGGCAGTCCCCAGGTTACAAACAAGATCCATCCCTAAGTGTTTCTTGAAGTCGAATTTGTACATAAGTCGGGACACATGTACACAGTTTTAATTTACTTTAGTGTCGGAAGAAGCGCTGGTGGCACAATGGTTAAAGTGCTGCTAATCAAAAAAATGGGTGGTCTGAACACACCAGCTGTTCTACGGGAGAAAGATGAGCCTGTCTGCTTCTATGCGCACATAAACTGTTTACACTACCTAAGGATTGCAGAGGGTGATTTACCTACCTCAAAGTCTCACAGTTAGGTACAAGCCTTAAATCATACTATGTAGGATATTCTTTGAGGAATTAGACATAAAATCTATCCTATATATTACCTGTTCTCTATGCATGTGACAATATACACAACCAAACATATATGTGTTCACAATTCCTACATGTATAGTTCAATGACATTGGTTACATCCTTCACAATGTGTCCCCATTCTCACTATCTCCACCTATATTTTCACACCATCATTAATTTACACCTCTCTATCACCAGCCACTCCTCGGAAGGAAGGTTGGGCAATCCTACTTCCGTAGTGATACTGCCTCGGAAACCCAAGGAGGGGTTGCTCTGAGTCAGGGTCGACTCGACGGCACATAACAACAACAACAACATCTCTTTATATTAGGAGCTCTGGTGGCATAGTCCCTAAGGCACTTGACTTCTAACCAGAAGGTTGGCGGTTCAAATCCACCAGCCACTCCTCGGAAGGAAGGTTGGGCAATCTACTTTCGTAGTATACTGCCTTGGAAACCCAAGAGGGGTCTCTGTGAGTTGGGTCCAACTCGACAGCACATAACAACAACAACAACAATCCCTTTATGTTAAGCAGCTCTAATGCTGTAGTGATTAAGGAATTTGACTGCTAACCAAAAGATCAGTGGTTTGAACCCAGCGGCCACCCTGCAGAAGAAAGATGAGGCAGGCAGTCTGCTTCTGTAAAGATTCACAGATTTACAGCCTTGAAACCCAGTGGGGTAGCTATGAGTCGGAATCAACTCCATAGTAGTGAGTTTTGGTTTTGGTACCCTTTATATTAAGGGGCCCTGTTGATGCGGAGATGAAGCACTCTACTGTTAACTGAAAGGTCAGCAGTTTGAACCCACCAACTGCTTTGCAGGAGAAAGATGTGACAGTCTACTTCCATAAAGATTCAAAAAAAAAACCTCACTGCCATCAAGTCAGATCCGACTCATAGTGACCCCTCCTTCAGTTTCCGAGGCGGTATCACTATGGAAGTAGATTGCCCAACCTTCCCTCCAAGGAGTGGCTGGTGGGTTTGAACTGCCAGCCTTCTGGTTAGCAGTCAAGATGAGCCTTAGGCACTACGCTACCAGAGCTCCTCTCCATAAAGATTATGCCTTGGAAATGCTATGAGCCAGTTGTATAGGGTCACTATGAGTCAGAATTGACTCAGTGGCAGTGTTTTTTTTTTAATGAGTCCCTTTCTATTAACTGTTTCTTATAGTGCCTCCTCCTGTCATCCTGCCCCTCACCGCAGAGCAAAACAAAACCTCTCAATGAATTGGCCATATAAGACATGGTTAGCCATTCTTTAGACAACTCACCAGAGAGGGAATGATTCTGCCATCAGTGCCTGGGGACGCCACTGCATCTGTCCTCATCTCTGAGAATCCTTTCACTTTGATTGACAAGCCAATCTCCCTCCTCCCCTTCTCAGGGTGCCATACCCAGGGGTGTGCTACACATATTGCTGTTTTCAAGGCAATATTCCCAGCAGGAGATCCCAGAGGGGGCTATACACCCAGAAGGAAGGAGATAAAGGTCTGAAAATTCAATTTTAATTGCATTTGGATTTGGGAAACCTGTTTTGATTAACAAGTATCTCCATCACAGCATATCTCTTACAATTTCATGGAAACTTTTTTTTTCTCCTTAAGAAAGTGAGAGATGAGCCAGATAACTGTGCCATCCCTCCTTCCCGTGCCCCAAGCAATGATGTGATTCTTCCCATCTGAGGGATGTGAATGCCAAACCTGTTAGCCAGACCAAAGTGGAAAAAGCAAACTTTCAAAGGGCTCTTGTGCCCTCTGCTGGCAGTTTGGGGCTGAAACCAATAATAAAAGAAAGGATTCAAACTCAATGAAGGTTAACCAAACCAAGAAACTAAAACCCATTACCATAGAGTTGGTTCTCACTCACACCAACCCTATAGGACAGAGTAGAACTGCCCATAGGGTTTCCAAGGCTATCATCTTTATGGAAGCAGACTGCCACAAATTTCTCCCATTGAGTGGCTGGTGGATTTGAACCACTGACCTTTTGGCTAGTAGCGAAGTGCTGAACCACTATACCATCAGGACTCCTCCACTGAATGTTAGAGGTGATTTATGCCACTTCACTCATTTTAAAGAGGAGGAAGATGGGGTTCATGGCGCCTAATTTGGTAAAGTCAATTAGCTTGTCAATAGCAACTATAGTGTGGTCCAAGAACATTCTACCTAGGAAACCTAGAATTTTTTTGAGTACGAACTTCCTTACTAGCTGTGTCCTTGGGCAAGTTATCGACACACTCCAAGCCTGTTTCCTATATATAAAGCAAGATAACAATAAAGCTCAAATGTCTTTCAAAGGATTTTTTTTTTTTTTTTAATTCTGCAAAATATATTCTTCACCTGGTGGTTTCTACCTTTGGCATTATCATCTTCCTACTAATCACCAAGTTTGCATGGATAATCGCATTATCTAGGCTGTGGGTCATGAGTTTGGTTGATAAGAAGATGGGTAGAAGATGACAGTTCTTGAGCTAAAGTTATATCCATAACCGTGCTCCCGCCCACATCTTGTCTATGTCCACATTTATAGCAAATCACAATCCACAGAACTGCTGGACTTACTAAAGTACAGATGTGGAGTTAGTGACCAACCTTGCCTATTAATTTACTGGGACACTACCCTCTTCCCTTAGGAAACAGTAACTGACTCACCTCCTTTTTCTTTCTTCTTCTTTGCCTAATTCTATATCATTACATCCAGGTTCACCTCAGATCTGCCACCTCCTTATCTCAGAGTGAACAAGTTAACTACAGGCAGTTCTCAGAATCTCTTTATATCATTGTGCATTTTTGTCTTTAATTTGTATTCATTTGTTAATACAAAATCTGGATTAATTCAAAACTTTAAACCACATGGCTGTCTTCCAGTGTGAACTTGCTCTGAGAAACTCCTTTGGCCTGTGAAAGCTGCTATAAAGACAGTGGCCCAGATGACAAATGTTTATAGACCTTCCTGGCTTTGGGCAGGAGAGGTACAACGGCTTAGTTGGGTATTTTGCTTGGAAAACACTTTCCTCATTGCACAGAATGATTTTCTTCAATTAATGAGTATTAAATGCCAGCTATCTGTGGGCACAGCCCTTCACACAGGAGATACAGAGAACAGGAGAGGCAAAGATTAGAGTCAGTAGAAAGGATATGTGTTGACTGAGGGACACTTAGTTAGTTCCTCTTTACCACCAAGGACCATTCTTCTCAGTGAAACTGCAATAGTTAAAGGCTGGTATTAAGGTGCTTCCCTGAAATTTTATATGAAATGATTGTGAATATGTGTGTGTATTTAACAAAGCCCAAGCTGATAACTACAGAGCTAAGAATATGAGCTTTTAACTTTCCAAATTTGTTGACCCTCATTCCATAATATTTTCATCACATTGATAGCCTTCAAGCTTTAGTGTCCAAAACATTTATCAGAGGACCAAAACCAAAACCAATCAAGTCAATTCCAACTCATAGTGACCCTATAGGACAGAGTAGACTTGCCCCATGGAGTTATCGAGGCTGTACATCTTTATGGAAGTAGATTGTCTCATTTTTCTCCCTTGGAGTGGCTGGTGGGTTCAAACTGCCGACCTTTTGGTTAGCAGCTGAATACTTTAACCACTATGCCACCAGAGCTCCCTTTGTCAGAAGAGGCAGTCAAAAAATGGGCAGTGCTGTGCCTCAGTTCCCACGGTTTTTGATTCAATAAGTGTGAAGTTAAATCCATAATGCTGGTGGGCGTGACCCCATCAAAACTTTAAGAAATCTTGTGCCTCAGTGTGCGGTTTTATTTTCTATCAAATCAGTCATATTTCTTAAATGATTACTCTGGGACTCACTAAAGTTCATTGCCGTCAAGTCAGATCTGACTCATAGCGACCCTTCCTTGGGTTTCGGAGGCAGTATCACTGCAGAAGTAGATTGCCCAGCCTTCCTTCTGAGGAGATTACTCCGAGAGGTACACAGATATTTCAGGGATATTTGTATGTGCCAGGCACTGTGCTTGGTGCTTCCCATGGTGGTTCAGCATCATGGTTAAGAGAAGAGAGGGGAGACTCTCTGGCTTCACATCTCAGCTCACTTCTCTGGAGCCTTTGACTCACCTGTAAAAGGAGGATAATAATAGAACCTTCATCATGAACCAGTTATGATGATGAGATAGGATGATGTATGCAATCCACTTACCACAGCACCTAGATATGAAGACAGACATCCCCACTTCACACACGGAGAAGTGAAAGGTAAAATGGTCAAGAGGTTTAGTCAGTACGCAGTCAGTGAGTGGTACTGCTGAGATCAAACTCCACATAAGCCTGAAGTCTGTGTTTAAACATATGCAATCCGTACTTCCTTTACTCCCAACAAGCTTGGGAACAAAACAACGCATTCTTCAAGAAACAGGAAATGACAATCTATATAACTTCAGAACTAATGAAAGTACAGATGTATTGTTAATTACCAACCCTCGTTACTAATTCATTGGAACACCATTCTCTTCCCTTGGGAAACAATGACTGAATAGACTGTAGTGTGTGCCAAAGAAGGTGGGAGAGAACAATGGGCTCTATATGAAGTCTATATAAAGACCATCATATTCTAAAGAAGACCTTGAAAGAATTGTCCATTGCCTGGTGAGTAGGAAAATGTCTCAAGTTTAAGGCAGCTGGGAAGCCAAGTTCCCAGACAACATGGATTTGGTGAGGGCAAGACAGGAAGCTTTTGCTTCTAAGGAGCTGGAGGATAAATTGTTCTGCGGACCCTGCCAGGTTCAATGCAGGGGAAAGAAGAGCACCACACTCATCAGTGTGTTCCCAACCTCAAGTGTAATCAACCTCCTTTGGTCCAAACAGTCTTCCATAGACATGAAAGGAAAATTCCCAGTTTTGCAAATTAAACTCATTTAATTCCCCTTCATCACTATTGGAAATGAGACTCTCAAGTAAATCACATTATTGATTTTAAAAACCACACATACATTCATTTCTCAAAAGTTGTCAAAGGAATCGCTCCATATGTCCAAAAAATTATAGCATAGCCATTCACTCAAGTTATAAAACCCAGGGTAATTATTTTTATTTCTGAAACTTCACTGTGCTCACTGTTAACTCAAATGCTGAACTGAAAAGATAATGACTTATGTTTTGGTTACCTAGAGCCACTCTAACAGAAAATACCACAAATGGTAGTTTAACAAACAGGGGTCTATTCTCTTATAGTTTAGGAGGCTAGAAGTCCAAGTTCAAAGTGCCAGCTCTAGGAGCTGGGAGAAAGTCCCTCAACCTAGGACTCTGCCTCTCAGCCCACTGAATCTGGAGGATTTTCTTAACTCAGTCAGCTGCTGGCTGCTGAGGCTGGCAAACCCAAGGTCGATAAGTAAAAAGGCACAGTCTCAAGGTTATCAAACAACATGGTGGGCCACTAGTTCTAGTCCAGAAAAAGTCCAAGATCAGCAGGACATGGCAGGCTGCTGAATGAAGACTCAGCTATACATATGCAGGATCCAAATGTGCCAAAATGCTCGAGACCTTTCTCAAAACTTCTCCATGTATGCGGGAAGCAGCCCACACCCCTAAGGCAGCCACTCAGCTGCTCCGGTGGATTCCACCATGGAGCTGATTAGCAGTCTCATCCTGGGGAATAACTACATCCAGCTGCCCAGCCACTCAGCCAGGCCCAGCCAAGCTGACACACAACTTTAACTACCACAACTTAGATGAAGGTAAAATATCTTACAATTCTGAATCACTCAGCACAACAAAAGTACATTTCTTGTAATAATGTTCTTTTATTTTAATAATAATTCTGTACGTTGGGTACTCCAGAGATGGGCCATTGAGTTCATATAGCGGTAGATCTGCCATTCAGATCCACGTCTGCTGTAGGTAAGACGAGATTCTTGATTTCCACTAGTTTCCCTAAGAAATAAAGTTATACAAAGAAATAGACATCAAGTCTCCCAACAAAAGTCTCCTGCTAAATATAATCTTTATTGTTTCCAGAGGTCCCCATGATGACTAGTTTAATGTTTAGCAAGACGAAATGTAATCAGCAATTGCACAGAAGTTTGATATTCCAGAGAAACCCAAAAGTTCTCTATCTTCATGGACAAGAGGGCAAGAGAACACAATGCTTTGAACTGACCAGCATGTATGAGAAAACAAGGAGTCTGCACATTCATGCTTTCACATGAAGTGGCAGCCGTGGGATTTCAGCTCCTACATGAGGGCAGGAGGATAAGAAAGGGGTTCATATTCAAATTGTTCAGAGGAATGCTCGTCAGCTTAGTTCACAAGAATGGAATGTGTCCTCTGGGAAACCTGAGATAGAGAAGAAATATCTGGAATCAGGGAAAATTCCATAGCTTTGTCCACCCAGTGAAGTACACACACACTCCGCTGTGGACTGAAAGAGGAAGTTCCAGAACAGAGGGATTGATTTCTCCTTACATTTAAGGGGATGTGTGTGTGTGTGTGTGTGTGCATAAACCAAAAATATAGAGCATTATGCTGCACACAAGAGACATATTTTAAAGCAAAGAGATTCAAAAAGGTTAAAAATGAAAAAGCTCTAAACCAAGAAGAAAAAAAATAAACTAAAAAGAAGGAGAGGTCACAATCTTGATGTGTGTGACAGTATTTAGACCCCAAAGCATTAAAAGCCACTTATAATACTAAAGGCAACAATTCACAATAAACTAAGATAGGTATTAATAGTTGTTCGATTCTTAATCCAGCAAGAGCTTTCCTAAGTTACCATCTGAAGAAGATGGAAGAGAAAATAGAGAAACCCTCATAAATGGAAGCTCAAGCACAAGACTCTCCATCTGAGACAGAAGAAGGAGACCAAACGTTTGTAAAGTGTGTGTGAGACTCACACAGCTGGACCCACTCTTGGCGGCTCTTGGCCTCACCTCTGATTCCAGCCATGTGCATGGGAGGCAGTTCCCGGTGGGCTTTGACCGATCGCCTGCTGACGGTGTTTCACCTCAAGCACTCTCTCCACACATCTTTGACTCTCTGCCCCAGGGAGTCTACATCACAAACTCTGGGAAGAGCTCACTCAGCAAGCACCTATCCATTGGCCACAGCACAGAGAGATGAAAGCCTCTGAGGTTAACCCTTAACAATGGAGATAAACACTTCATCACTGAGTCTTAGGACAACTCTGAGGCATTGTAAACACTTGGAGGAACCTGGGGAGCACAAGGCAAGGCCCCAGCTTCCTCCCCTTAGTGGCACCCTGAATAACACAGCCTTATATTGACTGTCCCTCCTTCCTTTGCTCTTCCCAGTCCCTTACTCCTGCTCCTGGGGATGACCTTGTAAGTAGACAACCAGCACACAAGCCCTTGTCATATGGACTGCTTTGGGGTGACTTGAACAAAGACAACTATATAATCAATAAATTAGATTACTCTATAGACAGGTTGACTGACTTACCAGCCTTCTTTTCAAATACACATGGAACATTCACAAAAATTAAACATGTTTTAGGTCAAAAAGAAATTTCTCAATAAATCCTAAAGAACTGAAATGCCAATAAAAGTATTCCCTGACAACACTTCAATAAAATGATAAATAATGTATGACAAATGGCTCTCCCACCTATAATTTTTTTTAATGTTATTTAAACAATTTTTGGTACAAATGTAGAAGATAAAATGTGCAAATTTCTGAAAACTGACAATAGTAATGTATGTATCTCTATGAGATAAAGTTAAAGCAGTTATCAGAGGACATTTTATAGTATTAAATATTTATATCAATAAAAAGGAACACATGAAAATAATACGAAGCCTCCACCCTTACCATCCAAATTACAGAAGGGCAAGTGCACATGTCCCTTAACCATATAAAACAAACTTACTGCCATCGAGTCAAGCCCGACTCATAGCGACCCCCTTTGGGTTTCCGAGGTGTAAATCTTTATGGAAGTAGGTTGCCCAGGCTTCATTTTGCCAAGTGGTGGGTGGGTTTGAACCACCAACCTTCTGGTTAGCAGTCAAATCCCTTAGAAAATAATACACAGCCTCCACCCTTTATTGTCCAAATTGCAGAAGTGCAAATGTACATGCGTCTATTAACCATTTAGGTTTTCCTCAAATATATATTGTTTCGTTTCTGTTGTTACTCTTTTAAATGATTCTAAAAGACAATATTGATCATGTTGTCTTCTGGGGCTTGCTTTTTTTGTCTAAGTTACTATTATGATTTATCTGTAGGGGTGCATGCCACTGTACTTTACTCATCTCCCCTCTTTTTTTAAAAAAATATATGAATTTCATGGCATGCATTTTCCTCAAAAATAAAAACGTTTTAGCTGCATCCTATGAATTTTAATATATAGCATTTCCATTAAGGAGCTCTGGTGGCATAATGAAGGAGTTCTGGTGGCATAGTGCCTAAGGCATTTGACACCTAAACAGAAGGTTGGCAGTTCAAACCCACTAGCCACTCCACGGAAGGAAGACTGGGCAATCTACTTCCGTAAAGATTTACTGCCTTATAAACCCAAAGGGGGTCACAATGAATTGGACTTGACCTGATAAAAGTGGGTTTGGTTTTTGGTTTGGTGGCATAGTATATAAGGCATGGCTTCTAACCAGAAGATTGGCAGTTCAAACTCACCAGCTGTTCTGAAGAAGGAAGATGAGGCAATCTACTTAAGCAAAGATTTACAGCCTTGAAAACCCAGTGGAAGTTTCTATGAGTCAGAATTGACTCGAGAGCAGTGGGTTTCGGGGTTTGTTTGTTTTTAGTATTTCCATTACCTATTAGCTTTAAATATTTCACAGTCCTGATTGTGCTTCACATTAAACTCATGTTTTTTATTTAGTAGTATGCTTTTAGCTTCTAAATATACACTTTTGTTATTACTATAATTTTTATTTTTAATTGCATTGTGCAGTGAGAGATTGGTCTACATTATATTTTCTTGTTGGAAATTGTTAAGGCATCCTTTGTAAGTTCACAGATGATAAAATTTTTTAATGTATGCTTATACAGAATATTCAAAGTATGCATCCTCTCTGTGTTTGGGCCTAAGATTTATATTCTCTCTTTCTCATAGAACTATATGCATAACTGTGGCTAATGATGTAGGATAAATTGAATGGGATTATACGGTGTCATAGTACCTAAGGCATTTGACTGCTAACCAGAAGGCTGGCGGTTCAAACCCACCAACCACTCCTCGGAAAGAAGGTTGAGCACTCTATTTCCACAGTGATACTGCCTCGGAAACCCAAGGAGGGGTTGCTATGAGTCAGATCAGACTCGAGGGCAGTGAGTTTGGGTTTTTTTGGTATTAAAGTTACAAGGTTAATATGTCTTTAAGTAGTCTACATTTATATGGGGTGGAAGCGGTTTGTGTTTGGTTGCTAACCTAATGATTGACAGTTCCAATCTACCCAGTGGCTTTGCAGAAGAAAAAGCCTGGCAATCTGCTTCCATAAAAATTACAGCTAAGAAAACCCTATGGAGCAATTCTACTTGTCCAAAAGGAAAGCAGCTACCAACAGATTGTTGGGCAACACTGCCATCTGGTGGTCAAATAGTTTTCCTTGCTCAGTCCTTGTTAGGTGCCTTGGAGTTGGGTTTGACTCATAGTGACCCTCTGTACAACAGAAAGAAACACTGCCCGGTCCTGTGCCAGCCTAACAATCCTTGCTATACCTCAGCATCATTGCAGCCACTGTGTCAGTCCATCTCGTTGAGGGCCTTCCCCTTTTTCAGTGACCCTATCTACTTCTGGTAGCATAATGGCTAAGACACTTGCCTGCTAACCAGACGGCTGGCGGTTCAAACCCACCAGCCACTCCTCGGAAGGAAGGTTGGGCAATCCTACTTCCGTAGTGATACTGCCTCGGAAACCCAAGGAGGGGTCGCTATGAGTCGGGGCCAACTCGACGGCACATAACAACAACAACAACAACATCTACTTTACCAGCATGATATCCTTCTCCAGGGAATGGTCCCTCCTGACAACATGACCAAAGTAAATGAGATGATGTCTGGCCATTCTCGCTTCCAAGGGGCATTCCAGCTGCACTTCTTCCAGAACAGATTTGTTTGTTCTTCTGACAGTCCATGGCACTTTCAGTATTCTTCACCAACACCACAACACAAAAAGCATCAACTCTTTTTGGTCTTCCTTATTCATTGTCCAGCTTTCACATGTATATGTGATGATTGAAAATACCAAGGCTCGGGTTAGGTGTACCTTAGTCTTCAAGGAGACATCTTTGCTCTTCAGCACTTAAAGAGGTCTTTTGCAGCAGATTTGTCCAGTGCAACACATCATCTGATTTCTTGACTGCTGCTTCCACTGGTGTTGATTGTGGACCCAAGTACTTTGAAATCTTTGACAACTTCAATCCTTTCTCCATTTTTCATGATGCTGCTTATTGGTCCAGTTGTGAGGATTTTCATTTCCTTACGTTGAGTTGTAATCCATACTGCAGATTGACGTCTTTAATCTTCATCAGTACGTGCTTCAAGTCATCTTCACTTTCAGAAGCAAAGTTATGTTGTCTACATATAGCAAGTTGTTAACAAGTCTTCCTCCAATCCTGATGCCATGCTCTTCTTCATATAGTCCAGCTTCTCAGATTATTTGCTCAGCATACAAATTGACTAAGTATGGTGAAAAGATACTACCCAGAGGGACTCCCTTCCTTATTTTAAACCCTGCAGTGTCTCCCTGTTCTGATTAGGCCTTGACTTCCTCAAACTCACTACATCTATACATTAATGTTTATACACCTACTCATACATACATGCATACACAATATATATGTATATACATAGAGAGAGAGGGAGGGAGAGTATGCACAAGGGCATGCACACCTGGGTAGTACAAGTGCTTTATAATCAGATGCTAACTAAAAGGTTGGTGGTCAAACCCACCCAGCAGCTCAGTGGAGAAAGTCCTGGTGAAGTGCATCCACAAGGATTTAGCATTGTTGTCAGCTCTGTCAAGTCTGCTCCAACTCATGGCCATCCCATGTGTGCCGAGCAGAACTACTCCACAGGGTTTTCAAGGCTGTGACTTTTCCTAAGCAGATCTCCAAGCCTGTTTACCAAGATACCTCTGGATAGGTTCAAACCACCAACTTTTCAGTTAGTAGTTGATCACTTAACCAAGTGTGCCACCCAGGGACTCCTTCCATAAAGATCACAGCCAAGAAAACTCGATGGAGAAGGTTCACTGTGTAACATACGGCATCTGCACAACAGCCAAGATCAACAACAGCACAATATGCACCTTGAACATTTAATGGGGTGCACGTGTATTCCTACTGAGGCCATCTGGTGGAGGTGGGGTTATTTTCACCATGGCTTTTACAAACTTCCTTTTTCATAGTCATTAATCAAACTATTTTTTTAAGTTACCTTTATTTGCTTCTACTAACTTGAAAGTTCTAATCCTGTTTTATTCTTGTATTTTCTTCCTTCATTTTTCCTTTTTTTAAAAGAGGGTACTATTAAATTTTACATGCATTCCTAAAGTTCCAATTAATCCATATCTCCATACTCCTGCAGGGACCTGGAACTCTGTAATCAGTCTTTTCCCCCATACCCGTTATGCTATTTTAGTTCCACCTTCTTTTAAAATACTCCATTATTAATCTTTTCAAAAAGTTCTTGACCAACATTATTATGTTTTCAGTATACCTATAAAGTTAACAATTTACTTTTTGCCATTGTTATTTTATCATACTCCTTACACAGGTTTTCCATTTTCTTTTTTGCTGAAATTCATCTGTATGGAGAACTTTTAGTGAGGGTCCATGAGTCATACATTGTCTGTGAGTTATAAAGTCTTATAGAATGACTTTATCTTGCCTATACCAGTTCCGGTAACCTGAGATATTCTGACTTGAACTTGGCCCACAGTCTGACTTTGAGATTTATTTGTATCTAACAGAAGAATTTTCCCTTTCTTGAACTTAAGATGAATAACATATCTAATATTTTCCTTGTAAAATTTACCTTGGATTTTCCATGCATTTTGAACAGATCTTGATTCATTTCTGTTTCATCAACACACCTCAAACCTTAAGAATCTTGAAACAATGATTTATCCCAATCCTTTGGTAACCAGAGTTCCCACTGTATCAGGTTGTTGTTATTTGTTGTTGTTGTTATGTGCCATCGAGTCAGACCCGACCATAGCGGCCCCTCCTTGGGTTTCCGAGGCAGTATCACTACAGAAATAGATTGTCCCATCTTCCTTCCAAGGAGTGGTTGGGTGGGTTTGAACCACCAGCCTTCTGGTTAGCAGTCAAGTGCCTTAGGCACTACACTACCATGGGTGAAAACCCAAGCAAGCAAGTCGACTTACATCAGAATGTGTCCAGTACACCACTAGGTGGTGCAAGGCCATCACGTTTCACTAACACTGAACTCTAAAAGGAAACTTAGTCCCTTACAATGGACACTTCCCAGGTAAGTAGCCGGAATTTGTCATACCAGCTACCTGCTTTCCTTGATGATGGTCTTATGAGAAGGGACTGAGTCTAATCCATCTTTGCTTTGCTTAACTTGAAAGGAAGCTTTTTTTTTTTTAATGTTGATTCTATGGTAAGGGTCTATTTTAAAGGCAGATCCTAATGTGAATTCTGATTCCTGCCGCCCCCACCCCTCAAGCTAGGCTGCTTTCCTAGACTTCCATTCCCCTCAAGCCCAGCATTCTTCCAGGCTGGAGCAGTTTCCTCTCTGGGAACAGTGCTTCACTGACCTTTCCAGCCCCTATAATCAGTCTGTTGTTGTTAGGTGCCGTCCAGTCGGACCCGACTCATAGCAACCCCTCCTTGGGTTGCCGAGGCCGTATCACTATGGCAGTAGATTGCCCAACCTTCCTTCCGACGAGTGGCTGGTGGGTTTGAACCGCCAGCCTTCTGGTTAGCAGTCAAGTGCCTGAGGCACTATGCTACCAGAGCTCCTACATGCAAGCGAGTGCGGGCCTGGGCCAGCCCCGCGACCCACCACGGCGGCGGGGGGGGGGGGTGGGCACCCGCCCTGGGCCTCGAGCGCCGAGGGCCGCATAATCAGTCTAGTCCCCTGAATTCGTGTACCTATGCTCAATTCCCTACTAGCTAGGACAGTGTGCCTTTGGGAATGTTACTTTACCTACTGGAGGTTCAGTTTCCTCATCTATATAATGGAAATGACTATAATACCCACTCATGGAATGATTGTGATATATTAATAAAATGATACATGTAAAGCAATTGGCAAAGGAGCACTGGTGGCATAGTGGTTAAGTGCACAGCTGCTAACCAGAGGTCAGTGGTTCGAATCCACCAGCCACTCCACAGGAGAAAGAGGCGGCAGTCTGCTTCCATAAACAGCCTTGGAAGCTCTATGGGGCGTTCCACTCTGCCCTATCGGATCGTTGTGAGTTGGAATGGACTCAACGGCACTCAACAACAGCAGCAATTGGTACAGTGCCTAAGACGTAGCAAATTTTCAATAAATATATTTACTCTCCAGTCTTGGCAGTGTAGGTGGTATCATTTCCTACTACCTTGTGCTTCAATCATATGCTCAGTAAATATTTCCTGAGTACCTGCTTGCTGCCACAGACGGAATCATGAATAAGATCTACATGATCCTCACCCTCAGGAACCTTACAGTGGAGGGACGGAGAGTAGTCTAATCATTCCAGTAAGTTCTACAATAAAGAAGTATAGGCCACTGTGTCTTGTCACATGGCTTTAGGGAAGCCCTCCTCAAGGAAATGCTACTGAAATGGAGGCTGGAAAAATAGTAGCAGTTAGCCAGGTAAGGGAGAGAGAGCATGTGGGACTTTAATCCAGGCTGGAAACTAACCAAAACCAAACCAAACACCAAATTCACTGGAAACTAACCCAAACCAAACCTAACATCAAACTCAATGGAAACTAACCAAAACCAAACCAAACACCAAACTCACTGGAAACTAACCAAACCAAACCAAACACCAAACCCACTGCCACTGAGTCGATTCTGACTCATAGCAATCCCCACTGGGTTTCCAAGGCCGCAAATTTTTGCAGAAGTAGATCGCCCCATCTTCCTTCTGTGGAGTGGCTGGTAGGTTTAAACCACTGACTTTCTGGTTAGCAGCCAAATGCCTTATTCACTTCTAACAGCATGTGTAGAAACCTAAAAACAACAAGACTGGGGCATGGCAGACTTATGCCTTTCAAATGCTTTTGACCACCACTCATGTTAAGAAATACACTAAGACCACATCATGAACGCAGCCCCACATATACATAACTGAAACAACAGTTTCCCAAACATTACTTGAGCTTATTGCAAAACTGCATTCTGAAATTTGATAGTATATTCTCTGTTATTTTAAAATCATTTGCCAATTAGAGTACCAAATAACATGAAGCAAATACTGCCAGAAATGAAAGAACAGACAGACAAGTCAAGAGTAACAGTTGGGGACTTTAATACTCCACTTTCAATAATGCATAGAAAACGTAGGCAGAAGATCAGTAAGGAAATAGAACATGTAAATAACACCATAAACCAACTAGACCCAACAGATGTCTACAGAACACACCACCCAACAAGAGCAAAATACACTTTCTTCTCAAGGGAACGTGGAACATTCTTTAGGATAGACCTTATCCTTATCATAAAACAAACCTCAATACATTTAGAAGAATTTAAACTTAAATTTTATAATGGCCATGATGATATGAAATTACAAATGAATGACAAAAATTTGGGAAATTTGAAACATGTGGTAGATAAACACATTCCTAAATAATCAATGGGTCAAAGAAGAAATCACAAGGGAAATTAGAAAATACTTTGTGGTTAATGAAAATGAAGATACAACACATGAAGACATATGGAATGCATCTAAAGCAGTGCTTTGAGGGAAATTTATAACCTATATTAAAAAAAAATCAGTAATCTAACTTTCCATGTGAAGACACTGGAAAAGGAAGAGTAAATTTACAGCTAGCAGAAGAAAGGAAAAAAGATTAGCGTGGAGAAAATCAACAAAACCAAATTTGGTTCTTTAAAAAAAAAAAGTCAGCATAATTGACAAATTAACCTAGATTGCCCAAAGGAGAGAGAAAGAGGAGATACAAATTACTAAAATCAGAAATTACCAAATTTCTGACTTCACCAAAATAAAAAGATTATAAAGGAATGCTATCAAAAAGTATATGTCACTAGTAAAAATCTGGTAAGTACACTGAAGTTGTACACTGAAGTTACTCTAAATTTGAAAGATTCTGCTACATCCCACAATCATGGACCCTAGATCATTGGTCCAAACAATACTAAGAGGGTCTGGCCCAGGGGACAGGCAGTTCTTTCTTTACCTCAGCAAAATGCCATGCAGCTCTATGTAAAGGCTCTATGGACGCTTCTCAACCAGGGGGCACTACTGCTGGCCCTGTTTTCTAGCACCAAGAGGCAAGGAGAAAGAACTTGGAGGTACTCACTGTGGGTCTAGAATTCTAGATGCCATCGTTTGTCACCACCCAATCTTCTTCACAAAAGCACTAGGACCTGAGAAATTACTTCATCCATGAAGTGTGTTTTTGGCTCCAAGCACACTCCCTTCTCAGAATGTTTTTTCCTTTATGCCATAGTTTTTTTTTTTATCCATTTTGGCTCAACTGTTGCTCCAAATTTTAAGTGTCATATCAAGGCAAAAAATAAGTAAACATAAACTTGTGCAGTTACCTTTTGGTGTGTTTACCTCAGGCTGTTGAGCGTCTTCATTTGTCTGCTTTTGCTGATGAAACCTCTGCCCCCCTTGGGTTATGTAAGGAAGTTCTCCTGTGAGGCACCTTATCCACAAGTCCTCTCTGGAAACCAAAATCTAAGAGTCAGTGTGGTGGAAAATGGGTAAGGGTGAGCCTTAAACTCTCCTGGTTAATGGCTCTGTGCTCTTCAACCAACTAAGCCTCATGCACCTCATCTTTAAAATGGGGACGACAGTAACGATAGTGTTGAATTATTTGTTTACTGTCTGACTCTTCTGCTAGAGAACCAGATGCACAAATAGACAAAACAAAAATCAGTTGCCATTGAGTCAATTTTGACTTATAGCTACCGCATGTGTTTCAGAGTACAGCTGGGCTCCTTAAGGTTTTCAGCGTCTGTGATCTTTCACAAGTAGATCTGCAAGGCTTTCTTCCAAGTTGCCTGTAGGTGGATTCAAACCACCAAACTTTCAGTTAGTAGTCAAGGGTTTAATCATTTGTAGTACCAGGGATTCCTGAAGCAAGGGACAGTGAGTGTGTTATTCTGTACTACTTCCACAGTGCTGGCAGAGCATGCACCAAAGAGTGATGTAATGGATGAGTGATACACAAAGGAATGACAGATAATCCATGACCTGCAGAGTGGTTGTGAATGAGCAAAGGGTGGGAAGCATCTGGGACATGTGAGCTGTCCCCTTTTCCTGGCCCTGTAGTTGTCTCTGTACCTAAAGCAATCCTTAGCTGCCACCAAGACAATCATCCCTGGCAATTAAGAACAACAGCAGACATCTAGACAAAGAGAGACTTCAGGAGTATTACTGACCTAGAGAAATGAGGGAAAGGAGACACCTGCTCCATTTTCCCTTAACAACGTTTACAAAAGTAGGTCTTTGTCTTTCTTAATTGTGCACTGGGGAAAAGCAGTATCAATTTAAATGTAGCATGTTTAAACCAAGGGATAGGTTATTTCTATCCCAGGTCTAACAAAACGATTCCCAAGTACCTCAAACCTACTGATTCAATTATTCAAAGAACATTTCTGAAGTTGGGATAGGTTTTATTTTAGACTCCATTATCATTTTCCTTAATCCCCAAGAAGACAGAAGAAAGACACAGAATGAACAGTGCTAGGTGGGAGGAAGAGGGATTGTGCCTGTTCTGGCTCTGCCAACAACAAGCTATGCATTCTTGGGCAGGTCACATCTCCTCTCTGGTCCTCAACTTCTGAATTTACAAAATGTGGAAATTAGCTACATCAATGAGCCTCCAGAACAATGTTCAGTTAGAGAAAACAAGTCATTATTACTCAGATATAATTTTATAATTGAAAAAAATCCCATTATTTTTAATAACATACTTTATCTTGATTAGTGGGGTACATGGTGTTTTAGGCTGAGTTCTCTAGAGAAACAAAACCAGTTAAGGGTGTGTGTAGGGAGGTAGGGAGGTAGATAGATAGACAGATAGATGGATAGACAGCTAGATAGATAGATAAATTGACTTATCTCAAGGAAATGGCTCACATGGTTGTACAGGCTGGTAAGTTCCAAGTCCATGGGTCAGGTGTCGGCTGGAGATGTTTCCTGACTCATGCAGCTATAGGGGCTGATGGATCCAAGAACAGCATGTCAGATGGCTGACTGCTGGCTCATGGACTGCAGAGGCTGACAAATCCAAGACAGACAGGTAAGACAGCAGGCTTCTGGCTCCTAGCTGCGGAGGCTGAGGAATCCCAGGAACCAGAGGTCAGATGATGATGAGCCAATGCAGGATCAAGAGCAAGTGAAGACATTTTGCCTTATAAATACTGGATGCAGGCTACATCCCAAGGAAATGCACCTTTCAAGTGATTGGCTGATCACATCATGGAGGATGGTTATATCATTGGGTAACTGCCAAATTACATCATTACATAAAAGTCAAACCACTGAGACTCATGGACTACCCAAGCTGACATACCAACTTAATCATCTCAAAGTCACCCTATGTGTCAGTGTAGAAGTGAGCTCCTACAGAAAATAGAAGGGCTATAGAAAAAATCAACAAGACCAGAAGTTGGTGTTTTGAAAAGATCAATAAAATTGACAAACCACTGGCAAATTTAACAAAGGAAAAGAGGGAGAGAATACAAATAACATGAATAAGAAACTAAAT